>NC_133412.1:40600000-40918750 GCF_049350105.2 Macaca mulatta | reverse complement strand
CCTGGAGGTTGCAGTGAGCCAAGATCGTGCCACTGCACTCTAGCCTGCATGACAGAGCAACACTCCATCTCAAAAACATAAATAAATAAAAGAATCTACTAGCTAGTAAATAAAAGAATCTACTAGCTATCCAGTGTTCACATTTCAGTAAGGATCTGAGGAAGCTGCTTAATGTTTCATTTGTACTTTACCGCATTTCCTAAAAGAAAAAATAAATATATACTTATATAAATATTAAAATAATATATAAGTATATATGCTTATAATATATTCATATATATATATATGCGTACCAGTTTCTGAAACTCTTAAGATTCTCAAAGATTTCAGGGCATATATTTCACAACTGTCAGTCTTCCACATGATATAAACTGTTAAAATAGCATCTCTATGGAAAGCAGAAAATAAAGCTAGTTTGTTGAAGTTATTAGATCAACTTTATATACTATATAAATTTAATTTAGCAAAGCAGTAGTTTGGAATTATACATTAAGTTAATATGCATTTTTTACTCTCCCCCAAGTAGGTATTATAAAGGTGATACACACTGGTTAAAACAAATGAAAAAATAATGCAGTTCCATTTCCCTCCTGAATCTCACTTCCCTGAGATAATCACTGTGAACAGCACAGTATATGCTGTTTAAGAATTTTAGCACCCATATGTTTTTTATCTTACACAAATGGAATTATTCCACACACATACTTCCATGGACAGTTTTTTACTACACAATATTTTGTAGCTATGTTTCTATGGCGTAGTTATTGGTCAACTTTATCTTTCTTAATTGTCACATAATACAATTTATTAAACCAGTGCCCTACTGGTGAACATTTAAATTGTTTGATTTTTTTCAATAACAAAGAGTGTTTCAATTAAAATCTTTTACACATATTATTGTCCACCCTTGTAAGTGAAATTAGTATGTCTAAGGAAATGCTTATTAAAAATGGTGATCACTACCCTCCAAAAACAATCATGCCAATTTATACTTCTAACACCAACACGAGTGTCCTCTTCCACTGACATCCATCTTTATCCTTTTCATCAATCTTGTTTTACATTTTCTTGAATATGAGGATTAACACTTTTTAGATGTTATAATGATCATTTATATCTTACTCATGTACTCTGCCTAAGTCACCTTTTTCATATACGTCCAAATATTTGTCTCAAGTTTATCATCTCTTTTCCACTTTGTCTATGGTCTTTTACCATTGCTCAATTAAATTTATGAAGCATTTCCCATTATAGGTTCTGGCTTAGATTTCCCCTATGACAAGATCATAAAGATGCTTTCCTACAGTGTCCTGTGGTTTTATGTTTCATATTTAAATACTGAAACCTCAAATTAGGGAAAGGATATGAGGCAGGGAGGAAATCAGTGTTTTCCCAAATTAATTTTCATTAACACTAACACCATTTATTGCCTAATTTCTTATTCGTCCCACTGATTTGACATTCTTTGGCATATTGTAAATTTCCATAAATATTTTACATTAGCACCTGCTCTATATTCGTAGTGCTAGGACATTTCCTATCCCATTGCTATGTTTCTACCTTACTTTCATTTTAAAAACTTCTTTAACTCCTCTTGAGAATTTCTACTTACAGAGGAATTTTTTAATAAATTAGAATAGATGTAGGGAGTAATTTGGGAGAAAATGGACATTTCTGCAATATTGGGTCTTCCCATCCAAGAATATGATGTGGCTCTTTTTATTCAGGCTTTATCTGTCCTTTTATAATGTTTTACTAAAGTACTGCATATTCCTTATTAAATTTATTAAGTACTTTTGAGTTTTTATTGCTACTGTGAATAGATTATTCTGCTATGTACAGAAAATCAGCTGCCTTTTTGCCTAAACTTTTTAGCTCCATGTTTAGAACATATTTATCAAAGTATTACTTGTGTTTGATTTTTTTTAAATTGAGGGCTTCTAGAAAAGCAGGTGTCCTCCTGCCCAGTCTCAACTCTCCATGACAATAGTTAATATTTCTTGTAATTTTCCAACTGATTCTCCTGAAATATTCTAGGTATATAATCAGTCTGTCTGCAAATGTTAATAATTTGGTCATTCTTCTTCTATAATTTATTCTTATTTCTTTTCCTAGTTTATTGCCTTGTTTTTCCAGAAGACGTCTGAGCAGTATTTCAGTAGGTCTCTTGGCTGATTTCCGGCCTTAATGGAAAATCATCAGTGCTTCACCATTAACTGTGATGATCACTGATAGCTGTTAATAATTGTCATCAAGTTAACATTTCTATTCCTAATAAAAGTTTTTTCTTCTCTTTGTTTTTGAGACAGAGTCTCACTGTGTTGTCGAGGCTGGAGTGCAGTGGCACGATCTCGGCTCTCTGCAACCTCTGCCTCCCGGGTTCAAGCCATTATTCTGCCTCGGCCTCCCGAGGAGCTGGGACTACAGGCACATGCCACCATACGTGGCTAATTTTTGTATTTTTAGTAGAGATGGGGTTTCTCCACATTGGTCAGGGCTGGTCTCGAACTCCTAGCCTCAAGTGATCCACCCGCCTTGGCCTCCCAAAGTGCTGGGACTACACTGCGCCCACCCCTTTATTCTCCTTTTAATCAGTAATGGATTTGGGATTTTATCGGTATCTTATTTGGACATTTTTGGTTTTTTTTTTTTTGGAGACGGGGTCTCACTCTCTCACCCAGGCCTAAAGCACAGGAGCAGTGAAGGCTCAGTGCAGCCTCCAACTCCAGGGCTCAAGTGATCCTCCTTGCCTAAGCCTCTCAAGAAGCTGGGATTATAGGCATATACCACCATGCCCAATTAATTTTTCTTATTTAGAGACAGAGTCTCACTCTGTCACCAGGCTGGAGTGCGGTGGCACAATCTCGGCTCACTGCAAGCTCTGACTCCGTGGTTCAAGCTCTTCTGCTGCGTCAGCCTCCTGAATGAGTAGCTGGGATTACAGGCACTTGCCACCACGTCCAGCTAATTTTTGTATTTTTAGTAGAGACAGGGTTTCACCATGTTGGCCAGGATGGTCTCAATCTCCTGACCTCGTGATCAGCCTGCCTCGGCCTCCAAAAGTGCGGGGATTACAGGCGTGAGCCACCATGCCTGGCCTTCTTATTTTTGTTTGGTACAGACAGGGTCTCACTATGTTGCCCAGGCTGGTCTCAAACTCCTGGGATCAAGCAATGCTCCCATCTTAGCCTTCCAAAGTGCTGGGATTACAGGCATAAGCCACTATGCCCAGGCATTTGGCCTATTAGAGCATTTTCATTTGTTTTCACCTAATTATATTTCTAGTATTAAATCAGTCCTATTTGATCTCTGTATATTATTGTTTTAGTACACTACTGAGTTGTATTTGCTAACACTTTATTTAGAATTTTTCGATCTATAATATAAGTGAGATCAAGCTATATTTTCTTTTTCATGGTATCTTTGTCAGGTTTCAGAACTGGGGTTATTTAATGCCTTTTGCAATATGCATATTTTTAGTTAACTTCAAGTTATTTAAGTTATTTAAGATGGGTCTTTCTCACCATGACTTTTGCTTTTTAAAGGAAAACTAAGCTTAACAATTACAAATCCAAAAAGTACACAAGTAGTTCTTGTCAAGTGGACTCAAAACATGTAGAAGACTTACTAGGTAATCACAAGTCTCCATTTCCAGTAAATAAAGAAAGGTCTATGAGTTAAGTGAAGTCCATGACATTCTGGATGTCCAAGAGAAGTGCCCTTAATTGATAAGGGTGGTCAACAAAAACACAATGAGGAGGTACCAGACCCTGTCATGGACTTTTTAAAGCCAACAGTAAGCTCTTAAATAAAAATCAAGCCTGAGGATTCAAACAAAAGTCAGCTGATATTACAGGAAACGCTTTTCCGGCCAAACCCTAAACTACTTAGGATGGTCTGGGCCCCCTGAAGCTAACACCAATCACATCAGAGTTCAAGGATTCTGTGCCAAGGACAATACTCCCTGGGATGCAAGGCGGATGCCACTTGCCACTTTTGTTGTTTGGAGAATAATCGGCCATCTATAAGCTGTGTCATGCACTCTCCTCCTGGATGGGCTCAAGAATTGAGACTCTGCTTGGTATTCAAGTATTCTGGGATAAGTCGTAACTGAAATGTTACGAAAGTCAGTAAGAACCACATATAGAACCACCTCAGAATGAGGGAAACAACACAGAAGGAAGGAAAGAAGCCTAAACAAACTAGTGTCTCTGAGTCTTCTAGCCAAAGATCATCTGGATTTACTAAGTTTTGTTAAATATCAGAAAGTACTGTTCAGGCTGGGTGCGGTGGCTCATGCCTGTAATCCCAGCACTTTAGGAAGCCAAGGTGGGCGAACCACTTGAGGTTAGGAGTTGAAGACCAGCCTAGCCAACATGGCAAAACCTCGTCTCTACTAAAAATACAAAAATTAGCCAGGCGTGGTGGCATGCACCTGTAGTCCCAGCTACTCAGGAGGCTGAGCCAGGAGAATCGTTTGAACGTGGGAGGTGGAGCTTGCAGTGAGCCAAGATCGCACCACTGCACTCCAGCCTGGGCGACAGAGCAAGACTCAGTCTCAAAAAAAAAAAAACCACAAAAAAACAAAAAGTATTGTTCAGATATATATCCATGTATATATAGTGAGGAACAGTTTTTAAACTAATGTGATTAGTACTATTTTTACTGAAGAGTTTATAAAATGATATAGTTTGAGGCTAATTCCTTTAATTCTCACTGACTTCCACTGTAAATAACCAGGTATTTATGATTAAGTTAGCTTGTATTCACATGCCCTAGATATAAAGAGAAAATGTGTGATATTTGACAATATCAAGCATACTGTGAATTTTCTTAATCTCAAATAGGCCAAAAACAGTTTTGGAGCCACATACTATAGCCATATATTTTGCAGAGAAGTGGAGTGGGGCTTTTTCTTCTGTATTCCTGTTAAGGAGACAACACTGGTCGTGTAGGTAAGGAACAAACTAAGAGCATCCACAAAATGTTTCATATACAGAGTTGTTCCGGTTCCTTACTGGAGTGTAGTCTAGTCATCCCACGTATCATCTGATGGATTTCTAGAAACTACCTGAGCAACAGTGCTACAAGTGTCTGAGACCTCTGCTGCTTCTAACAAGCCAAATGCCTCACATTACACAGAATGCCAGTAACGCAGAGAAGCCTAGCCCTTCTCCAATAGAAAGTTTTATTTCCACTAGGATAATGTGATTCTAGAGTAGTGCTGTCTAACGCAGGAGCCCCCTACTAGCCCCTGTGGTTTCTGAGCACGTGTGGTTCAGGTGTAATTAAGCAACAGAATTTTAAATTTTAATTAATTTAATAGCTACATGACTCATGGTTATCATATTGGACAGTGCAGTTTTGCAATAAAAAAACCATCATGACAATACTCCCTAAAATAGAGAAAAGAGAATTACTTTTAGTGAACATACAAGTCAGAGTAGAAACTGTTAGCTTCAGTGTAGAGTTTCTGATAAAATACAGACTCGGCCCTCTTTTGTCTATCCTAGCTGCTTCTTTATATAACTAGCAAGAACAATTAGCCATTTTAATTGTGACCTGTGTGTACACTTATGGTCTACGATAAAATTTTAAGTAAGGTCTTCTGCCTTGATTACAGTAGCTAGTACTCATCAAGGAAAAAATATGTTCAAATCTCCCTAAATAAATGTGAATTTTAACAGTCTTAAAAGCAGGGCCTCAGGCTTAAGCAGCAGTTATATCATCCAGAGATTTCTCAAACTATTTGACAACAATACATAATACCGTAATTTATAAGACTCTGCTGAGTATTTTCTTCCTATAGATGCTAGTGGGATAACCACAGAATAACTTCTGTTTCATCTGGTCAGAAAAACTTCTGCTACAGACCTTCTATTTTAAAGTCAGTATTAAAAAGAAGAAAAAAATGCGAAATATTTTATGCTTCACACAATATTTTATGGCAGACATTCTTATTCAGTAACATTTTGGAGGGTAGGAAAAGACATTCAAGTTTGACTTTTAAGTTATAACACAGATTTATTAAGGATATTAACCACATAGCACATATAGATGAAGCTTATCAATCTATTCCATTATTTAAAGAAAAAATATTTTAGAACATTCAAGTATCTTTACCTCGTAATGAACAAACTGGTCCATTTTCTTGATTCTTAGAGCGCTTACTTCTGAACTGACTTGGAATATCTAATGAAAGGTCTTAAAAGGAGAGATAAGTAAATAAAGAGCTGTTAAAGGCATATATGTCTACTCAAAAATAATTTCACAAACTGATGTATTTCTAGATTTCTCTTTACACTTATTTTTTGAAGGAAACATTAAAATTATTTTAATAAAATATTATATAGCCACATGCCACATAACTTACCTAGGAATGGATCAAACTTTCTAGATTCTGTCCCACATATGAGGCAGTTAACCTCATTTTGGAGAATGCCTCCGAATATAGCCGTGACAACAGTAGATGCTCCATTTCTAAACAAAATCACCATATAGGAAAATATCTCAGTAAGAAGCCATCTCTTTGACACTTAAAAAACTACAAATATTTGTTAAAGCCCTACAGATGACTCCCTTTGAGGGAATATTTAAATCATTTATTTCTAAGTTAAAAAATAATGTAAAAATTTCAAAACCATAGACACATACTAAATAAAAGGTTTAAGCCACTGACCTCCCCCAATGCCTTCATCCAATCCCACTACTTTCCCCAAGAGTAACTAACACTGGCCATTTGCTATCATAACAGATCACATGCATGAGTCTGCACAGGGCGACATGACTCCTTCCATTCCCTCCCCAGGTTAGGCCTCAGAAGGAAGAAACTGCCTTGTATTGGAATCTTTGCAAGGCCTTTCATATTTCACAGGGAACTCTCACAATTACTTGACTTTGAACATCCTTGATCTGAGATAGTTTTAGAGTTTTTATACAGCCATCTGTCAGATTTGGGGAAAAGGAAGTAAAGGAATTTAATACAGATTTAGTAATTACTGCTGTAAGCAGGACTTCACAATTGAAAGTGCTGGATATTACTGTCAAAAACACTTTTTAAAAAGCTCAATACTGCAAATAATTTCCTTGTGGAGATGAAGAATATACTGTTTTAAGAACAATTTTCAAAACCATCTGCCCTAATGTTACTTAACCTTTTCATGCCTCTGCTCCATCAAATATAAAACAGGAATACAGAAGAGCACCCACCACAGAGGCCCAGTGTGGAGACGAGAGAGTTGTGTATGTGAAGTGCTTTTAGAAGAGTACTTACCAAAAATAAAGCACTTAAAGTGTTTGCCACTATTTTATTCGTATGAAGTCAGATTACACCTGCTTCTTGCTTTTATGTTTTTCCCTGAGTGTGTATCTTAAACAGGTACCTCATTCTTCCTGACAGCTACATGGTGTGTCAGAGTATGGACATACAACGGAAGCAAGAACCACCGAGGAAGTGTACCAGTGAGACCTGGAGTAGCAGGCACTTATTATAGCACTTACTACATGCAGGCTCCATTCCAAGCACATTCTTTCCATCTATTCAATCAATTAATCTTCACAACACATCAGAAAGGTAGCTACTGTTAGCCCCATGTTGTAGATGAGGACGCTGAGGTTAAGTTGGCCCAAGGTCATACAGCTGGCCTGGCCTGAATATCTGCTCTAACACGGCTCTTTCTCTTAATTTAACCAATATAGTATTAGTGGGTATTGAGGTAGTTTCAATTGTTTGCTATCATTAATAGTACTACATGTCTGTTAGCCTTCGTGCACTTATGGAGTTACCTGAGCCAATACACACTCTTTTTTGCTAACAGCAATATAATGTGGTTTCTGTCACTTGAATCAATTACTCCTAAAACACTGAACTGTATTTTCTAGGCCACTTTAAGTTAAACCTACTGCAATGATGACAAAACCTACTCAAACAATTCTATTTGAAAAGTCTGATTCCTTTTCTAGGAAAAGGCTTCATTCTTTTACTGGCAAAATAAATAGGCTGTAACTTTATTATTACTTTTTAAAGTATTGTTTGTAAGACATACTGTCTTAATAAGTTTTTTGTTTTTTGTTTTTTTTTTAAGATGGCACTGGGGAAGAAGCATTGGGAGCTGTAGGATCTAGTGGCCATTTCAGGTTTAGGTTTAATATCTGTGTCACTAAAAAAGTACATAGCAAAAAAAAAAAAAAAAATCCTGCTGAAAATGAAGGGACTCTAACTGACCCTTTCATGCTGATGTTCACTTACAAGGTTGCCTTTAATTAAAATGGAAACTGCTTCATTAAGAATTACATTTAGACTCAATGTAGTTCTTCCTTATAATCACTTCCTCTGAGAAATGGATACTAATCAAGTTTTTAGCTGCCTGACCTGTTTGACATTAAGTTTCATACATACCATGACTTAATATTCAAAATCAGTTTCATTTAGTATAACCACAAATGTTTAAATATTGAATACTTGGATAGGCTCTTATAATTCTAGGGTCCTTTAACTGGCACGAATGATTTTCTATGTACTATAAAAATCACATCTGCCACTTACTTCTTCCATGCCACCATTCTCACCTTCACCTTCAGTAGGGGTAGGTGTGTGTGTGCACAAGTCAACAAAGACATTACACAAGAGAACCTTTTTCTAGTTGTAGCAAATATTCTTAGATCCTGAAATGGCTTCTCCAATGCACTGAATGAAATCTGAATTTTTAATATTTGATAATGTTTGGTTTCTGTCCCTAACTCAGTAATGAAACTTGCAATTCCTAATCTTTAAAATGTCATGAAAAGGGATAGATTAATACTGAAAACTCATGAGGCACTAAAAGAACATTCTATGAGTATTACACAGTGTGATTCCACAGGGTGCCCCAGGCATCATGTAAAATCATAAAGACATATACCCTCTCACCTCACACAGCCTATCCATGATAGAGCCCATTTCAATATCCTTTGTGGATGAATATGCCATGATAAAATACAAAGCAATTTTTCATTTAATACTCTTTAATTTGGTGCTAGCAGGTAGAACAATTCTCCCAGGTCACAGGTCCTTCCCTTTCTATATTGTATTCTAATTGGAATCACAGCTACTAGGACCTAGAGGGACAATCATTTTGAGAAGTATGGCAATTCACATTGGTTGCCCTTTTCCAACACTGCTTGGTTAGCTATCAGCCTGCTTTGCCATTAAAAAGAAGTAGTCCTACTACGTCCGATTCATGGGCTGCCAGGCAATACTACAATGACACCTACATGTTACTTACTCTTTTCTTTCTTTTTGGGGGGAGTTTGTCTTCTTGTAAATCTCTCCCATGTAGCTCAATAGTGGTGAAACTTTTCAAAACATCTGAACAAAGGAGGCTACAACTGACCAAAATCCAGGCTAAAATAACAGTAAATCTTCCCTTCTTCAAGCAAAATAAGTGTTCTGATCTCAGTGTATGTTTGTGGGCTACTAGTACATGGGAAAGCAATCCAAAAAACTTCGTTTTATTCATATTGAGAAGCAAGAAAAACTTCTGAGAACTTACAAATGCCTCGACTTCATTAAAGAACAGATAAACTTTAGGAAAGTTCAAGTCCACAATGAAGCTTTAGGAAAGTTCACATTCGAAATGTTTTAAGCTTTTGTTTTTAGTGAACAAATATTATTTTTGTATATGAAAATTAAGTCTCCTGCCCATCATTCAATATATTTGGAGGAAATCTTTTAAATGCTAAACTGTACAAATATTGTACAAATATTTTCTGTTTTTTCAAGATTTAAAATAATCTACACCAAGTAATCACAGTCAGAACTAAATCAGGATGCAAATACAAGATGCCTCTGGTCCGGAAGCAAGAGGCATGTGCTAGTTCACTGGGTCACAAAGTTCAAGAGCACGAAAAGTTCCAGCAAATGTCTAGGAAACCCCTCCATCTTCTGTTATAAATCCAACACACAGTTAACACCAACAGAAATGTCTGAGGCCTTCCTAAAATCAGAAGGAAACGAAATCTTACATGCAACACTTGTTACTTGCAGATAGAGTAGAATTCTCCTGCAGAATTGCTGAGCGGGAAACACCATTGAAACCGCCCTGGAGTTCCAAGTGTAGGTGGTCCAAAAGGTAGCGCATGAATTCATGGGCGTCTTGCTGTTGATAGCCCCTAAAGCAAACAGAAACGGTCACTTACAAGGCTGGGGGGAAGGGCTCTGTGTGCCCAGTCACACCAGCAAGAGGCCAAGGCGTGGGAAAGGACGGCAGCCCCATGCTCACAAGCACAGCGAGGTTTCCTCACCTTCACGCCCGCAAGCTCTACAGGTAACAGAATTTCTCTTCAAGAATGAATTCTGCTTAAAGATAGGTTTGAAAACCAAAAAATATTAGAGCTAATTGGACTTGCAATGATCTCCTCACTTCAGAGGTGAGGAAATTGTGGAGGTGGGGGGGCGGTATGTGACTTCCCCAAAGTCCTACAGCAAGAGAGTAACAGAGATGGGACTACACCTGTGTTTCCTGGTGGACTCTGACTCTTCTCCCTGCCCACATAACCTCTCTAGAAGATGCTCCAATGTCACAGCTTCATCTCTTACCCTCACTAGAAAATCAGGTGTGAACCACTACTATAAGAAAGGAGAATTTAAAATTATTAATGACTCCTTAGATTGAAAGATACTAATTTTTAAACACTGGCTGAAAGGAAGAAAAACTTCACTGAAAGAGTTAAAGATGTCTAACCTTCTCTACCTGCATCCTAACTTCTGACTTAAGACATCTTTTAAATAAATAAATACTTTTAAAAAATGCATTGGCTCACATACAGTTATGCTCTATCCTAAAACTTGAATTTATATAACAACATATTCTTAGGTTACTTCTTACAGTATAGTCAGACAGGAAACTATATGAAATTCTTATACGAATACAGATCAATGACAGAACAGGAATGAAGGCAGACAAAATGAAACTGGTACAGGTGGAAGGTCTGGGAAGTTACTTGGATAAAATAAAGCAAGCATTGTTATATAAAGTACTTTTATAAAACTAAAATAAAAAAGACTTCCGTCTACATTTTGCCAGCATGGAAGGTTCTCTTTAATCTAAATCATTAAGTTTTTCTGGCCTGGTCTTAAGATTCAAAACTCCCGCTACTCTTCCAGGCAGTGGTTCCACAAACAAAATTTCTTCCAACCAGAGTTTCTGTCAATATATATTCTCCCCCTTTCCTGGAAATTCTAAATTATGAAAACAATCTCCCTAATAAATGGAACTGTGGAACTTAAAGTCAGAAGTTACTCTGGCATTTCACTATAGCTTTTTCTAAACTATCTGGCAACTAAATTTCAATATATATGTTCAAGTACTTCTTCTAAGGCTCATCAGTAAAAATGTTACTTTGCACCTGCTTGAGTGTGAAAAGCAGACGTTCCAAATAAAGAAAGTAACATCTCAGAATACAGACACATAAAAGGACTCATGTGATCCCACCACATACTTAACTGTGACGTGCCTGCACGTTACTGACTATTCTATGTCTTGGCAGTGCCAGTATATAATCTGTATATATTGTATGTAGAAACAGACATACATATGTATCATCTAAAATACCTAAGATACATTAGAATTTTAGGTTCTGCTCATATTTAAAATATCCTTGACATTAAAAAAAGAATTATAAAGTTGTTGTTTTGGCCAAAATATCTGCAAATAAGTTAAATGTATTCCTAACTCGGTATTTGGCAGCAATCATGACTGAATTTCCTCAAAACAAAAACACCAGAAAACAAAATGACAAAAATGAACACAAATGAACTTGTGTTTACAAACACACACACTAATACAAAAGCAAAATTCTTGGCTACAAGAATGAAAATGGTTTAGATATAAAATATCAACAGCATAGTATTTTAAAATATTTTTACAAATATCCCAAAAAGACTATTGTCAAATAAAACTTTAAAGTATCACACGTGGCCAGGCATGGTGGGTCACGACTGTAATCCCAGCACTTTGGGAGGCCAAGGTAGGTGGATCACGAGGTCAGGAGTTCGAGACCAGCCTGGCCGACATAGTGAAACCCCATCTCTATTAAAAATACAAAAAAATTAGCTAGGCATGGTGGCACGTGCCTGTAATCCCAGCTACTTGGGAGGCTGAGGCAGGAGAATCACTTGAACCCAGGAGGCAGAGGCTGCAGTAAGCCCACATCATGCCACTGACTCCAGTCTGGGCTACAAAGAGGGACTCAAAACAAACAGCATCACATGCAAAGATCTATTTTTTGTCTACAAAAATCCTTTACATTGTCTATAAACCTGAGAAAAGCAAGCAAACATAAGAATTATGTTTCAATGCTTATGCATCATTTTAAAACAGTAATTATAACAATAACTGATTAAAAAAATAAAGTTCCATCTTGGGAAGTCAAGGCAAATATATTAAATCAGACTGTACAAAAAGACCTGATTTGAATCATCAAGAGAGTTTCCTGAAGAGTGTTAGCTTTAACCGGGACCCTAGACAAAGAGATAGGGACCACAAGCAAATGCTGTGGGCAGAAGCACGTGACACAAGACAGCAAAGCAGCAAGACAGAGCTGTGTTAAGAAAAGCAAGGAGTGACAAAGTCAAGCAAAAAAGACTATCAAAATTACAGAAGCACATTTGCTTGAGCCTAGCACTTTCTCTCTTAGATACCTGCACGTGTATGTAAAAGACTACTCACTGTAGCACTGTTTAGAACAGCAAAGACTAGAAACAGTCCATAGAGCCACTGGGAGGGACTTGGACACAAATGATGATAGAACTAGAAAATGGTCTGAGGAAGCTGTTTGTATACTAGTATGAATCATCTTAAAGGAGGGAAAAACATGATACATCACCAATTACGTTAAAAATTCCATAAACACACACACACACACACACACACACACACACACACACACACTTGCCTGGATATGTACACACAATATCTGAAAGGATACAGAAAACTCTAGTAACTATGGTTGCTTCCAGAAAACAGAATGAATGGCTAGAGAACAGAATAAAACATTCACTGCATATTCTTTTGTTACCTTTTGAATTCTGAACCACATATGTTTTTGCCTATTTAAAAAAATACACTTTAAAGTATTTTTATGAAAAGCAAAAGGATAGAAAGAGCTGAATACACTGAGAAATCAAAAGAAGTGTGGTAAGTACACATGTATATTGGAAAAGGTCAAAACTTCAAGAAAATTTTCCCTGCTAGGTAACTGGCTTTTAGTTTCAGTGGGGAAAAAAGAATAGGCTTAATGATTTCTCTTTCCAAAGCTGCTGATTACATTGAGGGTGTGTGTTTTGGGGGTGTGTGTATGTATATATATTTGTGTATTTAATAGATGAAAGTTGTTTCTACTTCTACATGCATGTTTGTATTTCAGAGTCCTCATATTTCATCCCAAAGGCATCAAGTTCGCTAGACACTGTCATGTGTTAACCAAGGAAAATGGGCTTTTTAAACCTAAAAAACATTCCTTTGGGATTATAAATAAACATAAATCAAGATTCATGCACTTACACACAGGCATGCTATAAGAATCTGACCTGCATACCTCGTAGAGTAAGAGCTGTAAAAAGCAAGCCCCACCTCCCTGCCTCACACCTGGGCATTGTGCAGTGACCCTGCACTAAAGCTTTATCCATGTTATAATCTCAAGATCCAGATCTGACCAAGAGAAAAATTGTTCTTTGATTATATAAAAATGGGGAACAATCTCAATTATTGCAGAACTAAGAGCAAGCCCAGCTAAAGAGTACAAAAGCACCCTATTCTCATCAGCCATTAAAGAAATTTAAGAGTTCATGATATCTGAAATCTTCCCCAGACACTCCACATGCTAAATTCCTCAGCCTGGTTTCCTTATTCCTTCATCAGTAGGAATATTCCAATATGAAAATTAAACAGCTAAAAACTAAATCATGCTCACAGTTGGGCTACAGAAGCTAGAAAGGACAGAGATGTGGAAAGATGTACAGGAAAAGCAGATTTCTACTGTATAAAATATGATAATGTTTCTAAGCTTTCAAGAATGAAGGATCTTGGTCACCATGGGGATCAAGAAAACAGTATCAAATTAGTTAATGGGCCTCGTTCAAGGTATGTGGGCAAATCACTGTCAATACATCTATTATTTGCCAACTCCACAAACACCTGGACTCTAATTTTGGTCATTACCCTACTAGACGCATAAGCTTAAACAAGTTGCTTCTCCTTTCTGTCTCAGTTTTGTCTCCTCTAAAATGGGGGCAATATTTCCTACCTTGACTGGAATTGTGTTCTTGCTTGTTTTTTAATGAAGACCAGATATAAAATACCCAGTGGGTGGCACACAGCAGGCATTCAATAAATGGAAACTATTATTATGTAATAATAAAACACAAAGACTAAACCTCTATCAAGAGTCTACCAGGTGATTATGTTAGAATTTTTTTTTTATTAGGTCCAGACTTGACTAGTGGTAACTTAACTGTCATTCCTACCTTTCATACTTAGAGTCAAGACATTCTCAAATTCTTATGTCTTTCCTGAGAGGAGATCTAAATGGTATGATACATAAAAGGAGTTTCTTTCAAAACAAAGACTACGGTTAACTCGAGTTACTCACGTCAGATCCTTAAGGCTAGACTCTTTAGCAAGGCAACAATTTAAAGTCCTTTGAAGTTAATTACCTTTTAAATATATCTCTATATTAACAATACATCTTTTTAGGCAATAGAGCAAGAAAGATCGCTAAGTTTACTACAGCATGGTGTTTTTTTGTTTTGTTTTGTTTTTTAAAAAGGAGAAGGGATGTACATTAGGTGCCAAAATTGTAACTAGTAAGAACCATGACTTGCTTCAGAAGGGTAAAACGGGCAGAAGGTGGCCAAGGCTGCTGTCAAACACCTGCAGTGCCTCAAAGCTGCCATCATCTGAATCCCTACAGGGATGACAGGCCTACGAGAAGAGGCAGGAGACTCCTCTAATAGCTAGGTGTACAGCAGAGGTGTATTTTGCTCAAGCGAGGCGAGACAGAAAGCATGGGCACCACAGCAGCTCTCTGGCCACACCAGGATGTGGCACAGCCGCCTTCTAGAGAGTGCGTCCCAGGCCCTTGACAACAGCCTTCCCAGAGCTTCCAAACTCAGTTCCAAACAGTTCATATAATACCATGCACTTCTACTGATCATACTAATTTTTTTAGCTGGAGTAACAAGACAGTGTGTGATTGTAATTATTCTATGTTGTGAAAGGATTAAGGAAATTTTGTCCAGTATCTTTTCCTAGTGCACATAAGTTATTTATAAGGGCTTTATGTTTATAGCAACAAAATACCCCACCTCTTGTTAAAGACATTTCTACAGTCTATTATTTAAATAAACACATTTGTTTAGTCAGATGTATTCGATTTCTACTCTTCTTCTTAAAAAGAAAAAACACCAAACTAGCGTTAAGTATTTAGAATATTTAGAATAAAACCACTTCATTAGGAATTATTTCAGGAACAGTATAGACACTAATATTAATGTTTTAAAATACCTTTCTTTAAATAATACTTACCTAAAGTTTGGCATAATCTTCCAAACAACATAAAATAAGGACTCTGGGCTAAATGCAGTCTGGCTGCCTTGCCATAAAGCACAGAGTGTCTTTCTAAACTCTTCTACCAAAGACCTGCAAAAGAGGAAAGGACAGTGCCCTCAGCTTAGTGAGAGGCTACAATTCCAACACAGCATCCACTCGTCTAAAACGCATAACACATACAAAATGAACACTTAAAAAGGATTTGGTCTTTTCTGAAGAAAGTCTGAAAGATAAATAAGAGCATCTCAAAAACCCACATAAATAGCAGTAATTCTGACAAAGCTAATTTGTAACCATATGGTTAACTCTGAGTGTGCCAATGCACCACCGTATTTCTACACTCTGAGTTAAACCATGCAAGCAAACAATACAGCACTGGGTGAGTTATAGGCCAAATTACTTAAGAATGTACGTTTTCAAAATGCAAAACAAGCATTCAGCTCTCTTTCTCCCCCTCCTGCCTTGTCCTTCTTGCCACTCACTAGCACCCTCAGACTCCAGCCTGTGTCACAAACCTTCACCACTCGGCTTTCCACCAGTGACCCTCAACTCCAAAAGTCAGATTTTCTCATGACTATTTTTACGTAAACTTCTCCAGTTTCCAGCAGGAATTTTCTGCTGGAGATCCTGTCACTTTCACCTCTATGTGCACTGACCTGCTCCAGCATCTACTGCTCTCTGTACACCCTCCTATCACCCAATATCCACACTCTTCTTCTCGCATAGGAATAGAACTCTCATTTTTTTCCTGGGCATATAAACTCTCAAAATAAAAAATTGAGTGTGTCCAAATTCTGGGAAATGTCTTAAAAAGAAGAGTAGTCCTATATTAATCCTTTCCTTCTTCCTGCTAGGAATGGGGACGGAGTTGGGGAGCCCCAGCACCATGGTGGACTATGTGGATGGATAGGGCCTCTGGAGGTTGGTGGAACAGAAAGCCAGGAGGAGCCGGATGGCTTTGTCAAACTACCCTGGACAGACAGCCTCTGACTTTTATGTGAGGAAACAAACCATGGATGTTTAAGTCACTTAACTCTGGTTTTCTACACCTGTGGCTAAACTGATCCAACTCAACTTCAACTTCCATAGCTGTCAATATAAGCACCATATTTTTGGATACTTGATTGATATCCCAGAGAATCTCAGTATCTTCTTTCTCAACCCTCACGATCACGTAGGACCCTGGAATACAAATCATGTTTTTGACTTCCTAATACTTGAACCCTCTTCCTATGTTTGAGAATCCCCACTTTAAGAGTTTGCCTCCCACTTCTAAAGCTAAATAGCCAGACACTTGCCTTCTCAGGCTCCCTTGCAGTCAGAGCACAGGTACATAGCCTGTGACACAAAGAAGTGACACATAGTGACACAAAGAAGAAGGGACGGCACCAAATCCTCTCTGGTAGCAGTGGGGACAAAGAGCACCATCCGGAGTGCAGGGCAGCAGCATGGCCGTGTCCGCCAGCACCCATCTCCAGCAGTGCTGGCAACAGGAACTCTGCTGCTGCGCTGGGCACCAGAGGCAGTGGCGGCCTTACAGGACAGTTCTGTGGGGTGACTGTGACTGCAGTGCTGCTGCCTCGGACTCCAGACCTGATTTTTCACTCACCCATTATGATTAGCTCACCAATATCCCTGCAGTAAATTCCTTTTCTGCCTAAATCAGCCAAAGGCAATTTCTGCAGTCTGAAACTCAACCCTGCATGACACGAATACATCAAGTACTATGTTAATTCTTCTCTTAACTCATACACATGTATTTTTTCTGCTGTTTCACTGCTGTCCCCTCTGACCTGATTACTGTAGAGTGCAAAGCCTCCTTGAAAGTAGGCACTTTCAACTCATCCTAGATGCTGCTCAACTCATCCCAGATGCTGCTGTGAAGGAAACTCCCTTCAAACACCACTTGTAGTGATGTCATTCCAGCCCTGCTCCACGCCTGGCTTCCCAGTTTCCCTGCACTGTGACTCTGGCCCTGCTGCCCATCATTCTGACATGTTGAGTCCTACTCTCCCTCAGCCACCAAGGCAGGACAGTGTCAAATCACAGGATGGTCCCTCAGAATGAGTAAGAATGGGAGTGTGTGGAAGTGGAGGAGCAGACAGAGAAAACATTAAATACATAAGGAGTATGAGCCACAGTCCTTCTGAAAAAAGAGCTGTAAAATAAGACACGAAAAATGTACCCCCTACAATTGTCATAATGATAGATCTTCTGAACCACAAATAACGGAGGTCTACACCAAATAAGGATACAGGACTGGTTCTTAATGAGCACTTGTCTGTTTTTCCCCCTCTCTATATCAACCAAAAATTGACTTTATTCCCCCACAACTAGTTTGTTGACTACAAATTAATTTCAGTATCCAAGACAGGATTACCTAATACTGTGAGACAAATCAGTTCACAGGGACTAATAAGATTCATCGTTGCCTACTCGTAGAACTGCATTTCACATCTAGATGCCAATTCTCCAATGCCCAAATCTGCAGTCAATAAGCAGAATGCTAAATTTATCCCTCCTGTTATGGTAAATAAAAGAATCCCAATAAGGTTTGTTTTTTTTTTTTTTTTTTTGAGATGGCATCTCGCTCTGTCACCCAGGCTGGAGTGCAGTGGCGTGATCTCGGCTTACTGCAAGCTCCGCCTCTTGGGTTAAAGCAATTCTCCCACCTCAGCCTCCTGAGTAGCTGGGACTACAGGCGCCCGCCACTACGCCCAGCTAATTTTTGTATATTTAGTAGAGATGGGGTTTCACCATGTTGACCAGGCTGGTCTTGACTGACCTCAAGTGATCCACCCACCTCAGCCTCCCAAAGTGCTGGGATTACAGGTGTGAGCCACCATGCCCAGCCGGAATTCCAACAATTATTAAGATTGCCAGCTAGATACTTAAACACAATTTTCAGAAGATTTTTTAAGGCATGTGCCTGTGAGCTCACATAATATAATGGAAACCACCAGTGAGAGTAATTTGTTTTGTAACTCAAAGCCAAAAGGACATATTCTTGCAACTCACACATTGTTATCCCCTTGGCTCCTGGTGTGGTATGTCCGCCTTCCTGCTGTTTTCCCATTCCTTAACTCCACAGCGGGCAGTTCTTTGAAATAACAGCAAAACTGCTCAATGTTACTATTTTAAAAGGAAGGGAAAAATATTGTAAAAAGAAAAGAATAGGACTGTAAAGAAAGTTGATGAAGCCTACATATACATTTTGAAACTGCAATTTTTCAATTGTCTCATTTAAATTGTATTCAATGCAATCTCTTGCATTCAGTTTCTTCATTATGATTCTTCCTTCTAAGAAAATAGTATAGACAGATGACTTTGTAAAAAACAAAAACAAAAAAGAACTGAAAACAAAATCCCTTTTCAAAACAATCCCCAATTTTCCCTCCAGTTATAGGAGTCACCATTTCTTTCTTTACAGTTGCTTGTTTCCAGGTATTCAGTAATTTCCTCAAATAAAAACAAACCATGAAGCTGACCATATTATTTTGATACACTGTACAGAATCATAAGGAGAATTCGGTAGTAACTATAATTTCCTCTTTGAGCAAGAAGAGGTAAGCTGAGAGGCAGTGCCTTCCCGGAGAGATCAAACATGCCTTCCGCTTCTTATCAGCAGTGTCACCTTGGGAAGGTCATTTATTCTAGCCTTTGATGTCTCATTAAAATCTAAAAGTATGCAACTTTCAAAATAATTTATTCTACAAAACTTAGATCAGCCTTGTTGACTATTTTATTTTTACTACTTGTCTCATATTTTGAAGACATCTCATCTTATGACCTAACCCATTTATGCCTAGTGTTCCATTACTGGAATGCTAAGTTTCTGGGAGTTATTTATATCTTACTGCTCAGGGTCATCGACAAGGTCTGGTTTTTCATACAAAAAAAATTGCAACTTCTGGCATAAATGGGTTAAGACTCAACTAATGACTGAAATAAGCTCTTTGAACAAGGTTCTCTGTAATCCAGGGTCTGCAAACTGTGGCCCACAGGCCAAATCTAGCCCTCCACCACGCAGCTCTTAAAGCGAGTTTTACATTTTTAAAGTGTTGTTTTATTTAATTAATTAATTTATTTATTTTGGAGGCAGAGTCTCACTTTGTCACCCAGGCTGGAGTGTAGTGGCACCATCTTGGCTCACTGCAACCTCCACCTCCTGGGTTCAATCGATTCTCCTGCCTCAGCCTCCCAAGTAGCTGGGCCTAGAGGCACACGCCACCACGCCCAGCTAATTTTTGTATTTTCAGTAGAGACGGGGTTTCACTATGTTGGCCAGGCTGGTCTAGAACTCCTGACTTCAGGTGATCTGCCCTCCTCAGCCTCCAAAAGTGCTGGGATTACAGGCATGAGCCACTGCATCCGGCCCTAAAGTGCTGTTTTAATAAAGGGCAGGGTGGTGGGGGAATATATGAGAGAGACTGTAGCCTGAAATACTAAAATGTTTACTATCAGGCCTTTCACAGAAAAAGTTTGCTGACCTCAGTTCCAGCCTATTCAAGAAGCAACCGGAAATAACCGCAAACAACTATTCACTGCCGGACACTGCTGTAAGTATGTTAGACAAATTACATTATTTAATCTTCCCAACTACTCCATGAGGTAGGAACTACTGTCCCCACTTTTACTGATGAGGAAATGAAGGCACAGGAAATTAAGGTATCTTGCCCCAAACCATATGACTAGAGTTAGTGGTAGACAAGATAGGAAGCCAGAGCCGTTGCTCTTAACCTTTAATGTCAGACGCTTAAGCTCTGACTGCAGCATTACCTGAGTGACTGAAGGATGGCGTTCATGAAACACGTGTTCCCCAAATTCCGAAGGCCTGTGGCACAAATGGCAGTGGTGCTTCCCTGTAAGTGGTGCAAGAAGAGGCCATCAGTAATGCCAAGGAAAGGCCAACTGTTTCAAACATCAAAGCTAAGGCAAGGCCTCTGAAACTCTAGCACCAAGCCAATTTGGAATTGGTCCTTTTCTGTCCAATGAATATTTGAAACAAACTAGTCTCTGTATAAATGTCTGGATATTTTTAGAAGGCTGTTTCTGATCCTGGGGTTGTTCTAAAAGGAAGTATTTTATTGAAAGCTTATGAAGAAATCACCATTAATGAGTACCATGGAGTACACAATGCAAAAAACAGGAAATCCTTAAAATAACATTTAAGATTTAATGCCTTTTTAAGATTCTATAAAAACTAAGAAAAATGGAAAAATATAAATATATATGCCCCAAGTATTTTTGTCCCCAAACTTGTAACTCTAAGCCATATATAAATGACCAACACGCATTTTCCTAACAATGGGATATTAATCTTGAAAAGCTGCCTGAGGCCAGGCACCTCACCCCTGTGATCCCATCACTTTGGGAGGCTGAGGTGGGCGGATCACCTGAGGTCAGAAATTCAAGACCGGCCTGGCCAACATGGGGAAACTCTGTCTCTACTAAAAATACAAAAAGGCCAGGTGTGGTGGCTCATGCCTGTAATCCTAGCACTGTGGGAGGCTGAGGTGGGTGATCTGCCTGAGCTCAGGAGTTCAAGACCAGCCTGGGCAACACGGTGAAACTCTGTCTCTACTAAAATAGAAAAAATTAGCCGGGCGTGGCGTGCACCCATAATCCCAGCTACTCGGGAGGTTGGGGCAGGAGAACTGCTTGAACCCAGGAGGCTGAGGTTGCAATGAGCCAAGATCATGCCACTGCACTCCAGCCTGGGTGATAAGAGTGAGACTCCGTCTCAAAAAAGAATATATAAAAATAAAAATACAAAAATTAGCCAGGCGCGGTGGTGTGCACCTGTAGTCCCACCTACTTGGGAGGCGGAGGCTGTGGCAGGAGAATCACTTGAACCTGGGAGGTGGAGGTTCCGGTGAGCCCAGAATGCGCCACTGTACTCCAGCCTGGGCTAAAGAGCAGGACTCCGTCTCAAAAAAAGGAAAAGCTGCCTGAACCTAAAGACTTAGTCTTAAAAATGAAGGCTGGGTTTCCTGATGAGTAAGGAGTGTGAGCAGGTATTAAGAGTGAACTGTTTTCTAGGGCAGAGGAGCACAGCAGTAATGCTGATGGGAAGAAGGTGCTGACAGATGGACTCACTGGGGTCACAGCAATAATCGACAGTACAAGTGGCAAACATTGTGTAAAATACTCCAAATCCAAGACACACATTTATAAGAAAGTCTGTAACAGGTAACTTTACATGTTAGAGTTGTAACAAAACAGTGATTAAATCTCAACTAACTCTTATATTTGAATAAATTTTAATTACTTACATTTACTTTTAATAACTTGCTGTTTAGTGTGGAGTTTTCCAAAAGTTTTCTTTTCCTATGCCTATCAGCTGTGAAAGCTGAGCTATTAAAACACAAACAGATAGTGAAAAAGTTATTAATATATGCATGCTACACCACAGGTCAAAGAATAAACTCCAGCTGCCCTCAAGACCTAGGGCAGGGAGACCTCCCTGACTGCTTCGTCAGGCCCACTGGGGCCCACACGTATTTGAAGTTAACTGAGGAACTCTACTTCCTTGGAAATCCCCACTGCTCCTCCAGCAGAGGTGGGCCAGACACCGCTCGTCCAGCAGAGGTGGGCTGGATGCTGCTCCTGGCAAAGCTGGTCAGAAGATGCAGCCCGTGGGACACTCCCCACCACCACTCTCACTGTCTGACCCACTGCGAAGCTTCACAGAGCAGAAGGCTCATTCCTCACAACAAAAGGAAAACCCTGGTCTGACACAACTGTTCTGAAATTTAACAGTAAGTCTCCACATGCTGTCTTTCTTAATTTCGATATAAAGATGTCATGTTTTGCTCATTTGTCTTAATAGATGAGGATATGATCTGAGTTTGAGGAATGATAAATAAGTTACAGGAATATAGGCACATGTACATTCATTAGATGCAGCTACGCGCCAAAGGACATTCCAAAACACGTCCTTATCAGTGCAGAAATTCTGAATTAAAATCACTCAAAATTTTTCTTGATGTAAGAAATATTTTGCTTAAAATTTATCAGAAAGTTATTTCTATTTTCAAAAGGTCACTTTAAAATTTTTGTATCTCAGGCAAATTAATCTAAAGCAAGTAAAAATTATGGTTAAACAACACAGACTTTTAAGGCTGCCAATTATTTCCCACCTTCTAAAAGTACCAAGTTAATCCAAAGTAAATACATAATTATTTTTTCTTACAGAACTTCCACATGAATTATGTCTTTGAAACATGAGAACTAGTGACAGTTGCTTCAAACCTCAAAATATTCTTCAGAACTGTATGTCTCTCTCTCACAGTACTGGTAACTGCAAGATGAAGAGACCAATTCCATACGCTATAGTGTTCAATCATTCCTTCACAAATTCTGTGAAGTGGGGAAGGTAAACCACAAGCATAGTATATATGTTCTTTATGACAATGCCTAAGAGTTCATTTGCAGTTGTAACCTATATCAATAAGGCATTTCACCTTTTAAAAATGTAAGTTACTACATTTTATCCTCAATGACTCTCAAAATGCAGAATCTTCTAGATCCCTGCTATCGAATATAGTAGCCACTCACTCCAGGTGGCTATTTAAATTAATTAAATTTGAAGTTTAAAATTCAGTGTCTGAGTTGCACTAGCCACTTTCCGCGTATGGCTAGTGTTACCATATTAGAGTGGATAGAGAACACTTCCGTCGCTGCAGAAAGTTCTGCTGGACAGTGCTGCTCCATGGGGCATGTGGAATAGTCAAAAGTTAAGTAAAACAAATATGATCGTAGTTTCTAAATTCCACTACAGATTAAACCAACGTTTGCAAAACACAAAAATGAATCTAGGTAATGTTTTTCAACATAGGAAATGGACTGTAAGGTAGACTTTTCACTGGGGCCAAGCAGACGTGTAGACAGGTGGTCTGTGACACCTTTCATCTGATGAAGTGGTCAACGGAAATAAAAGATTTCCTAACTATATAAATGCATGCAGGTTCCCAAATGCCCTCTTTTCCCTTTGATTTAGTTCTGATTAATTTATTTCAGACTGAGAGGGTAGTCTTTACCTAGAGAAAACCATAAGTGGCAGAAAAAATATTCTGGTAGCCACCCACTTCTATAACAAATAATCAAGTTACTAAGACCTTTACAATGACATCACCACACCAAAGAGTGATACTACACATACATTCCTTCAGGAATCTCAGACTTCATGTTTATTGTGAACACTTTCAGAGAAAATTAAATATTTTGGATCTGTGTGTATCTGTCTCTAATCCTAGATAGGGCTCATCAAATTAGAAGAGAAGCACTCTAAAAAAGAGCCAAAAGACGACAAACCAAAAAGTACTTAAACCTGAAGTACTTTAATTGGTTTAAAGAAATCATTATTCTTCCAGTATCGGCTTTATAATCTAGTTAGCCAATGAGACATACATGTCTGGTTTTAACAAACACTATGCAGTATTGCCCTCAAAGAAGTTAGGTTATTTCCTTTCAGTATGCAATTTTGAAACATTCTATGGGCTTTACACTTAAGTTTGTTAAGGCATTCCTGCTTTGTGCATGTTTTCACAATAACTTCTACACACCAACTGCCAAAATAAATTAGATGGCACTTAATGATTTGGTGTGATGTACACAGATTTCACTTGAGTCAGCAGTCATTCCACAGCCATGCTTCTATGCACTGTAGCTTCAAAGGCATGGCTAGCTGGGTTTCTGTTTATTGCTTCAATCTTGGGTCCAGTGAGTTTTCTCTAACTAAGCTATTTGACTATACCAAGAAAAGTCTGTTCACACATAAACAGTTTCATTTCTTTATGATGACAAAGTATTCATAGCTCCTTGTTAATGTCAAGTGATATTTAACTGCCCCTAACAAGCAAGGAAAAGAAACTAGGATCCTGTGCTATTGCATAGATGCAAAGTGGACAATATGTTCATTAAACCTAATTTCCCTTAAAAATGATGCATAAATATTGCATTGGGAGTTATACCTGATGTAAATGACGAGTTGATGGGTGCAGCACACCAACATGGCACAAGTATACATATGTAACAAACCTGCATGTTATGCACATGTACCCTACAACTTAAAGTATAATAATAATAAATAAATTTAAAAAAAAAAAAAAAAAGGCCGGGCGCGGTGGCTCAAGCCTGTAATCCCAGCACTTTGGGAGGCCGAGACGGGCGGATCACGAGGTCAGGAGATCGAGACCATCCTGGCTAACACAGTGAAACCCCGTCTCTACTAAAAATACAAAAACTTAGCCGGGCGAGGTGGCAGGCGCCTGTAGTCCCAGCTACTCGGGAGGCTGAGGCAGGAGAATGGCGTGAACCCGGGAGGCGGAGCTTGCAGTGAGCTGAGATCCGGCCACTGCGCTCCAGCCCCGGCGACAGAGCGAGACTCCGTCTCAAAAAAAAAAAAAAAAAAAAAAAAAAAAAGTTAAAGGACAAACAATAAAAAAAAAAATGATGCATAAATAATAGTGCTTCCTAGTAGACCTCACAATACATTTGACAAGGGTTTTCTATTATCAAAAGTAACTCTATGATGATTTCACACCTTTTTCTGCCCTTTCCTTGTACCCTCAAAATTCCCCTTGCAAATAAATAAAACTCATCGACAAAAACCCCACTCAAAAATTCTAAAAAATACTTCAACCCCATTCTTAGACCCTTCTTTTTCCAAAGGCCTATTACTTACTTTTCCAAGTTCTGTAAGTGTTCTCTGACTTTCTGTACCAGTCCCAGCTTGGTGTCATTGACCACAAAATCATCACAGCGATAACTGCAAGGAAAATATTAATCAATGTGTGTAAAGAGCTTGAGGAAACCACAGTAATAAAATCACTAAAAGGCCTGGCTGCTGCCAAGATGATCACATGGCTCTGCAGGCAGTTACTGCTGGTGGTAAGTTTAAAGAGGACCTGGAATTCACAATGGAATGTTTTTCAAGAGTCTTTTAAAAAGCCACGTAGGCAATGAACATGAGCTTCTTTTCACGTTTTTCACTCAAAAGCTCTTCAATTCCTCCTTTGAAAATGAAATAAGCTGCTACACGTGTTACATTCTTTTTAGTGGTGCCTAATACATGGAAAATGAAATAAAAAGCACCGAGTCTTTTCATGTAGCATTAAGCCTAAAGCTTTAAGGTAACACTTCCCAACCCAAATTAATGGGGAATTGGGGGGAGGAGAGATTTAAGTGAAAAGCAGGGAAAAGGTAATTAGCCTGTAGGGATATCTGAATAGAAAAACTAAAGTTAAAGCTGCACATTTTAAACAGAATTTAATTAAAAGAGACTGAATTCAGATGAGTTGAGAAGAATGATCTTTCATTCTGAGGCACTACAAAACAAAAGTATAAAACAGTGGCTATATCATTCAGGCAATTGATAAGTGCTTTGAAGAAAAATATTTAAGCTATTTTTAAAAACCAACACTCTGTGTGTTTTACAAGACAATAAGCAAATAATGTAACAAATCACACATAATATAAACTTTAACTTGTACGCATTAACATTTAATTTTTTCCTGGGATAAGGCCAATTTTAACAAAAACAACTGACAAGCTGGCACTAAGATATTCTTTTGAATATGCAGCTTTGCATGAAACCACTTGTTATTACTACCAAAGAATAATAAAAATAACCCTGCCATTCTCAGCAAACAAAACTTTGAAAGCACAGCAATTAGTAAAAATTAGGTCATCTCTAGCAGAATCCCAAAAACATCTTATATCTGAAAACCATTTTATTAAAAAGAGACAGAAAGAGAGAGAAAGAGGTGGGAAAAAGCAATTTTAAAAGATTACACAAAAAAGCAGGCTTGTGTCTTTTACTCAGAGAAATGAAAATTTTAAGTGGATGCTTTGAAAACTGTCACTACAATGTTATATATGTAATTATTTAACACATACTCTCATTAACTGACCACCCAGGCAGTCATTCAAGATTTCTCTAACATATTCTGAGTGTGTAAAGTCAGTTCCCAACAATTCCACAAATAGCAAAAGCAGTCTTTTATATCCTGGACCATTTTCTATTATCAAAGTACTACCAGCAGGAGAAAAAATTCTTCACTGGTCTTATAACCACCACATAAAGAAATTAAATTAGTGCAAAGTTTTAATTTTTTGCTCCCTCTCAGCACAAATATTAAGAGGATAAGATCTACTTTGTCTGTAAATTTGGGCTTAAGGCATTTGGTACCTCTATAAACCTTAAGCATTCACTGAAGAATGAAATTGTATCGTTACTCTACTCGAATTTCTGCTTACATTTTCATTTTATGTTTGTATAAATTTATGCATGTAGTTTGAATAAAACAATACTCAGTGTTCAAAACTCGAAATGCTAGCATTTATCTGGAAAGTGAAGTCTAAGAGCAAACTCAGATCGCTTTTTATGTATTTATAGGATGCCACTAATATCTAATTGAAAACTGAACCTCTAACTGCCACAAATAAGTGGTTGTTTAAACAAATAAATTATTTCAAAGTAAATTAAACAACTGATTTATTTCTTTAAATTAAAGTAATCCTTTTTGGTATAACATGAAGTCAGCCTTGGATATAAAATTACATTTGTTAAAGTACAGACTCATTTACGGACTTGCTCTGTTCCTCCAGGCCAACTGGGTCCAGTTGCTTTGCCTCTCTACCCTTTCATCACCAAAGTAAGCTGATCTATACTCGAGCTGTGCAAATGTGGCTACGGCAACTGAGGAATACAATTTTAAGTTTTAAAACTTTTAATTAATATAAATTGTTAACTGAAGCAGTGTAAAATCTTTTACAATTAAGCACAATGTTATAGTTTGGTAGAACTGTATTCTGCTTTTATTATTAAATTGTGCAAGATATATGGCAGTACACAGTTGGGTAAATGTGTCATTTCTAGCATTACACAAAAGCATATCACCAATCTAGAACTGATAGAATGAGTCAGTTCAAATGATTTTTCTATGCAACAATGTAGCACTGTAATGGGTTTATTTGAACCTTTTATGCAGATACCATAAGTTACAGTGACACTTATGTAAATCATAATTGGCAATTAAATTAAAATACTTATTTTAATTATTTTATAATTAAATTATTTTTCTAGCTTAAAAATAGAAAAATTTTTACTTTCAAGTGAAGGTATACTACTGAGGAAGAATCAAATGAAAAGAAAACAGACTCAACAAGGTATGTCACAAATTTTACAAAGAATGGCAATTGCAATTTGCTGCAGCAGAGCAAAATTAAAAAGCTGCTGTGTAAAAAAAAAGTTTTAAGATAACAGACAACAGTTAAAAGACATTTTCAGCAAATGCATTTCAATTTAATACAAAATGGCTTGAGTTAAAAAATAATCAATAAAATTAGTCACAATCAGTGAAATCAGAATTAAATGTAAAACAAAAAAATTCCTGAAGATTTTACAGAACTTGAGCTTGTAAGCGGCCAGCTATAAAACAGCTTGGGTTCTTTTTTTCTTTATTTTTTAAAAATACAGCTGGGGTATCCTGTTTCCCAGGCTGGTCTCAAACTCCTGGCCTCAAGTGATCCTCCCACCTCAGCCTCCCACAGTGTTGGGATTACAGGTGTGAGCCACCGCGCCTGACTAGTTCAGATTCTTGTTCAATGTAGAAAACAATTTTAAGATGGTGAGATGAAAAATTAAATTATTTCAGTTAAGGAAATTGTATTTTTAAATTATGAGGAAAAAAACTAAAAAGATATTTTACAGAAAGTGAAAAATCTTTGAGACATCAAGCAACTGTCAGTGAACAAAAAGGCCCTTCTAACAATACTAAAGATCAATTAAGTCAGCATTTGAAAAGTTACAAGTATTTTTAGCTTTAGATGAATTTTAGAAGAGTTAATGCCCAATTAATACTATAGGTATATCTGTCTCAAATGACCTTCAAATTTACAGAGAAATGTCTTCATCTATTTGCAATCTTAAATTTAAAAACTGATCTTATATTGTAGATATTTTTGAATTCTCTAAATGTGTAACTTTCAGCTAGATATAAAAAAGTCAGTTTCCAGCAACACAGTGTTCAAACATCTGTATTTGTTGGATTTATTTCTCTGATTACTTTGTTCTGCTGTGTGAAACACAATGCAAATATCTGTGCCCTGAGGCAGACTGTATCATGGAGGCAGCTATTAAAATTGTTCAGACTGGGCATGGTGGCTTATGCCTGTAATCCCAACACTTTGGGAGGCCGAGCCGGGTGGATCACAAGGTCAAGAGATCAAGACCATTCTGGCCAATATGGTGAAACCCCATCTCTTCTAAAAATACAAAAATTAGCTAGGCATGGTGGCACATGCTTGTAGTTCCAGCTACTCAGGAGTCTGAGGCAGGAGAATGGCTTGAACCCGGGAGGCGGAGGTTGCAGTGAGCTGAGATCGCGCCACTGCACTCCAGTGCACTCCAGTCTGGCGAAAGGGCTAGACTCTGTCTCAAAAAGACCCCAAAATTGTTCAGTACATATGCACAAATGCTCTAAATCATCACCAGTTTATGGAACTGTTAAAAGAAATAGAAGACAATGAATTTAATGACCACATTATTAGCTACTGTTGGTTGCTTGAGTCAAGGAAGAGTTTTGCAAAGATTTACAATTCTGGTAACTCTAATTCAGATTTTCTTGAAACAAAAGAAATGCTTGCCAATATTCAACAATCAAAGAGTAAACCAGGAATAGATTTTTAGAAATCTCAGTGTGATTTACACTGTTACCCCTATATCACAATGCATATCAATTAGCTAGATTTGAAGACCCGAGGAGAGAAAAAGCTTATTTATGACCTAGCTAGACAAGTACAAGAATTTATGTTAAAACTGAAGCTTTTTATAATACAAATCAATGATTGTACACATTTTTCAACATGAATTAACATGCAGCAGCACAGCACTGTGTAAACTGGCTGCAAAACCTATGAAAAAAAAATACAACAAATGCTTTGTTGATATGGATAAACTTAGTTGATTTTCAATTTATATGATGCCCCTTTGAATTTCATGTTGATAATAATAAGTTTTTACAAGTGTTAGTGGACTTACTTAACCTGCATGGATATTTTGACAGTGCTGCACTTCTTCTGAGTCAAATCAATTATTCTGAAGAGTAATTTTTGTCAATACAGATACAAATATTGGAGAAAAATGATTTGTTTGGTACTCGATTTATTGGAAAACAATGTTTGAAACAGTGTGAATCTACTTTTTTAACTGCAATTTTTATGAATCTAAATACAGATCAAATTTTTTAATGAAAATTTCACGAGTTGAGATATACTTAAAATGTAAAATACACAATGGATTTCAAGGATTTCATATAAAAAATGTGCAAACTATCTCTAATAATTTCATATTGATTACATGTTGACACAGTATTTCTGATATACTAGGTTAAAAAACATACAATCAAAAATAATTTCACCTGTTTCTTTTTGCTTTTTTAATATGGTTACTAAAAAATTCAAAATTACATATGTGACTTGCATTAGTTCTCTTTTATATAGCACTGCTAATGTAGGGAATCTAAGATACTACCTGCCCCAAAATTCTACAATACTAGCATAAAGAGATAAGAAATTAACTTTATTGAACTATAAGAACTCAATTTTATAGTCAGGCATGGTGGCATGTGCCTGTAATCCCAGCTACTCAGGAGGCTGAGGCATGAGAATTGCCTGAACCCGGGAGACAGAGGTTGCAGTGAGCAGAGATCATGCCACCACACTGGACAACAGAGTCAGACGTCAGACTAGTCTCAAAAAAGGAAAGGAAGAAAAAAGAACTCAATTTTAGGCCAGTCGGGGCAACAAAGCAAGACTCCATCCCTGTGAAAATTAAAAAATAAAAAATTCACTGGGCAAGGTGGCTCACACCTGTAATCCCAGCACTTTGGGAGGCCAAGGTGGGTGGATCACCTGAGGTCAGGAGTTCAAGACCAGCCTGGCCAACATGGTGACACCCTGTTTCTACTAAAAAATACAAAAATTAGCCAGGAGTTGTAGTGTGTGCCTGTAATCCCAGCTACTCAGGAAGCTGAGGCAGGAGAATCGCTTGAACTCAGGAGGCGGAGGTTGCGGTGAGCCGAGATTGTGCCACTGCACTCCAGCCTGGGCAACAGAGTGAGACTCCATTCCAAAAAAGCAAAACAAAGCCAAAATAAAATAATAAATAAATAAATAAATAGCCAAGCATGATGGTGTGCACCTGTAGTCCCTCCCAGCTACTCGGGAGGCTGAGGTGGGAAGATCACTTGAACTCAGGAGTTGGAGGCTGCAGTGAGCTATGATCACGTCACTACACTCCAGCTGGGTGACTCTCTAAATTTTTTTTTTTTTTTAGTTTTTTGTAACTCTATTTATTTTTTTGAGGCAGGGTCTCATTCTGTCACCCAGGCTGGATTGCACTGGCCCCATCTCAGTTCACTGCAACCTCCATTGCCAGGGCTCAAGTGATCCTTCCACCTCAGCCTCCCAAGTAGTTGGGACTGCAGGCACCCTACCATGCCTGGCCAATTGTTTAATTCTGCTTCCCAAAGTGCTGGGCCTACAGGCATGAGCCACTACATTCCTGGCTCTCTTGCTCACGCACTCTCTCTCTACTGAGACAGGGTCTTGCTTTGCAGCAATGCTATCACAGCTCACAGCAGCCTTGACCTCCTGGACTCAAGCGATCCTCCTGCTTCAGCCCACCGAGTAGCTGTGACTACAGGCATGAGTAACCATGCCTGGCTAATTCTTTTACTTTTGTAGTGGCAGGGTCTCACTGTGTTGCCCTGGCTGGTCTCAAATTCCTGAGTTCAAGCAATCCTCCCACCTCAGCCTTCCAAAATGCTGGGATTACAAGACTAAGCCACTATGCCCGGCCGTAACTCAACTTTATTTTGGCTGGATTTGTTTTTCACTGGTTTAAAATTTTTTTTTTTTTAGGTTTTTACAACTATCTCTATTTCTTAAGACCCAATTCTAGGTGTTCCTATAGTCAGTCACTAAGAGGGACATTTATTTTAAGAATATAACTTTTCTACTGTTTGAATTTCATATTATACAAGTTGTATATATTACTATGATTGTTGTTACCGCTATTCTTTAAGGAAAACAGCTGCTTCCACAGGTCCAAACTTCTAAGGTGAGAGTGCCTGTCACGTGGTAGAGGATTAGTAAATGTTAGTTTCCTTCCTCTGTGTAACTGCTAGCCTCACAGCACATTCCTCTCTAGCTGCCTACATTCCCCTGGTTTGATTTCTTTTTCCTCTGTGGTCAGAGGTCAAAAGAAAATAAGTAGCAAAGGTGGGAAATAAATGAAAATGTAAATGTTGCCGGTAGTCTTCAGATGAGAAATTGTCCCACTAATAGTGGTGTTTAAAAAGGCAAACAGACGGATTTGAAAGTTCTAAAAATCTTTTCCTGATTCACTACAATTGTATTGAAGCTTTTTGGTCAGAATTATGCATACCTCTGACACCAGGAAAAAAATTTAGCCACTCTTCTTAATTTTCCCTTCAAGAAGAATATGTCAGAATAAGTGGTACAAAAAAGTACGTAACTCATAGGTTGTGTTTTAAAAACATGTAGATTGGTCCTCTGAAGCCTGGAATGCATATCCCACTTTGAAATAAATGCTATGAAATGTGGTTAAACATTCTAGGTGGAAATAAATGTGTCCCAAAATGTAGCTGAAATCCATAGTATTTGAAAACACTCGATTTCTCCTTTCTTCTTTATATACTACTGGTGCTGAGAAACTGACGGGAGAGGCTTAGGCAGGATTCAGATAACCTGACTGGCCTCTAGGAGAGGAGGCCGGGCTCAGCATCTTCATATACATAGGACTTCATGTGATAAACAGAAGTCAGGAACTGCCTACATTATATGACCAACTTTTAGGCTATAAAATTTATACCTAAGCAAGTTTTGACTTACTGATTTTAAATTACTCTTCAAGAAAAGATGAGCTCTACTTTTTTTTTTTTTTTTTTGAGACAAGGTCTGGCTCTGTCACCCAGGCTAGAGTGCAATGGTGTGATCTCGGCTCACTGCAACCTCCACCTCCTGGGCTCAAGCCATCCTCCTACCTCAGCCTCCCGAGTAGCTGAGACTACAGACAAGTGCCACCATGCCCAGCTAGTTTTTTTACTTTTAGTAGAGATGGGTTTTTGCCATGTTGTCCAGGCTAGTCTCGAACTCCTGGGCTCAAAGCCATCCACCTGCCTTAGTCTCCCAATGTGCTGGGAGCTACCGTGCCTGGCCTAAAGATAAGCTCTACTTCTGATGGACTTTTTGTCAGATAAGGACTGTATTTAATAGAAAGAAAGAAGTATTTAAGAAAAAGTGAGTACACTGAACATTAAAAAAAAATACTTGAAAATTGTAGTTGGGTATATATTACAGATGTTAGATAAGGAAATAGGATATAAAAAAGGAAGGTAAGAAGGAGACTGGTGTCTTTCTTTACTTCTAAGACTGAGACAAGTAACATTATCATCTTGGCTATGTAAAGATTAGTCTCAAATTCAAATTCATTGAGCCAAATATGATCATAAAGTAGTTTTAAACTTATTTAAGCCAACAGCTAATAAACTCCTAATTAAATGTACAGTATAGTATAATATGCATACTGCTGTTAGACAGGATATATACAACTGATTTTACTACTGTGCACTGAAAAAAGATACATCAAGTAGCAGGTAAATTTTCATAACAAACACAAGCTATTTATTATATTACATAATTAGGGAGGTAAACAATGAATAAAATCAGAGCTTGAAAGTTATTTCAAGTTGACACTAATAAACAACAAAAATGACACTGCTCAATTTTCTCATCACACATACTTTATATGTGCCTTTTTAGATTTTGATTTATTTCTAATGTATAGTATTTAACCTTGCCTAAACCTTGCTACTTTTCTTTCTATAAACTCTCAAAAACTCATCTTTTTTCTCTTCAAACAACATTCTTTTCTATACTTTGGTTATTTCCTTTGGTACATATTTTTCCCTTTTCCCTCAGAAACATTCAAATCCATAGCTATCTGTAACTGAACTAAGTATAGTATTTGATGGTCTCCACAATGTCAGCCTTGCTTAGATATTCTTATCTCCCACCCCTTCCCTCCCAATCTTCCCTTTCACTTCAGTGTTACCTGCTCTAGTTTTAGAGTTAAACTTTCATCCCATATACCACAAACTCTCTTACCCCTCAATATTTTCCATTTCGCACCATTCACTTATTTAATGGCAAAACAATATTCTTCATTCGGTCGTCTCCATCTTCACATTCTTCTCTCCTTCTCCAAAAATGAAAACACGCAGCATGGCTCAATCGTTTTCTCGGCCTAACATTTAATGTAGGTTTACTTCCTTTAAAAAATTCTAACTTTAGAAACACTTGTTTCCTTCCTGTTTTTGCCCTGCACTATATGCCCCCTCTAATTCTAAAAGAAAAAACACTAGTCTACTAAAGTCAAAACAATAACTTTGGATAGAAATCCGGCTACTTCCCCTTTTACTAGTTTTGGTTAATAAAGTTACTTTCTTTCTACCAGACCTCACTTGTATTAACTGGACTTTACAAGCAGTGAGCATCCAGACCTGCATTCAGTTACAAAGGAAGCCTTCAAGCTATTTTCATCAGCTTTCTAATCAAGTTAAAAAATAAACCACAAAACTGAGTATCCACTATATTCTATATATATGTATATACATATGCATTTGTATTAATAAATTATATAAGTAAATCTAAATTATATATTACAAAAAAGTAATTTTTAAAGTGAGCTAGAAATGAAATAAACTATTTTAAATGTCTTGCTATTCACAATATCTTCATACTATTATTAAACTAATTTCCTTTTTTTTTTTTTTTTTTTTAAAAGATAGTGTCTCCCTATGTTGCCCGGGCTAGTCTCGAACTCCTGGGCTCAAGGGATCCTCCTGTCTCAGCCTCCCAAAGTGCTAGGATTATAGGTGTGAGCCATCATGCCTGGCCATAATTTCTCAAAGTGCAATATACTATAAGGTAAAGGTTTGACATTAATGAGAGTGAATATAGATTCATACTTCCTATCATCTTCATGGTAATTTTTAAACATTTTGTCCAACTTATTAGGTCTTATTAGTCTGTGTTTTTATTAGATAGCCAATTTTATCCTGTAATGTGTCTGATGAGCACGGAGTAGGAAAATGTGTCCATTTGCCCTTTTCTTGTGTTTACATCATCGTCATTACCTTGCAGAATTTAAGACCTTTTAAAACATGTGTCCATTTGGCTAAACATGTTACATGGAAGGAATAAATCCATATAACTAAGCAGATATATAATGCAAAATGCTCAAAGTAAACAGAGGACATCACAGGTGAAACTGATTTAGGAGACTGTGTGTAACCCATGGCACACAATCATCAAATCTACAGACCTCTGGCAGCAGGTGTTAAATATTTGACAAAGGTTTTTCTCTCCTTCCAAATAAAACGGTGCAGTAGTTCTAAATGCTCTTCCCATACTGCCAGTGCATTATTTTGGAGACCACTGCACTAGAAACTAGGTCCCTAGCACATAGCAGCTTCTCAACAAATGTTATTTATTGAGTAAAAAGGTGTGTTTTTGTTTTTTGTTTTTTAATGTTCACAATATGTTTAAGGACCATCATGTAAACCAGGATCTGTCCCAAGTAAACATTTTGAAGACAAAAACTGAGGGAGAAAAGGACTACTTATTATAATATCAAGTTTTCTTCATAAGGGGCATTACCTTCACTTTGTACCTTTCTTTAACACATTTATTCCTAGGTGTAACTGATAGTTTTGTCATTCTGTTGAATACTTTTGCTTGGTCATTTCCATTTTCAACTGATGACTACTAATAAAGAGAAAGCCATTAGTTTGTTTATATTTCTCATACATCAGCTTTCCAAAGTGTCTTATATTTAATCCTCATTGCTGTTTTCTACTAGAGTCCCCCCGGGCTTTCCAGCTATTCTATCATATCATTTGAAAGTAGAAACAATTTTTTGCTTCCAATATTTATGCAAATTATTTGACTTACTGTCTACTGTCTTACTGCAATGGTTAAAACTACCAAAACAATGCTTAATAATAGTGACAATCATGTGAATGATTTCAGGAAGTATTAGTCTTGTTTCTGATATAATGGAAATGGCTTCAGCATTTCCTCATTTAGTATATGATATTTGCTTTCTGGTTTTTGGCAAACTATAAGGGCTTAAGTTTCCTTTTATTTCAATGTTATTAGTTGTTTAAAACAAGAAATGGCTCTTGGAAATAAAGTATATTTTGCTTCCAATGGGACAATAATCTGAGGTTTCTTTTAATAATGAATATGTTCATAGAACTCAAGTGAAATTAACTCTACTTGGTAATTATATATTTTTCTTTCTGATAGCTAACTGGGTTAGCTTTGCTTTAAGTCATAGTTATTTGCAACTACAGTATTTTATTTAGTAAAACTGGCCTATTTTCTTTTTGGAGTTTCTGTTAGATTTCTATCTTAAGGTTTTGAAAGTTTATAACATTAATATACTTAATGTTACACTTTAACAGTTTGAGGCTGCACTGTCCAATAGTAGCTAGTAGCTACACGGGGCTATTTAAATATTAAAATAAAAAACACTTAATTCTTCACACTGGCCACATTTAATTGCTCAATTGCTACCATCCTGAATAACATATATGTCATACCCAAGACAGAGAAAAATCTCTACCTCTTTCTCAGCTTTAAAATTCTAAGTTTTTTTCAATTCCTGTTGTTAGTGCTATTGAAGTTACCCAAGTCAAGATTTCCACATTGGCCAGGCGCGGTGGCTCACGCCTGTAATCCCAGCACTTTGGGAGGCCGAGGAGGGCGGATCACGAGGTCAGGAGATCAAGACCATCCTGGCTAACATGGTGAAACCCCGTCTCTACTAAAAATACAAAAAATTAGCCAGGCGAGGTGACAGGCGCCTGTAGTCCCAGCTACTCGGGAGGCTGAGGCAGGAGAATGGCATGAACCCGGGAGGTGGAGCTTGTAGTGAGCCAAGATGGCACAACTGCACTCCAGCCTCAGCTACAGAGCCAGACTCAAGATTTCCACATCCTGTCCTTGAAGAACTAAGAAAATATTCCCAAAGCAAACCATTCTTCACTCACAAGAAGGAATAATCATACAAATAAAACCTTCTTTATGCAATAGTAAAGAAACAAGTCTTTTAATTTACTGGCTACAAAGCTATCTTTCTACAGTAAGCCATGCATAATACTAATACCAATAAATAAATAAATAAATAAATAAATAAAACCTCTTATGCAACAAAAACCCCTGAAACATGACAGATCCTTAAGTTTCAAGCTCCTTTTCATTCACTTCTATGACATTTTGATATTTACAGGCAAATTTGACCTCTGGTTTTATTATAAATGACAGTAATACTGAAAACAAAAAAAAAAGGAAGCTGATATTCTAGTGATTTCATCTATTTCAAACTGAGAAAGGTTAAAATCTAAAATAATTTGTTTAGGAAGCAAGAATATTTTAAATTCTCTTACTAAACTCTGATGTATTGCCACCAAAGAAGCCAGTTATGGAAAATTAGAAGAATACCTGCAGAGCAAACCCATATCCATTGCTTTGTTAAAAGCAAACAAGTACCAGCATATCTTAAGGAAGAGCCTTTTATGTTTTTAGATTACCTCTATTAGAAAGTTTCTTCTTAAACTTCAAAATATTATTGTTAAATAAATAAAACTCTCCCTGTTGTCTAACTTTTTACATTGAAAATATGGATCCAAATAGTTTATAAGAACAGTCAACAAAATATTTTCCTTTTTAAAAATTTTTAATCACAACTGCTGTAGGAAATGATTCATTATCTGTTTAAACTCACAAATAAAGCTTTATGTTCACTTTAATTAAAATTGTTATTTATTACAAGTGTTTAAAATCTGAAATTCAAGCCTCTTTTCTAGACAAATGATTCACATTTCACAATATTTCTTCATTTGAAAGGATGCTTTAAAACATTACCTGCCCTAAAGGAATATACTTTTAATATTCCTTTCATAATTCTTCATTCTCAAAAATTCAGCCATTACTGATAAGGATATTAAAGTTGACAAGACTATGTCAGACGTCAAAACTTATTGGTTCAGTATTTTAAATCTATTAACTCCAAAAGTCTACCTCCATAAAAAAAATCAAAGTTTCTAATTTTAATCTTTGTTTCTTCTCAATCACAATAATGTACACCACATAAAATTCCATATGTATTGGTTAGGGGAGGGAAATCGGGATGGGAGCAAATGAAATACTACCTAACAAACAGTAAACTAAACACTAGCTCTTGTGTGAAATCTTAGGAAGATTTTTATTTTCATCGAAATCTTAATTTACCTTTCATTTTCAAGTTAATCTGCTTATCTCCTTAAGAAGTGGGTTTGTGTCAAATCAGAATCGTTCCTTTTGGCACTGCTTTCTCTCTTATGAAACAGTAACCCGATTTATATGGTTCTGCCTGGTTAATGCATGCTTCCTCCCTGGGCCCCTGTTTACATCAAGGTGGAGGGGCACTGCTCTATGAGGGTGTCCATCTTGGGAGGGAAATGAAGTAGTTCACCTATATCATGATTTAAGTCTTCTGCAGGAAAAATGTTATATGGCTCTTTAGTCCCTCAAGATGATCAGGGGACACAGTATTACAGCTCTGATATAACCTTCCCCGTTTCTGAAAGACAGTTAACAAAATTCAGTCTTTCAAACATATGTCACCTACTCTGCACCAGACACTGCATACTTGGGAAGAATACAAAGATCTGAGATATGGTGTCTGCAGTCTCCAAGGACATTTACAACTAACTAACGTGCAGCAGGAAATTATAAGGATTCCAAGAGCTGTGAGTTCAGGAAAGATTACATTCAGCTACAACTGGAACTGGGGGAAGAGAAGAGTTCAGTGATAACTTCATGAAGGATTGCAAACATAAGACAGGGCAGGGAGTCTTGACAAGGGGAAAGTAGGGAAAGAAGAACTGAAAGCCTCAGAATATGTTGTAACTTCTCTAGGGACAGAGCATACTGCAAAAAAGGCTTTGACTTTAGCCAAGATATTTATAATCAAACACCTTAAACCTAATGCACCAGTGTTTTACCTCTGATATCAATTGTTCAGTCTAACCACAAGAAATTAGTGTACAAGGAAAATTAATAAATTGAAGTAAAATTACTAACGGGCACTAGAAAACAACACATGTACACACTCCACACAGAAATAGGAAATCTGTTTGTTTCTTCATCACAGTGAGGTGTGGGAGGAATGTTAAACTACATCTTCATCAATTTACAACTATCACGGATTCCTTTTAGGCCTTCAGTGTAATGCTACAGGGTGATTCCCTGGCATTTCGTTCTAAAACCCACAAATGAGCCGATAATGCGACCAGCTGCAGCTCCCTTCCTGAATTCAGCAGCTCTGGGTGTCCACACACTTGCAGCTCTGTACAACTTCACACAAAAGCCTGGCAGTCAGCCAAGAAGACTCCATCACAGTATACGCTCCCCAAGGTTCAAGATTTTCCATTTAATTCCAATTCTACCATGAAACAACATATACCTATAGCGATATAAAACCAATTCAATTCCCATTTCTAGTTAATAAAATATGCCCCTAAAATGCAATGGATAAAGATACTAAAATATATAATCTACATTTTTAAAGGGCATTGAATATAATTTCACTCCATCAAGATAATTAAAATTTTCTTAAAGAGTTAGTTTCCTCAGAATCTTACCAACAGCAAGAAAACAACGACAAACTTGTTACAGCACACAGTGATTTAATTGTACTTCCAAAGTCCCCCATTAAGCAATTCATTCACATTGCTAACTGAAAATCAAGAATGAATGTTCTCAGTATCTGGTACTATAGGAAGATGTGGCCCATGACAATGTGAGACAGATACTTCAAGAATGATATTAATTTCTGTTGTCTAAAGCAGAAATACAAGCACACAGAAACACACAGTTCTGCGAATTAGGTAGCCACATCACTCTAGTACAGAAGTTTCCTGAGGGAAAGGGGAATGCAAATGTTTGCTTTAACTGCCTGGCTAATGCTTAACTTTGGTAGGAGTGTTTCACAACAGCAAATACAATAAACTGAGCACTAACCTTTGTGTGAAAATCTTGGGAGGATTTTCATTTTTACTGAAATCTTCACCTACCTCTAGCTTCTCTCTCTCCAGGTCTGGACACCTTCCACACAAATGATCATTAAAAACAGTAGTGATCTGAATGAATAACCCTTAAGATGTCTATTCAATAGCCAAAATTTAATGGTGTTGAACCTGTAAAAATGTAAAAGACCCTTTGGGAGGCCGAGGCAGGTGGGTCATGAGGTCAAGAGATCGAGACCATCCTGGCTAACATGGTGAAACCCTGTGTCTACTAAAAATACAAAAAAATTAGCTGGGCATGGTGGTGGGCGCCTGTAGTCCCAGCTACTCAGGAGGCTGAGGCAGGAGAATAGCGTGAACCTGGGAGGTGGAGCGTGCAGTAAGCCGAGATCGTGTCACTGCACTCCAGCCTGGGCAACAGAGCAAGACTCTGTCTCAAAAAAAAAAAAAAAAGTAAAAGACCTGGCAAACCACTGACCCTTTCTTCTTCCTTTTGATGGGTACCTTCCTATGATACAATTATCGACTAAGGACAATGTGGAAAGGATTCTCACATCATTTCAGTAGAAAGTGAATTAAAAGTGTTATCTGGACTTATCTAAAATCCCCATCTCTACCCAATAATGCCTTCATGTAACATTCAAGGGCTGTCTGGCAATAAAAAATATCTCTAAGGCGATCCTTTAAATGGCTTATTCCCCCTCTTTAATGTCAACAACCTTTTGAATCCAGGGAAAACTGATTAAAACAAGAATTGTTCATCATAATTTACCAGTCACAGAAAGAAATTTGCTTCACACCAAAGTTAAAACTGCAAAATACACTTTCTGAGCATAACCAAATGGATATGGATCATTAAGCATCACTCACAACCTAAATAACCTAGTTCTAAGTAGTCACAAAAATAGATACCTACTTCGTAATTTATATGAAATAGACATGAATATTATATTATAAAGAGAGAACAGAACCTGTTGCCAACCTCTTTTTAAAAGATACTAAAAAAAAAAAAAAAAAAAAAAAAAAATAGCGCCGGGTGTGGTGGCTCATGCCTGTAATCCCAGCACTTTGGGAGGCCAAGGCAGTCAGATCACCTGAGTTCAGGAGTTCGAGACCAGTCTGACCAACATGGTGAAACCCTGTCTCTACTAAAAATACAAAATTAGCTGGGCGTGGTGGCACATGCCTGTAATCCCAGCCACTCAGGAGGCTGAGGCAGGAGAATTGCTTAAACCTGGGAGGCAGAGATTGCAGTGAGCCGATATTGCACCATGGCACTCCAGCCTGGGGAGCAAGAGCAAAACTCCGTCTCAAAAAAAAAAAGAAAAATATAGCCTGTAAAGCTACATACCAAATTCTTGACGTTTACCTTTGGGGGAGTAGAAGAGGAGCGTGGAACTGCACTGGGAAAAGGGAGACTGTCAGAATAATCTTTTTTTTTAAACAAAGCAGTTAAAATTTGTAAGATTATATGACAAAAATGTTAACTGGACAGGGGACAGGAGGAACATGGTTTGTTGAGTTCTTTTGAACATGGGTTATCACATTATCCTTCAATTTAAAATAACACAAGAAAAAGAAATTATAATAACAACAAAGAAGTAGATCTATTTCCCTGAAGCTAGGATGGATGAGGAACAGGAGGTGGGAGAGAAGAGGAGGCAAAGAGGAGGAGGCCTAGAAGTTGAAAGGAACAGTGCAAAGTAAAATCTGAATGAATAAAGACAGGCATTCTGGATGGCTCCAGTCCTTTGTGAATCCTAATAGTTCTAAAAGGAGGTAACAGCAGTAATAGCTGGCTTAAAGACTGAGGGCAGGGAGGGGAGGGGAGCACACTTGCACACACATAGTAAGAAATACCATTTCCAGAAAATGTTAACTTACCAGTATGTACTGTAGCTACTGCAATCCATGCATACTGTGTGCTGAGCTTTATCTTGCTTTTCTGATTTCTTATGGTTGGTTAAGGGTACTTGTGCATCTTCATAATGTTTTTTTGCATGGCCATTCACATACCTTACAAAGACCAAATGAAAATTTACTTTAAATATTGCTTTGGAAATTAAAGGAATAAGAAATGATAAAATTAAACATTAATCAAATCAAAATAAGAAAGAAATCCTGTAACAGCAGTCAATTATGTAGTGATTTATTATATTGAATACTTAAAATATGCTCTTTTTTTTTTTGAGACGGAGTCTCACTCTGTCCCCCAAGCTGGAGGAGTGCAGCAGCACAATCTTGGCTTACTGCAAGCTCTGCTTCCCGGGTTCACGCCATTCTCCTGCCTCAGCCTCCCAAGTAGCTGGGACTACAGGCACCCGCCACCACGCCCAGCTAATTTTTTTTTTTTTTGTATTTTTAGTAGAGACGGGATTTCACCACGTTAGCCAGGATTGTCTCGATCTCCTGACCTTGTGATCCACCCGCCTATGCTCCTTTTTTTGCAACCAAATACTGTAGTCAACTTTTAATTATATATAAGAGTAGGCACAGGCAAGGAAAGGCATAATCTATGCAAATCGGTTTCAACACCATAGATATTATTTATAAACTCCTTTGCTGCTGCTTTCACTATAGCTTTTTTTTTCTCTCAGACCACTAACCCCCAACTTGGGCTATTATCAAAGACAAGCTCTGTTAAGTAAATTACTCAGCCACTTCCCACAGGGCCACAGACTCTGCTCAAGTTGCTGCTTAACATAAAGTGTGAGAGTCAGAGAAACAGGACAATGTTCCAACTCTCACCAATATAGCTTCCAGTCTTTTATTTAAATGCCTGAATAATCAGCTCCTCTCATATGGAAACATGTTTGTTTAGAAATAACCCAAACAAAACACAAATCACCTTAAGCTTACAAAAACTGCTATTTCTCTACATGGACAAACATAATCAAAAGTTGATTATGTTCATAAAAATTGTGTAACACATTCCAACTCAGATTTAATATTATAGCAAGCATAATGAAACTGAAATAAGGCTCCCTCTGCACATGGTGTACATCCAAATTCATCTACGCCTTCATCTAGAGACTGCACAATTCTGTCACTGACTACCAGCATGAAGACCCTTAAGAGGCAACGTTTCCCAGCTCCTAGAAAGCAGCCAATGTGTGGAAGGCCCACTCGAAAACTCAGTCAAAACAAATGTTGGTTAAATGGTACCAAAATAAACAGATGCAGAGACTTAGATGACATTTTCATCATGAGGCACCTTAACTGCACCAGGAACACTTACCTTGAGGAAAGTAGGAGAGTTATGGTAACTGGGAAGGATCAACTTCAAATCTAGCCCCTCTACCCAGGAAAACTGGGCACATTCAAGGCACTATTAACCCCAACTCAGAATGTGATCATGTTCTTTCTCCATTTTTTCCCTGTACTTTACACTTTTGCATATACCTGAGTCCTCTGTTTATAAAACTGTACTAAAGTGAATTTCAGAGTCAAATAATTATTAAGAGGTAAGTTCGAAAACTAGACTGCCTGGGTTCAAAAGCAGGCTTTATCACATCCTGGGCATGAGAGCTTGGATGAATTATTTAACTTCTCTGTACTTGTTTTCTCATTTGTAAAATGGACGTAATAGTACTTTGTGTGTCATGAGTTTTTAGGTGATTAGATGATCCATAGTTCATAACAAATGAATGTTAGCAATTATTTTATTAGCATTCTTCTTTCTATGCTTAACTACTACGTATTCAGAATCCAAACAACAATTGCTTAGAAGGCAGGCTCATTTACAACATATTTCAAGATAACATGTAACTGTATAGGTCAAGAAACACTATTTAATAAAAGCTAAGGCCGGGCACAGTGGCTCACGCCTGTAATCTCAGCACTTTGGGAGGCTAAGGCAGGCAGATCACTTGAGGTCAGGAGTTTGAAACTTGCCTGGCCAACACGGTGAAACCCCATCTCTACTAAAAATACAAAAATTAGCCACGGTTGGTGGCACATGCCTGTAATCCCACTACTCGGGAGGCTGAGGCATGAGACTCACTTGAACCCAGGAGGCAGAGGTTGCAGTGAGCCGAGATCATCCCACTCCACTCCAGCCTGGGTGACAGAGTGAGACTCTGTCCAATAAATAAATAAATAAAAATAAACGATAAACTCTAAGGTATCATATGGGTTCAATACTTAATCATCTTAATTGCCTATTCTTATCATATATTTATAGTACTCAACCATGAAAAACAACAGTAATTCATTGCCACAGTAATAATACTGAATAAGCATATTACCACTTGCAAATTTTTGAGAACTCATCATCTTTACATAGTCCATATAGTTCGTTTAACTACAACACTGTAGTTTCTAAATGTACTAGATATATAAATAGTTCCGGTACATATCAGAGATAAAGTAAGAAGTATGATTACTGATATTAAGATTAGCAATGTTTTGCCTAATACCTAAATACATTAGTCAAAGAGGTTAACAGTTTTGTATAAACTAGCTAACAGGAAATTAAATATTTCCCTCATCTAGTTTTGAATTTTAACTAGACATTTTGGTCTACAGCACAAGAGGAAAAATTTCACTACATACGTCACAAATTTCCAATAACAATCACAAAAATTTGAAAAATAACTTAAATGGGATGGGTCATGAAGACCAGCAGAATTTATAACCCATGTATGCTATTGATAAACTATGTTTTCTAATGGGAAGAATATTCACTTTATGATTTCCCTAAAGACAAGCGGTCTAAAATTACCAAAAAATCAATAAATTTGGCAATGAACACCTGGGATTGCATGATAAAAGAATATTAACCAATCAGCTATGTAAAATGGAGATCCAAATTCAGGCTACTCTGAATTTTCTGTTTAATCTACTTCATCATATTTCTCCAAAACTACGTCAAATTTCTAAATTTAAGCTTGCTTGCAATTGGCAACAGTCCAACTGCAGAGTCTAGAAATTTTTCCATTTATTTTTCCAAAACCTATTTTAGTTTGTTGTTTAGGAACATTAATCTCTAATTTTTGAGTTTGTCAGGTCTTTTGATTGGCACGCGACCATCAAGATTTAGGTTGTAGAGCACTATGAGACTTCTGGAGAACAGAACTACATAAATTTTATTGCATTATAATTCTCACCTCTCAAAATCTAGGAGAGGAATCTGTCTCTTCAAGTGCAGAATTTAAGTGCTTCTACTTTTCTTCTTTTTTTAAAAAAAGTTATCTGTACAAAGTATTTTCAGGTTCCCCAAATCCTAGAGATTTCAAAACCACAACAGCCACAATTAAGAAATGCAGTTAACATTCCAAAGGTACTCTTAAGTGCACATGGAAAAAATAATTCCAGGACTCAAAATGTGAAAAATCAAAACTTCACCGAACAAACAAAGATGCTCTCTTCATGCAATGAGGATTTAAAAATAACAATGGGGAAATATTCCAGATAAATACAATATATATTTCAGCCTATGTAACTCAGTATGATTTCTCATTTCCTTACTGCTAAGCTATTAACTTCTACAGTAAATTCAAAGTAGATTTTCTAAGCTAGAAGAGCAGTGGAAATAAATGTGCTGCTACCAGGCGAAAAACCATAGACAATATTTACTTGAGTTTGTGCTAGAAGAGTTACTATTTAAATAATATTATTTTGAGGCCAAGAACTGGGAAGAAATGCTCAGGTTTAAACTGGGGTGGGGTGAGGCAGAAAATGTTGTCCATAGAAAGTAGTGTTTTAATGGAACAATGAAACATTTGACATATCTTAGGAATTAATAATGAACTCCACAATGAGATCATTTTCCAAAGGAATTCCTTTATCCGTAAATATTTTAAGTTTTTTTTTCTTTCCCAGAAGAATGATATCATACCCGGGATTTGATTCAAAAGTCAGTAGAGGTGGGGATGGGGTAGGTAATAGGTGAAAAAAGATTGCCCCATGTTGATAATTGCTGGGTGAACGGAACAGGGGGTTCAATTATACCATCTCTGTTTGTGTGTGCTTAAATTTTACCCTAATAAAAGGTTTAAAAAACAACCATTAGGTAAACTTGTACTTCAAGAATTTCCTTAGCTCATCTTTCCACTCAAATATTACTAACAAATTGTCTTGGTCATCAAACTAATTCTTCTGAGTATCAATATCAATAATTCTTCTGAGTATCAATGAGAAAATCAATATTTTCTCTCCCAGATGTTTTCCCCGGTTGTATCACAAAACAAAGGGATTCAACTGGAGAAGGAAGCCCTACAGAGAATTATGCATTATGATTAACAATGGTACTAAACCCAAATCAATAAAACTCTGACATAAAGCTTAAAGACAAATTTTAAAAAACAAATAGGGCAGTGAAGTAATAAGTATTTCACCTACCTTCCACAGTGGACACTTGAACAAGTCAAACAGACCCAAGGGCTTTTGTTGGACCGGCACACTAATAAAAAGAAAAATACACAATATACCAATTGTATCATGTTACTTCCCAATTTCTCCCCATTTTCCTGTGATTAAGTTATAAATTCCATGGCTATATAGGAATGCTGAAGTTGAAAATCCGTGCTTTTTGAATGCATTTACACAAAATGGCTGCCTAATTAAGTTATATTGAAAAGAATTTAAATGCATGTCCACAACAGCGGCTCATTTTAATTGCTGACTCAACTCAAATAGCTTAACCACGTTAAACACATATACACTTGTCTCCTTTATTACTTATTCCCTTTTGCCACAGTCTCTGACCAGTCAACGACAGTCTATTTTCCTATTAAAAAACATTTTTTTAAGTCTAGTCATTTAATCACATGTCTCTGCCATGTAGGTCATATACTACTATAAATGACAACTCTTTCGGTTTATTTACTAAGAGGCACAACGTAAGGTTACAATTAGGAAACTAAGCCTAGTTTTCCTAAAGTAATTCTTAGTTGCATAAAATATATGACAACTGCACATAATTCTTGCTGATGGTATAATCAAGGCATTAATTATTTTAGTTGATGCATTATAGCGGTGGGGAAGGCAAGAAGGTATGGAAACGAAATATTGATTAAAATTTTGCTTGCTGTTTACTCATTCATTTTTTAATAAGTCCTATGTAAGTAACAATGATATTCAAAAGGGAGGGATAGCAAAATCACCTGGAAAGCTTTTTGAAAACACCTATGTTCTACTCAAGTATATCTACATTGGGGTGGGGAAAGAAGTACAAAGAATATTTTGTGCAAAGTAGCTTCCCAGGCGACTTCCTAATACAACCCCTTGGGAACCACTAGTCAGCCTCCTAGAGGCACGGGAGGAGCACTGCAGCACAACCACACAGGATCACAGTAACCACCTAGCACGTTGTAGACGCTCAATAAATATTTGTGGAAGAGAAAGTTTAAATTTCTTAGTTTAGGATACCCATCTCTTCCAAGATCTGGTCTCTACCTACATTTCTCTTGCCCAATTCTGTATCACAACAGGCCTTTCTCACTGTTAAAAAAAAAAAAAAAAAATTAACCAAAACTGGAAATAAGGTGAATGGAGAACTGTAGGCCCCTTCAATGTATACTGAAACACTGTTTAATAGCTCCTCCCAAAGATAGTTAATTATAGTACCACTGACCTGTTTACTTGACTAGGACCCCAATTCCACGAAGTTACAGGTAATGTAGTTTTTAAATAATTTCTGTCCAGCAGACTCCAAAGGTTATAGTTATACTACCCTGTAGGATATTAACCGATTTTGTATCTAACCTAGCAATTTTATTTCAACGCTTTTATCTTCACTGTCTATACACATTCAGTTCCCAAATACCCATGGAGCCAGCTTTACCATCTTACTACTGGTGCCCTCATTAATGAGTTAAATAAACCTTTGACTATGTTCATCTCATATTTGTATGAGAGGACGGGACAGGAGGTGAGAATAGAAGAGCACAGTGATTACTGCCTGAGGGACTCCACAGTTTGGCCAGCACAGAACTTTAGTTTTGAACATGAAAGCTTTGAGTGGTGAAATCCCCTTCTACTTGCCAAACGCCTTCCCCTTTTCTTAGTGCATTCATATATTTATATTCACTACCAGGGCCATCCTTGAAGGCACCAAAGGCATTTTTTACTCAACTGGGTCTAATTTTGTTATATGTGCATGTAAACCACATGACAGAAAGGTGTGGAAGAATACCTACCAAACTGCTAAAACAACTCTGTTAGGCAGGTACTTGGGAAGACTGCTGTGAGGGAGACTGCTGGCTTTTTATTTGTACTCCCCCCATGGTGTTTGCCTTACAGCAATGAGAATATGATGTTTTTACAGTTTGAAGAGAAAGCCCAATAAAATGTATTTTACAAAATAAAAAGTAAACTAGGAAACAGCTCACTTGAACAGCTATTCATGGTTTAAGGTATGATTTGGAGGACTGAGATATTATGAACATTAATATTTTGTTTCTCCAGCAAAGCTTTTTTCTCTTAGTAAATATTAAGAACTTTGGGGCCAGGTGCACTGGTACATGCCTGTAGTCCCAACACTTAGGGAGGCCGAGGCAGGCAGATTGCTTGAGTCCAGGAGTTCGAGACCAGCTTTGGTAAAATGGTGAAACCCCATCTCTACGAAAAATACAAAAATTAGCCGGTGTGGTGGCACGTGCCTGCAGTCTCAGCCACATGGGAGGATCAATTGAGCCCAGGAAGGTGAGGCTGCAGTGAGCCATGATTGCACTACTGCACTCTAGTTTGAGTGAAAGAACAAACCATGCCTCAAAAAAAAAAAAAAAAAAAAAAAGGCCGGGCGCGGTGGCTCAAGCCTGTAATCCCAGCACTTTGGGAGGCCGAGACGGGCGGATCACGAGGTCAGGAGATCGAGACCATCCTGGCGAACACCGTGAAATCCCGTCTCTACTAAAAAATACAAAAAACTAGCCGGGCGAGGTGGCGGGCGCCTGTAGTCCCAGCTACTCGGGAGGCTGAGGCAGGAGAATGGCGTAAACCTGGGAGGCGGAGCTTGCAGTGAGCTGAGATCCGGCCACTGCACTCCAGCCCGGGCTACAGAGCGAGACTCCGTCTCAAAAAAAAAAAAAAAAAAAAAAAAAAAAGATGGATGGAAGGAAGGAAAGAAGGGAGAAGGGAGGGAGGGAGGGAGGGAGGGAAGGAAGGACGACTGTAACTCAAATCTAGGAGAAAAAACCTCCTATAGGTTAATATTATCCTGAAATAATTACATTACAAGGTTGCGTTTTTGTTTTGTTTTGAGAAAGGGTCTCACTCTGTTGCAGAGGCTGGAGTGCAGTGGCATGATCACAGGTCACTACAACCTCTGCCTCCCAGGCTCAACTGATCCTCCCACCTCAGCCTCCGGAGTAGCAGGGACTACAGGCATCTGCCACCACGCCTGGCTAATTTTCTGTTTTTCTTTTTTGGTAGAGACGGGGTCTCACTATGTTGCCTAGACTGGTTTTGAATCCCTTAGCTCAAGCAATCCTCCATGCCTCAGCCTCCCAAAGTGCCCAGATTATAGGTATGAGCCTCTGCACCTGGCCTAGGCCCAAGTTTTTAACTACCCAGAGATATTTTTTTAATTATGGAGGATTTTGTCCCTCCTTTGTACAAGGAAAAAGAAATCTAGAGCAGAATCCCCACGACTTTGTTTTGCGTATGTTTCCTACCAAGTGTTCCTTTTTTCCTCACTCTAGGATTGTAAACCTACACATAGTACACACAATTTGATGATCTCCTTTTCCCCACTTAACGTGTATGAACACATTTCTTCATGTTACTGCATTTATAACAGGGTATTATAAAGCTAGTCTTATAATATCAACTATCTCACAAGGCTTTATTTTTTTTTTTAATTTCTCAATTCAATTACACATTTAAAAAAACCAAAAAACTCTAAGGCTGAGGAGGTCAAGAGAATGGGAAGTAACTGTTAAATTGGTATAGAGTTCATTCTGGGGTTGTGAAAATGTTTCGGAACTAGACAGAGATGGTAGTTGTAAAAACAATTGTGGATATACTAAATGCCACTGAATTGTTCACTTTAAGATGGTTAATTTTATGTTATGTGAGCTGTGCATCAATTAGACAGACAGACACTTAAGGAGAGAAAGTAAAAGGGAATAAAGTATTGACTTCCAAAATCATTGGAAACAAGTTATTGTGGACTGTGCCTTTTAATATATCTCAAAAACAAAACAAAACAAAAAAACCCACTTTACTACCTGCCAAGTGTGGTGGTGATTGCATCTGTAGTCCCAGCTACTTGGGAGGCTGAGGCAGAAGAATCACTTGAGCCTAGAGTTCGAGGACAGCCTGGGCAACATACAGTACTCTCTGAGGGCATAATACAGTCACACCAGATAAACATTTGAAGGCTAGAAAGATACAGAGGATAGGGTATTATGAGGGATTCTGAAGCCAATAGATGGCATTGCTTTGGGGAATATTCACTCTGTTTATACACACTTCATCCAAATCAAGATGTACCCAGGGCAAATATAAAATAGAATGAAAAACACTGCTTTCAATTAAACTCAATTATTGTTAAGAATAGAACAGGTAATTGCACAAATCAAACAATACTACAGATAATCTTAAAACCATTTATTTTAATCACCTTTAGGGGGACTATCTTATTATAAAAGGTAGTTTCAATTTACAGATAGATGAGATTCAAAAGTTTACCTGCAGGATAAACACATCTCCCATGGAAACAGTATTAAAGGTTTCCAGGGTCGTCTGTAAAGCCCTAAATGAAACATAATATAGCTGAAATACTCATATACACGCACATACTTATACATATCCCCACGCAATAAAACCACACAGTAATAAAAATATTTTAGGCTCTGAATATAGTATCTATTCAGCAAAACACAAAAATATTAAACCAAAGTGTTTATTTTTTTAATCTTAAATGCTAGTACTTGAGAGAAAGGGTGATAAGGACAGACCCTTGTGAAGGCTCAAAAAGTGAAATCTGGGAATTTATAAGGGCTCTTTAATACACCCAATTACACTTCAAGGTGATGTCAGGGAAAAGGAAGCCATGCAATTTATCTCTCACACTGTTACACTTGGCCATAGCAGCGTGATTGGGAGTCTCATAAATGAAACTCATCTTTTACTCAGATTGTAAAATTTCCTCAAACCAAGATACCCTGTCCTCCAGCAAATTTCTTCGGTTTGCTTGGATTCTTCCAACCCTGACCGCAGTGTCTCACCTCTTGGCCCAGAGGCTGGCACTAACTAGGCTCCTTTCACTGCCTCCTTTTCAGCTACAGCTTCAGAATCTTCTTCTATCCCTGTTCTCACCTCAGCCTCAAGTTCTTCAAGTTGGCAGGAGGGCCCCTTTGTATGGAGGAGATGAAGAAGCTCTATCCTCTCCTGAGCTAGAGCCATTCTCCAGAAGGTAGGAGCTATCACATATGCTGGGCCATGGGGAGGGTGGGAAGAGCCCCAGCCTCTAAAACATGCCTCAGACTCAAGTCTTCCTCCTAAAACCACCTAAACATTTAACTCTCCTGAAAACCAGATAACTGAAGGTGCACAAAGGCATCTAAGTGACCTAGAGGCCAAAAGTGGTTTAGTCCATGCTATACTTCCAAACGGAAGGGCAGGATGGCCCTTTATCAAGAGAGACCGGAGCAGAAACCGGGGAGTTCTGTGCCTATAGAGGCCTAGTTACACATGAATCTTTTCAGGTTGTGTTCACAAGAAAAGGAGTTCTTAGAACAAAAGCACATCCACACTGAATATGTTATTTTTACATAGCCACTGATCTTCAACATCCTCTTAGTATGCATATAGAGAATCTCATAATAGAGGATATTTGATATTCGAGGCCTACCAACAAGTCTGGAATTCTAAATTTTTGGACAAAAGGTCATACATGACTGCTTATGACACAACTTCATCACCGTCTCTACACAGAATAATTTAAGCACATAGCACGGACAGGTAAGCCATATATAGTGCATCCATTATTCACCAGCTGTTTCAATTGGGAGAGAAGGCTCTTTATCTTCTCGAGAATTCAGAAAGAAGAGGATCAGATGACTGGGATTCTAGTACTGGCTCTACCATTACTAGCTACAGAAGAGAGAACATCACTACCATTCTGGGTCTATTTCCTTAGTGTAAAATGAAGAGTAGTTGATGATCATGTTCCCTCTAAATTACAAAATTATGCAAAGAACATGCTGGGCACAGTGGCTCACACCTGTAATCACAGCACTTTGGGAGGTCAAGGTGAGAGGACTGCTTGAGCCCAGGAGTTCGAGACCAGCCTGGGCAACACAGGGAAACCCCATATCTACTTAAAAAAAAAAAAAAAAAGATTAGGCGGGCATGGTGGTGCACACCTGTGGTCTCAGCTACTCCAGAGGCTGAGGCGGGAGAATCCCATGAGCCCAGGAAGTCAAGGCTCCAGTGAGCTGAGATCACACCACTGCACTCCAGTCTGGGTGACAAAGCAAGACCCTGTCTCAAAATAAAATAATTTAAAGAACGTACGGATTGGCAAAAGTTAGATGAAACAATCATATCATCCTCCTCCATAAATAAAATTCTTCCAACTCTACTTTCTACCTAAGTCTCTTAAAAGGCTTAACAAAAATATTAACTGCTAATGTAGTATAATTTCCTAAACCAATGGTTTTCAAGTTTTTCTTGCCTGCCATCATCCCTGAGACACAAACACATTCCTACCACATTGCCCATCAGTAATAGCAACTCACTGCAACAAGGGCGTGGGAAGTGCGTGGAATTACCGTTCAGGATCATTACAGACAAACATGCTGCTACAACAGTGAAACTCAGAAACCACCCCCCTACACAATTTTTAAAGTGCAACACTCTAAAAATATTAGCAACCCATAAGGAAACATCTAGGGTATGTTTTTTAAGCAGGTTCATTTTCATTTAGTTAACATTTATATAGTACATCCTGTGTGCTATAAACAGGTGCTATTTAATCCTCTACAATCCAATGAGGTACAGACCATTATTTGGCCTGTTTTACAGATGAGGAAACTGAGGCACAGAGAAGTAATGTAATTTGCTAAATTACTAAGTGATAGGGCTGGAAATTAAACTCATAGAGTGTTTCAACGAACTGACTGTTACAAAGCAGTCGTCCAGGAGACTAAAACTTTTGTTTTAAAAAGATAACATGCTATGTGTTTCTGAGTCTATGTATGTATTACATACCTGCATATAAATTTTTTAAAGACTGGAAATAGCTGTTATCAGTTATGTAAAAGGAATGAGATGGGGATAGGAGCCACTAAACTGTTTAAAGTTTTTCAAACGGCATCATTTCTTTTATAATAATAATTGAATTTAAAGTGTTTTTAATTTAAATATACTGGTATTATAAACTTGTCCTAATAAAATGAACTTATTCTGAATTTTCAAGAGTGAGTGGAAAGTTAAATCAAAATCCAAGATTATAACTCTATGGATCTATAAAACTACAATCAAAAAAATTTTGAAATTTTGCAGCAGTTATTAAAACACACAAACACACCGTGAAAGTATCAATAGTAGAAGTGTTATTCCTCTTAAAACTGAAGGATAGGCCAGCATCATCATAAAAATTCTATAAATATTCCAGTACATGTAAGTAAAAATATATTCCAGACAGACCTAACTTACCTTCCAAATGAAACACTTTTAGATACTTAAGAGCAAGACAAAATCTTCGGTACACTGTAAATCCTCTCTGAACTGCATGTCCACAAGCCTATTCTATGTTAAAAGTTGAGAAGTCTCTTCTATCTATAACTTGAATCCCTTGAAATTATTAGGGGGAGGAGTTGGTGAAGTCACAAAAAGAGAGAACGAACTGAGCCGTAATGTAATCCAGAAAAGAAGGAATCAAGCTACACGAAGCAACTGCCAAGGTGCCCAGGCAGCCCGAGTGCAGCCAAAATCAGTGTCTGATGTCTCCCCAGCCCCGACAACGCTGCTCATTCTGAGAGGGGATGGTTAGGGTTCCCAGGGAACAGGGCAACAGGAGAGTTCTCATAAAGGGCAACGGGAGGTACTCAGGGCCAAAGCGGTGACCAATGCAGAGCTCAGGAAGCCAACCAGAGGTCCCAATACTGGGGAGGAGACAAGGCATGACCACCAAATCCAAAGTGGTCAGAAGTGGCAGCCTGGGACTCAAGGCCAAGATCACAGTACCAAGACTTCAGGTCCAAGGCAGGAAAGATAAAATTATGAAGCAAAGCTTATCTTGGTTGCCTTTCCACTTTCCCACAAAAAATTTTCCCACTTTCCTCTTTTGCCTCTATCCCTGTCTTATTTCTGACAACCAGTCTCTTCTGAATCATTAGATAAGCAGACTTACATTTGCTGGTAAAGTCAGTTCAGCATTTGTCATAACAATCCTCTCCTTTTTGCTTAATGGCTAATGGTAGATTAAAGATGGCCACAAATTCTTTGACATTCTTCCCATGGAGAGACAGGTTTATGTCCTCATTCTCTGAATCTGGGCAGGCTCTGTGACTGCCCCGACACACTGATTATGGCAGAAGTGGTTCTATGTCAACCTGCAACTCCGGGCCTTATGAAATGCACAGCTCCCTCTTGCTATCGCTTGAAATGCTTGCTCTTGGGAAAGCCAGTCGCCATGTAAGAAGTCTAATTACCCAGAGACCAACATGCTGAGAGAAGACCAAACCATGTGCAGGGAGACTGGGGAGATTATGACACCACTGGGGGACAGAGAGACACCACAGAGCATAGAGGTACCAGACAGGTGAGTTAAGAAGACTCTGGAACATCCTCTTCCAAACGCACAGAGTCTGTTAACTCTGTGAGCCCATGTTCTCCACCTGATGCAATCCCAGCCAAGTTCTTCCTGAATTGTTGGCCCGCAAAATTATAAGCAAAATAAAATGGTTGCTTTAGGTTTCTAGGATGTATGGCTATTTGTTATGCAGCAACACATAACCAGACCACCACTTACAGAGGGAGCAGTATCAGTGACGCAGCACCATCCACAACCACCAAACAACTCACTGGAATGACTGATCTGTTGTTTAGGAAAAGTGAGGATGGAAAAGAAACTTCAAAAGGTTTTGTCCAGTAGGATTCAAAGCTATCCAACGACTATACTATTCTCTCTACAACAGAAGTAGTGACAGTAAAGACTTGATATTTATCTTCAACTAAGCTGTAATTGTCCTTTGGACTAAATCTTTCTGTATCACATCAGTATTTTAATAACTCAAATCTAGGTGTGCCACCTCTACCTCAGGACAACCTAATTCTCGAGCACAAACATCATTCCTAACAATAACTCAGTAACAAGTTTAAAACCTTCAAATTGTCAGAGGCACTATTTCCAAAGAAATCCCAAACTCTAGGTAAAGATCCTTAAGAAAGTGCCATAAACAGTGGCAGAACTCCCTTTTCTCTTCATTTAAAGGCACAAAGCCTTATCTTTCATTCCTTTTGCTTCTTTGGATTATGTTACTTAATGAGCATTCTAGGAAACCCCAGGTTTTACTGAAGGTTGAACTTGAAAAAATGCTTCTAAACAATTATAAGAGCTGAGAACATTACTAATTCTGTTTATATTTCTCTTTACTACAAGAGTTCTGACATATTCCTCAGCCAGCATGACTTGATCCCCATTATGCCCAGCAATGCCTGATCCCAGGCCTTTGTAGCTGGAACCACTCACAATTTTCTCACAAAATTCCTAGCAAATTGTTCCACAACTGACCTAAAAAGGAAGGGCCACAGTGACCAGGAAACTCTCCTCCACATTGTTTTGGTTGAACCAGGCAAATTCCTTTATCACCTGCCCTTGAACCCTTCCAGAAGAATTCCGTCCCTCTTTTACACAAAAATGTACCAAACAGAATGAGTTGCCTTTGTAGGAATTTGTTCCTCCGTAGACTCAAAATAAATACGATACAGGTCATGTGACATAATGAACCAAGCACGGGCTTCAGAACCAACTGTCTTAAAGTTGTAGCTCTACCGTTTTAGTCTATGACCTTAAGCTAAGTTCGTTTCAGAGCCTGCGTCCTCTCTGTAAAATGGGTCAAATCCCACCTTCTACCTCACATGGCTATGGTAAGGATTTCACAAGACAAACTACATAAAGTGCACACAGCACAGGGCCTAATCAATGCAAAGCACTCAGTGAATGTCAGTTCCACTCCCTCAAACTCCTCCTATACCAGACCTAAAATTAAATTGTATTCAAAACATCAAATACTCAATTTTAATAAGCTTATTTCAAAATTGATGTAACTGTTATAACCACCTTAAATGTCAGAATCATTGAATTTTATGTATCCAGTGTAAAATACTTCAGGAAAAATGCATTTCAGAAGCATATTTTAAGAGATAAGGTTTAGATAACAGAATGGCATTTAAGTACAGAAGCAACTCAAGTGTCAAAACTTTATTAGAATACATGAAACTCAGAAGTATTCAGAAGAGACATTAAATCCTGGTTCACTAATCTAATCAACCAAAATATACCCTGGGTATCTACTTCATTTAGTTCACTGCCAGTACATTATCAGTATAGCAATGAATAAAATGTCAAAATTCAAACGAAGATGCTAAGTTCATTAATGTGAACTGTTCCATATTCCAATATCCAATAAAATGGGGTTACAAGCCAAGTCACTTAGAAATATATTTTAATTTCTAACTTTTGTTTTAGCAAAGAGGCGAGTAAGAATTTCATATCACACCAGATTAAATATATGGTTATCAGCTTATTTTTATGGACAAGTAGGTTTTAACCTCTACCCTAAATAATTCAATTCCTCTTCACTCTATTACCTGGTTCTATTTAAGGAGCAATATCTTTGGTTCTTAGAGGCTAATTTTGGGACTGTGCTCTAGCCTACCTTCCCAACCTTTCCCATGTCAGGGGACACAGAGAAAATAATATCTGTTGGCCGGGCGCGGTGGCTCAAGCCTGTAATCCCAGCACTTTGGGAGGCCGAGATGGGCGGGTCACGAGGTCAGGAGATCAAGACCATCCTGGCTAACATGGTGAAACCCCGCCTCCACTAAAAAATACAAAAAAAAAACTAGCCAGGCGAGGTGGCGGGTGCCTGTAGTCCCAGCTACTCGGGAGGCTGAGGCAGGAGAATGGTGTAAACCCGGGAGGCGGAGCTTGCAGTGAGCTGAGATCCGGCCACTGCACTCCAGCCTGGGCGACAGAGCCAGACTCCGTCTCAGGGGGAAAAAAAAAAAAAAAATTAATATCTGTATGACATATGCACATTAACTGAAGAGGCTTCTCACAGCCAGAAATGATTTGTCTGGGAGCACAGCCACCTCTAGGCTGAGGGGATCATTTATTTCAACACATATGTAATCCATTTGTGGCCCCTCTGATGGGAAGCTATGCTAGCCAACCTTTTACATGGTTATCTAGCAATGCAGGAGGACGTCTCCCGTCTACTCCAGTGTTCACTAGCTGGAACAAAAGACTAGACGTCATTAATCGCTGAGAGGGCTGGGCACAGTGGCTCATGCCTGTAATCCCAACACTTTGGAGGCCAAGGCAGGAGGATTGCTTGAGACCAGGAGTTCTAGATCGGCCTGGGCAACATAGTGAGACCTCGTCTCTACAATGGGAAAATAACTTGAGCATGGAAGGTAAGGGTTGCTGTGAGCTGAGATAGTGCCACTGCACTCCAGTCTGGGCAACAAAACAAGATCCTGTCTCAAACAAACAAATCACCGAAGGGGACCAGCAGCATCATCTGGGAATCCAAGATGCCATTCCTCTGACGATCTACAGTTCATAACCATCAATCCTCTGAGGCCTATTAGAGAAAACAGATGCTGAAATCCTTATTTCTATCCCATGTAGAACTGTCTTGTCCTACTGCAATTCTATAACTCCAGGGAGTGACCAGTCAACAGTTCAGCATGAAGGAACCTATTGTGAATTAAATTAAATGTAAGCGAGAAGTATCCGAAACAGCTGGTCTGAGCTGAGGTGGCAGAAGAGCACTGATGAGTGTGTACAAGGAACAGTTAACTGCTTAAAACGAACCCTGACCCGGGATCTATGATCAGCTACTACTTGAGGAAAAACGTCCCCAAGGCTACTTCCAGCTCTCTAATTTCAAGGTTTCCCAACAGAAAAATAATTACGATAGATAAGTATTTCACTTCAACAGCCTTGGATACATTTGTAAGACCGCAGCGGAAGGGAAGTTTGGAGTAGGCAGACAAATAGCTTGAAGTATTATCTTACATATTACTGCTCACACAATTAAAAAGTTAATTTTTTTGTATGTTCTTCCCTGAAGATACCTGATAATACAAAAATATCTTTGTACAACGGTATTAACTGCTGCATTATTTGTAACTACAAATATTGGAAACAACCTAAATGCCCACACACAGGAGATGGGTTGAATTCACTGTGGCACATCCGCAAATGAAGTACTAGAAGCTGTTTTAAAAAAGAGAATAAGGAAAATTCCTACAAACATGGAGTGACATCCAGGATATACAGCCAAATGAAAAAAACGAAGTCCAAAAGAATGTATTTAGTTTGCTATCTTTTGTGGGGGGGAAAAGAAAATACCCATCTGCTTTTCTTTACAAAAAGAAACACAGGAAAGATCAATCAGAAATTAATGAAATTGGTTATCTACAGGGGGTGGATAGGAATGAGTGGCAGGCATTAGTAGTGACACTGTTTAGTACAGCTTTTTGTATAGTTTTAACTTTTGGAACCATGATAATGTTTTATATACTCAAAAAGCAAAATAAAATCAGTAAGGATGAGATTTAAAAAATCTAAACTGGGGCCAGGCACGGTGGCTCACACCTGTAATCCTAGCACTTTGGGAGGCCAAGGTGAGCAGATCACTTGAGGTCAGGAGTTCGAGACCAGCCTGCCAACATGGTGAAACCCCATCTCTACTAAAAATACAAAAATTAGCCAGGCATGGTGGCCCACGCTTGTAATCCCAGCCACTCAGGAGGCTGAGGCAGGAGAATCGATTGAACCCAGGAGGCGGAGTAGTGAGCCGCGACTGTGCCACTGCACTCCAGCCTGGGTACAAGAGCAAAACTCCATCTCAAAAAAAAAAAAAAAAAAAAAAAAATCTAAAATGGAAATCAAACACAAACAAATGAACAAATTTTATGTCAAATAAGTGTATTAAAAGGGAGACTAAAACTAAACCAAGTAACTTTTTAACATAATACTTTTTATGTTGTCAGTATACAGACAAAAAGAACTGTAAACAAGTTTGAACTCTAGTTATAAGGGGTTTTCTTTACAATGGTATGGTTCTTACAATTCTGGAACTATATTCTCTGATTATAGAATTGAGCAAATGAGTACATACTCGTAGATAATGGGAACCAGGTTCTTACTGTTGGAGAAAGGTGTTACAAATATGGAAGGGGGCAAGACTAGGCCTGTGGTGTTGAATGAAATTTTTGGTATCAATATAAAATCATGGTGATAAACACACAAATACAGACATAAACAGACGTAGATATGTTTATTTATTTACTTATATTTCTTAGCTCTACTGTGCTGAGAGATTTTAGTTTATAAACGTTACTCCCAGCCAAAAAGAATAAGGGCTACTTGGAGAAATGGCTAATTCCAAGGCTGGAACAGGCTAAGTACAAGATGAGCCTGGAACATCTTATGCCAGAAAGTAAGAAAGGGCTCAAAGAATGATAGCGCGTGTACAAATTACAGCTTAAGGGTGCTCCCACCAGCCAAATATAAGCTAATTTGAGTCTCAAAATAAATAATGAGTACCTTAGAATAAAAAAACAACGATGAGTCCTTATTAAGTAAGCAAATTAACAGTGAGGAGAGAAAGTTCTTTCTTATAGTAGAATGCAAACTAACATGTAGAAGAATTATGAGTCAGAAAATCATCACCTTGCAGTCATCCTACTAATAATTGATTCAGGCAAGAACCATCAATGGATGTGAAACTATTGGATAAAACTTTGGTAAGAAACAGGGTATATACATAATCTAAAAACATTTCCCACAAATTACTTCTTAATAACAAAGGAGAAAACAGTAACTTTATAGCCAATTAACCTACCAAATATTACCTTAATAAAGTAATCAAAGTTAGTATCACCAAAAACAAGACAGACCAATTCTTGATACGATGTCTGAGAAGACACAACATTACTTCTGTGATATTCCTACCAAAAATGCATTAACAGAATCTAATCATGAAGAAACCTCTGAAAACTCAAACTGAAGAACATGATTTATGAAATAACTGAAATGAACTCTTCAAAAATACCAAGACATTATGATGTTGGCTGTGGGTTTAGAATAAGGGAAAAAAAAAAAAAGCCAAAAGCCAAGACATGAAAAACTAAGGCTGAGGAACTACTGGAGATGAAAGAAAACTAGAGTTATGACAACTAAATATAACACATGATCCTTGATTAGATCCAGGGTGGCTGGGGAAGTAAACAGAAAGGAGTAATAACTATGAAGGCCATTGTTGGGACAATTGAGGAAATCTGAACATGGAATGTGCATTAGGTAACAGCATTCTATCAGTATCAAATGTCCGGATTTGACCAATATTCTGTGCTGATTGAAAAGAAAAACCTGGCCAGGCTCGGTGGCTCACGCCTGTAATCCCAACACTTTGGGAGGCTGAGGTGGGCAGATCACGAGGTCAGGAGATCGAGACCATCCTGGTTAACACGGTGAAACCCCATCTCTACCAAAACTACAAAAAATCAGCGGGGCGTGGTGGTGGGCGCCTGTAGTGTCAGCTACTCGAGAGGCTGAGGCAGGAGAATGGCATGAACCTGGCAGGTGGAGCTTGCAGTGGGCTGAAGTCGCGCCACTGCAGTCCAGCCTGGGTGACAGAGTGAGACACCCTCTCAAAAAAAAAAAAAAAGAAAAGAAAAGAAAAGAAAAGAAAGACCTGTTCTTGGGAAAAAACAAAACTATGGATAAAGGAGTGTTATATCTGTAAATTAATTAGGGGAAATATATAAACAGAGAGTACATATATACATGATAAAACAAATGAGGCAAAATGTGAATGACTGGCAAATCTAAGTATACGGAAGTTCTTTTTACGTACTATTCTTAGCAGTGCTTCTCTGAGTGTAAAGTTATATCAAAATCAAAAGTCTTTTTAAATTTTGAGATTAAAAATCTGTGTTCTTTACTTCCAATTAACAGTTTTTAAAAACTAAAACACAAGGGAGAAGGTTAAATTACCAATGTACAGAGCCAAAAATCTTATAAACCTGGCACCAACTTCCCTTCATTAATGAACGATGAACTAGTCCAATAAAAGTATTACAACGCATTAACTGCAGTAGTCCCAATGACCTTACAACTTTCTTTCACAGGCATACATCTATCCAAAGTCTGGCCTGTGATCTGGCTTTCCAAGCAAGGTCGAACCCCCTGGCTTGCCTATTTTCTCTGCTAACTCTGATAATAGCAACAATATTTTGTTCTGTTTATCAGAGAAGGTAAATCTGAATATAACTTTTTATTCAAATAATGTAAAATTTCAGTTCCGTGATTTAACGCTGAGTAACTAATAAGATCCATTTCTGACAGGGCAAAACATTTTGCCCTAAAAACTGGATTACAAATGACATACATTTAAAAATGGACACCAAACTAAACGTGGCAGACAAATTCTCACTTAGCTCCTCTCCCACCTAAGACCCACTTAAATGACAATAAAGGGAAAAAAAAGATACAAACTCACAAAGATAAAAAGAACATGTGAGGTAACCAAAGCAGACAAAAGATTTCAACAAGTTTTTGAAAGTGAGAAAGAAGTTAGGGGAGCAGTAACAATCTTAGTAGTGCAGAGGAAGCTACAGCCTAAATGTCAGCCAGGAAGAATGCAGATGGGAGGAGCTCTAGGTACAGGGACACAGCAGGCAGCAGGTAAGGACAGGACTGAACATGAGATTAGGGGCTCTAAGGACAACTGAGTCATGGAACTTCTGCAATCTGATCTCAGAACATGAGTGGCCAGGTGCACACCTCCCAGAGGGAAGACCGAAAAACTCAATGGTACCAGAAAAAATTCTCAGCACAGATATGAGTGTCTTCCTCCAATGAAGAAGGTGACTTGCTCCCCACCTCACAGTGAAGCCGACTGTGGACAAGCTCCACCCAGTTACAAAGCTTTCTATATGAAAAAGTTCACTGTTATATGAAAAGACAAAGACAAAACAGATCTTTACAGAAAATCTCCAATCTGAAACAATCATTTTAAAAAGAAAAAGATGAACCCAGGAGAAATAGAAACCACACAGGGAGCACAGCAGAACTTCAAAACCAACACACTCTGAACTGCTGGAGTGGTGAGAAGATAATGCAAAACAATAGCAAGAGGATATATGAAATGACCGGGAAACAAGAAAGAGCTCTTAAAAATTTTAATTACAATGATCAAAATTCAACAGAAGGGAGGTAAGAAAAAATATCAAGGAAATATACCAGAAACTAGAACCAAAAGGCAAAGAAATAAGAAAATCAGAGACTCCACCCGGGACACCCATCATCCAACTAATAAGAGTTCCAGAAAGAAAAAAAGAACAAATTGGGGGATATAAATGCATGCGGGGAGGAGCACGCTATCAAATTTATAATGCAAAAAAATGTCTTTTAACTCAAGGATGTGAACCTCTACATAAAAAGTCCCTTCAGTTCCCATTAAAAATAAAAGAAAATAAAAGAAAAACTACCCATGCCCAGACATATTTTGAAATTTCAGAATACTGAGGATAAAAAGAATACCCTAAAGAATTCTAGGAAAAAGAATAAAAGGACGTATATGAAGGAGGAAATCAGGAAGGCACCAGGTTTCTCAACAGTAACACTGGAAGCCTAGAAACAAACCAACAATGCCTTTAAAACTCTAAAGGAAAATTATTTTCTTACTAATATTCTCTATTCAGCCAAGCAATCAAGTATAAAAGTAAAATAAAAATGTCAGACTTGCAAGGGGTCAAAAATTTACCTCCCTTAATGTGCCATGGAATTAGAGGAAAAAAAATTTACCTCCTGTGAGAAGGGAGCTTGATGTACTCCAGCAAAACAATGAAATAAACCAAGAAAAAGAAGACATGGGATCCAAGAAATAAGCGATCTAATATTATAAGAGAACGACAGAGGGAAAAACAGGATAAAAACCATCCAGTAGTAGGCCTGGAGAACAACTATTTCAAATGAGAGCAGAGGTCAGAGGGCTCTGGAAAGATGTTTAGAAAAGAGTTAGTGCTTGGAGATTATCTAATCCGTTGAACGGGTTGGAAATTATATTCATAGACCTCTGACAGGTTTAAAGGAACATTTAAGAGAAAATGTGTATAAGGTAAACTAAGCAATTTTTAAAAGACGCAATTATTAACTCATGAAAAAATGAAATGTTGGACAAGAAAGAATAATTAATCACTATAGTAACCAAAATATGTAATCTAATTATATTGGGCAGTGGAGAGACTGAAGGGCAAGCGGTGCAAACACTGAAGTCTTCATTTACCACAGCAAGATATCAAGGAATAATACCTAAAAATGGCAAATTAAGAAATAACAGAGCATTGGTTAGAATTACGCAGGTAAATATGAGACAGAAAGCTAAATAGAGCTTACAGAGATTGTCTGTGGACAGCAGGACTGAAAGTGGAGGCGAGGAAGACTACAATTCTATTTTAAGCCCTTTGATACTATTACCTGTCTCTTTATATTTCAGAAATGTGTATTACTGTTCTGAAAACATGAATTAATCTTCAAATAGTAAATTGATGTAACACTCATATCAATTCATAAAATTGCTCAATTTTTATTTTTATAAAACAGTCTAAAATATATTACACAGCATAAAAATTAGAATAGCAGTTTATCATTGGGGGTCAGGCACCTACTGAATTCCTTATTGCCACTGCAGAGTTAATGATATGTGTCCTCCACTAGCAAATGTAATTTCAAAGCTGGCCAAAATTTGTCATCTATATGTTAAGAGATTCAGACACCTACAGAGCCAAAGAAGAGAGGGGCATCTGGTCCTGCTGACTTCCCACACAGAGGCAAATTCTGTCCAAGGGGCTGCCCCCAACCCCCAACTGGCTCTAGCATTTTACTCTATCTTTAAATGGATTCCTTATGCTTTCACCATGAATGGAAACAACATATAGAAACAATGTGTGTGAAACAACATATTCTCAAAAACTGTAATGCAGTAAACAAATTTGTTATGATTCCTTCTACCACAAATTCAGACTTATTCAGACCTATTTTGGTGAAAAACACCTAATGAAGCTATTATGCTACTCTTGATCTTTATTTTAAATACTGGAACTGTGCTCCTCCTACTTCTAAATGAGGGAAAGGACAGTGGGAGGAAGGATTAAAAACCACTAAAGTCAAAGCAGATTACTAAATCAGAGTCAAAATGGGCCATTTTTGCCTTTGGAAGACTAGACACAAATATCTATAAAAAATTATTAGGAGCTCAAATTGTTTCAAAAATAACTTTCCCTATGAAGCTGATCATAAAGAAAATAAAAACAAAAGCCATGAACTATTTAAAAAATTTTGACATCTAATATCTTCATTTATTTAATACAGCAAGATCTGATGCAATTCCATGCTGTTGCCAACAACCTGAGTAAGCACGTCCATGGTGAAACAGTAGTGGCGCTTCAAAAGACATGAATCAGGTCATAAATGTAAACACCACTCAACTATTATTTCAAAATAATAGTTGCAAGTGTAAGCAATATAAGAAAAGACTCATATATATTTAAGGAAGCACCCCCTCTCACAAGTAAATAAAATAATTGAGAGGTTTAGGGACCTCTTAACATCAAATACTTTCCTTAGAGAACAGTAGCCTTAATATCTGCATTGTACAATTCTCTTCCTCGTTCTCTGTGGTTATGTAATAAAGGTTAACACTAAAGTGCTAAGTGGAGGGGGAAAAAGTACGGCACTTGTACTTACTAGGAAACTCTTTATTCTTTTAAAATCAATGGGACTTATTTTGAAGAAATAGAAAAAAGAAATACAAACTTGGCAAACACTTATACTCTGCCCGAGGGTTATATAATCAATATTTCAGAAAATAGGCACTTGCAAACTCCAAAACCATTAACTATTTCAGTTTTTTTAAATAGCTGTTCTAATTATTTAACCAAAACCAAGAGTCAGAATTTTTTTACAATCAATAGATAGAATTTTCAAACATGACCCACATTTTCCCAAAAATCTGTACTATATATTCAAAGGAAAAAACTAGAAATACATATATTTTTAAATGAGGCTCTAAAAAAACTATATATAAACAAAACATTCAAAGTGAATAAAATGAAACTAATGCATTTAAGCCCTCAGAATTAAATTCTCAGAGCACCAATGTTGAGGTCTAGCAGCTACTTCATACACTTAAGGTGAAGTTTGATCCTTCAGTTGTTAGAAAGCAACTTCTCCAATGCTAAAGTATCTCACTGTTAATATCCAAAATAATTCCCATGGAAATAAGAGTTAATCTCAATTAAACCAAAGAACATTTTATTGTGTGCAACTAAAATTAAAATGTGCTCAATCAGCAATTTTTACAATTGTTGGTCTCACAGTCTCTATATTACACAGTTATTTTTTAAATGCCTGATATCATAGTAGAACATTTTTCTAACATGTTGTCTATCAATTATCTCAGGGAAACATTCCAAGTCAGAAATTTGTTTTCTAGAAATTTCAACTTCATCTTCAAAAACTTTAATCAAAATAGTACCCCAGCATTGTGCAACAAATGTTCAAAACAAAGTAATGAACAATTTAAAATCTATTATTTAAAAAAGAAAACCCACCCGGCCTGGTGGCTCACATCTGTAATCCCAGCGCTTTGGGAGGCTGAGGTGGAAAGATCACTCAGAGTCAGAAGTTCAAGACCTGGGCAACATCGAGACTCCATCTCTACAAAAAATTTAGAAATTAGCTGGGCGTGGTGGCACGTGCCTGTAGTCCCAGCTACTTGGGAGGCTGAAGTGGAAGGATCACTGAAGCCCAGGAGTTCCAGGCTGTAATGAGCTATGACTGTACCACTGCACTCCAGACTGGGTGACAGAGTGAGACTCCATTTCCAAAAAATAAGTAAGCAAAAATAAAAACCTGAGCTTGGTCATCAAGGACAAAGATTTAAAGAAGCTAAAACAATAACTGTACTTTCTTATAATCAGTTAAATTAAACCTGCAGGAATATGACGGTTAATTTCCAGCCTGCTTTTTCTGGTGATGAGGCAGTACAAGAACAGTTTATAAAATTAAGAGTCTTCAGGGTGGGTGAAGGATAAACAGGCAAGCAATTTCTACAAAGGCTGTCTTAAACCCAGCTAGAACAAAGAAAAAATAACAGGAGAAAACTTCTACTCAAAAATGGAAACAGCTCACACTGATAGAGCTACTGGATTCTAAAGCAGAGTACAAAGTCTCCAAATAAAATCTAGTTGGTTACAATATCTTCGATATAACCTGACTTATCTTAAAAATAAACTCTCAATTCCCTCTTCAAAATGTCTTATAAAATTATATTAGCTAGCATTTATTAATTTTTAAGCATCTAGCTAACGCAAACACTTAAGACAACTGCAAATTTGATTTTTCAATGTCCAAGTTTAATTTAAACAGTTTTCAAAATCTGAAATTGCCTTCCTAAATTCATCTGCGTTGTATATAGCCATAAAAAGCACATTGAAAAGATACACTTTTCCTTGTATCTTAAGAAAGGGGGAGGCCAGGTGCGGTGGCTCACACCTGGGATCCCAGTACTTTGGGAGGCCGAGGTGGGTGGATCACGAGGTCAGGAGTTCAAGACCAGCCTGGCCAACATAGTAAACCCCATCTCTACTAAAAACACAAAAATTAGCCAGGCATGATGGTGGGCACCTGTAATTCCAACTAATCAGGAAGCTGAAGCAGGAGAATCGCTTGAACCTGGGAGGTAGAAGTTTCAGTGAGCTGATACCACGCCACTGTACTCCAGCCTGGTGACAGAGTGAGATGCCATCTCAAAAAAATGAAGAAGAAGAAGAAGAAGTGGGGAAATCTATTTTAAGATCTGCAGTTATTGGCCAGGAGCAGTGGCTCACACCTGTAATCCCAGCACTCTGGGAGGCCAAGGCAGGAGGATCACGAAGTCAGGAGTTCAATTGAAACCCTGTCTCTACTAAAGATACAAAAAAATTAGCCGGGCATGGTGGTGTGTGCCTGTAATCCCAGCCACTCAGGAGGCTGAGGTAGAGAACTGCTTGAACCCGAGAGGCAGAGATTACAGTGAGCTGAGATCGCGCCACTGCACTACAGCCTGGGCAACAGGGTGAGACTCCATCTCAAAAAAAAAAAAAAAAAAAGATCTGCAGTTATTAGTTTTTATGGTCTAAAGACTATAACTTTTACAAGAAATACAATTGGAAAATCTTAGAATAACTAAATGGAATCAACAAAGTACACTGATTAAAGCAAAGATTTCAAATAACCTCTGAGCTACTGGAAGCAAATGCAAAATCCTATACCTTAAGAATTCTCTCCTTCCTCCACCCTACAACAAACCATCTCCAAGAAGAATCTTCTCTAACAGAAACAAAATGAAAAAATATGGGGGATGGAGAGACTTCAATAACTGAAACCCATTTTTAAAATAACCAAAAGCTAATTGCATTTTATCCATAGCTATAGTGAGGAAGCTGGTTTATTATGTCTGAACCAATGCAATATGAATTTCGGCTTACAAAAATATTAGATCTGAGTATAACAAGGTTGACATTTAAAATAGTTGTTTCTTCCAAACTATATCACCAATTCCTTGCTCTAACTTGCCAGCACTTTCAATATTAAATTGGGTGAGGGTGGTAATAAAATACCTAATTTTAAAATAAGTAATTTTTGAGATGTGGAATTTAAAATATATTTTCGTATCAAAAATCTTCAAAGGAATTAAAGTATGTGCTCCAAACATTTTATATTCATTAAATTGTCAAGCATTAAGATACTGAATGACAAAATGAAGACTCCTTTTTAAAAAAAAAAAAAAGCAAGCTAAAAGTCTGAACAATATTAGAGTTTAAGCTTTGGGCTATTTTTAACACCCCCAAGCATCTTAAGCAACTCATAACCTTTGTCTCAGTTTCATAATCAATAAAACAAGTAAAAGAATGCATAATTAACTAAATTAGTCAGCATTAAATGCTAGCAAACTGCTTTGAAGTTACTTTATGTTGTTCTCAGTTCTCCTCCTACTCAATAAAACCAATAGATGAGAAAACATCTGGAATTACTACAGATAATCACATCTGCAGACTTGCAGCAGTTAAAAAGATGATCTCTCCAAATTTCTAAGCCAAAGTTCATTCAACAACCCCAAAGATTTTAAGATACAACTGCAATGAATAATTTTAGGTGAATTTCTTTTCAGTCTCAAGGATACCTATTCTTACCTACATTTTCAAAACAAACCACTACACAGGAATCTCAGAGCATCTTGAGGGGTCTTGGCACAAGACAATTCTAGGTAAGATGAACAAGCTGTTACTGTTGTTAATGCTATTCTCAGCATTCTAAACTGTCAATCAAGGTAAGCTTAATCACAAATACACCCTCCAAAAAGTACTAGCCCCTACTGAGAACCCATCAAAGTACTTCCTTCCAAGCCATCTGTCCAGGAAAGCTCTATTAACACACCTAGAATACAATTGCTCTCCTGTCTAAAGAGGCAATGCATAAACATAAAATATAAAAACATGTTAAACAGCATATCTTTTCCACTTCAAACACTGATAATCTACCAACTAAATCTATTTATTTTAATGCCTTGGTTGAACACAAACCTCTATGTATATAGGTCAGAGACTGCAGCTTAATCAAAGGAGACTAACGTTTTGTTTTCAAAGAAGGAAAAATATTAAAAACAAACAAGCTCAAGAAGCAGAAAAAGCTCAAAAGGGGAAAAAAAAGAGCAGGTTAGGTTAGGGGAAATGTACATGTTAATTAGTCCCTGATGGAAGAGGGACTCAAATTTTAAAACAGTAATTTAAATTACTCACTAAGCTACACACTAAATTACTCATTGGTCTATTCACTGAGCTGCAAACACTACAAAAACATAAGTATTTCTAAATCTAGCTTGAAGGATCCAAAATCAATCTTTTATATTCCAGTGGAGAAGGAAATTACATAAATTTCAATGAGGACAAAGTAGGCTGTTACACGAGTCTAAGGCTAATGGTGTACAAGCAAAGAACGAGGAGAAGAAATTATTTTGAGGATAAATAACAGGAAACCACACCAAAGAGTTCGAATTCTTCCCCCAACTCCATCATTTCTTCTGCTTAGACCATGAAGGATGTTCTTTATACACTATTAAGCATATTACTAGGGAAATAACTTCTGATCAATGTGTCAAAACTTTTTCACAACAAGGAAATGTTAAGCTCAATCTCTATACTGCAGCCTCTTTAAACAAAACACATACATGGAGCACATTGTAAATTTCACACATTTCACATCCATGACCAATCATTTAGAGATTCTGGAAATAAGCTGAGACTGCTTTAAGATTCTGGCGGATGGGGTGGGGGAGGAATACTGCAGAAAGACTAGAAAGACATTTGACTTAAGCTTTATAAATATTACCAAAGAAGCTTAAATTCTTCAGAAGGATATATAAAACTCAAATACTAGTTTTTAGAATTAATGTTAAAAAAATTATCACCTGTCCACTGATTTTTAACTACCCCATCCACATTTACAACTAAATTGTCCACCTGCCCATCTATAAATACAGACTACCAAAAGAACACAAATTCATTGTGATAACAACACTGCAGATGGTCACTTGCTCACAATCCAGCCAACATTTACTGACTAAAATACTGGGAGTGCGGGCTAGTAAAAGCATTCTGGGGGAAAGCTCACTCTGCATTTATTTTCAACATAAAGACCCTGCCAGACACATCTAAGTTAAAGTTCCTTTATTTATTAGGCAAATATTTACTAATTGCTCTATTGTTAGGCACTTAATAAATTCATCACAGAATGTTACTAAAAAGCAGTAAATGCATTTGACCTAATGACAAGCAATGACTGTATTTAGAAAATTTAGTTCACTGGGCAAACAAGAGTGTTAAATGTAGGTTGTGGAGAAATACGATACAAAATAACCCATCACTCCATCAAGGTTGATGTCTTACCTTTATCACAACCTGATCCGTCCATTACAAATTTATTACCACTGACAACCAATAATCAACACCTCATCCTACTGAATGGATCTCTTAAAAAAGGGTTTATCTCCAGTATTTTGGGTGGAATTATCTGCAATTTTGGGTGCAAAACTGCAGAACATTTACTTGATCTACACTTACTTTTCTTGGGCAGAGTAATATGAGGGCAAGTGTGTACTGAAAACTTAAAGAGGCACTCTCAACTCGTTGAAGAATTAATCAGGGAAAAATTAGCATACCTATCCTACTAAATATCTCTAATTTAACTGGCTGTTTAACCCAAACCCTCAAGTTCAAATGCTTGGTCTTTGGCTTTCCTTAGTTATGAAAACACTTGTATTCAGGGCATCTTTTTAAACAATTTGTGTTTTTTCCCACTGGTTAAACTCTTTCCACAAAAATAAGGAATGCCCAAGCCTCCAGCTTCTGAAAATAACTAATCTGGTATGTGCACATAACAAAAAGCTTGAGAGAATGCCCTAGCTTTTATTTAAAACTTTTTCATTTAAAACTAGAATCCTTTAAGCAACAATTAGACAAAAATCAGCCTTTACGTTATTAGGAGATTGCTATTTTCAACATTTACCTTAAACCACATGGATGTATCTAACTAGTTAGCTTCCTGTCTCTCCCCCAGCTACATTAGACTGTTACCTTTTTTGAGAGCAAAGGACTACTAGACCCCATGGTTTACTTCCCAGCTAATACATTTCAAAAACCTCAGGTCTCTACAGAAACATAAACGTTGCTAGCCTTAAGGATTTCTCTAACTTTTTAAAGTTATTGTGATATGAGCAGGTGTCTAACTGTTAACTATAGCTTACACAAGTGGGTTCTAAAAGTGTGGTCCTGGACCTTTGAAAGTTTCCAGGACCCATTCAAGGGGTCCAGAAGGTCAAAACAATTTTCATACATAATATTTAAGATGTTACTTTTGTTTACAGTCATTCTCTCACAAGCATGCAGTGGAGGTGTTCCTGAGGCTACATGATGTGACATCTCAAGAGACTGAATGCAGAAGCAATATAAGAATCCAGCTGTCTTCTATAAAGCTGAACAGAGTTACAAAAATGTAAAATGATGCCACTCTTCCCACTAAATTTTTGTTTTGAAAAACATTTATATAAACTCTCAATTTATGTTACGGGTAGTGGGTCTACTATTATTTGTGAGCATATTAATAAATACATATTTTAAGTTTTTCTCAGTTTTAATTTCTAATAAATATCATCAACAGATATAAGCTACACAAAGGCTCTTTGGGTGCTCAATGATTTTTAAGAGTGTAAAGGGGTCCTTAGCACAAAAAATGTAAGAACTGCTGTAATACACAATTATATAATCTAACACACAGTGCCTTCCATGGATAAGAAGCTCATGTTAATTCTGATTTTTAATTACTTCTTACTTCTTGTAATCTTGTTGAGTTCTGTATCTCCCTGTAAAGCATCATTCAGCATAAAGCCAGTCTGTTCTAGTCCCCATTTAATGGGCTTTGGATATTTAATTATTCAGAGTCCTGTTTATAAAGATGTTCTGACCTCTTGAACAGTGTATACACACACTGTCAGCGTTTTCACAACAAAAATTACCTTGTTCATCCTAATAGCAACCTGTGAAGTAAATACAAAGTATTACCCCCTTTTTTTTGTTTTTTACAGATTATATAAGGAAACTGATACTCAAAGAAAATAGAACTAGCCGGGCGCGGTGGCTCAAGCCTGTAATCCTAGCACTTTGGGAGGCCGAGACGGGCGGATCACGAGGTCAGGAGATCGAGACCATCCTGGCTAACATGGTGAAACCCCGTCTCTACTAAAAAATACAAAAAACTAGCCGGGCGAGGTGGCGGCGCCTGTAATCCCAGCTACTCGGGAGGCTGAGGCAGGAGAATGGCGTGAACCCGGGAGGCGGAGCTTGCAGTGAGCTGAGATCCGGCCACTGCACTCCAGCCCGGGCCACACAGCGAGACTCCATCTCAAAAAAAAAAAAAAAAAAAAAAAAAAAAAAGAAAATAGAACTATTTGTCCAATTAGGTACTGCTAACTGGTAGAACCTAGAATGTTGTAGCATTTTGCAATTTGCTTGGCTGTCTTGCTGTGGTATAATTGCAAACTCGCAAAGAAAATAAGGCAAGGGCATTACTTTTATTGTCCCAGTGCCAAAACAGGGATTTTCCCCTCCTGAATAAGAACGTAATCAGACTCAATACCCAGTCACAGTATTATTCAACACATTGGCTACCCTTTTGGTCCCTTACCAAAAAACCAAAAATAAAATAAAATCAAGAGTGTGGGAGAAAAAAAAAAACACGACTATATAACACTCCAAGATAATGAGTTAGTTAAGGACTCACAGATTAATCATTTTAATCACTGAAACAACAGGCACGCAAGAACAAGATCAAGCTTAATACAATAACGCTAGATTATATCAACAAATGGATGCCAACAGGTTAAGACGGGAGGCCTACATAAAATGGGTTCAATTCAGAATGTGGACTCACACAAAGTTGCCAAACTCGCTTTATTGGTTCTACAAATTCAAGCAAGTGACTAGAACCAGGCTTGCAAAGCTGTATGTCAGACACACTTTGTTGCAAGATGCAAAGACGCCATTCTACCCGTTGGAGAGAAATCACCCCACACTAGTTTATTCTTGTTATCAGCACATCTCGTTATGCTCCATTTTAACTTATTAAGTTCCTCAAGAGATGCTCAATTTCCTGCATCTCTTTTTCACAGTCAAGTGGACTCCCTGACTGATAGAGGCAAGACTGACTCACAAGAGGGTATCTGCCACTTGCACAGTTCTTTTCCTTTTTTTAGATGTATGTGCTCAGTGAAGCCATTTTTAAGTTTGATGAGATTTTACCTAGAAAATGCCGAAGTGTGCTAATTGTCCATTTTGTCTTCCTGTAGTTTACTACTGATGAGCAAGAGTAATCCCACCTTTCCCTGTGAGGTAGGCTTTTCCTAGTGTTTACTTTGGTCTTTTTTTTTTTTCTTCAAATTTCTTTTGGGAAAAAAAAAAAAGTTATAATTATAGCACCACAGCAATAGCTACAGTTATAGCTAATGTACCACCACAACCAATTTGTAAAGCAGTGCCATACACCTTATTTGTTGTTCCATACTCAACATTCCGACAAATTTACAGGTAAAAGCTAATTTACGTAAGTTTCTGCATCCTCACAAAAGAACTGTAATATTGCTCTGTGAAACCAATTAACCGTTAATTTTTAAAGGCTTCATACAGAAAAACAAATCTGACTTTACATAAGGCAAGCAAAGCATCAGACGTCTGAGCACGCCAGGAAACCGCAGTTATTTCTATTCCTTATCCCAGAGTATATTTTTCTCTGTGGACCTACCGATGTTTTTTCCAAGGACATAATCACTATTTAAGTAGTAAGCTGTCAAAAGTGCTAAGGCATTCTCTAAACTATCTTCCCAGCTCCGGCCCACAATGGAACATGTCACAGCTAAATCATACCATTGCCGTTTTTCTGTATTTCTTCAAATGAACTTAAGATTTTTGAAGTGCACAGTTCGAATTGTACACTATTAATATAACCCCAGATAGCAGTGATCATCTCAAGCTAATAAACAAAGACTAGCGGTGGCACCAGGGCCCTACCAGGAAGTAATCAAAGCCGTGTGGCCGGTGCGATCCTAAGAAGTCGCTTACAGCAGACAATGAGAGGGCACTGGGGCTTCCAAGGGGGCCAGCAGGAGGAGTTAAAACGCTTAAGTACTCAAAAGCCTTATATAAACCTAATAACTGTTTCACAACACAGGAACTCGGGAATCCCAACGCAATTTCGGACAACCCAAAAGGTCTGAAAAACAAACTCGAGCCGCCCCCTCCGAAGCAGCTGTTGGCTCAGCCTCCGAGCTTCTCAGCCCGCAGCCTGTTTTCAAACTTCACCCTTCCTGACAGATGAAAGACCCCGACCTCCGCCGCCCGAGCTCCGAGCGCCTCTCGGGGTTTCGAGGTGCCCGAGCCTGCGGAGAAGGGAAAGGAAACCCGGGCTGGGGTCGGCGGCGGAGAGGGGCCCCGCGCGCCCCGCAGCCCAGACAAAGCTGCGCCCGGAGAGCGGCGCTCTTCCCGTCCTGTCCGCGGAGGAGCGCGGTGCGAGCCCCGCCACACGTGCGGCCGCCCCTCGGGGGCCGGACACCCGCCCCACAGGCGACCCCGCGACACGGACGGGCACAGCCCCCGGCCACGGCAGGGCGGGGCAAGGGCGCGCGCAGCGGGCCAGGGTCCCCGCCCGCCGCTGCCCCCACGCGCTCGAGGCCTCCGCGGACTCCCGCCCCTCGCGGCCCTCTCCTTCGCTGGCCCGGCCGTCGGGCCTCGGGAAACAAAGGAGCCGCCGCCGCTCCCGCCCGCGCCCGCCTCATCGCATACCCTCCCCAGCCCGCCGGGCCCGGCTCGCCCTCGCCCCTCTCCGGGTCTGCGCGCCGGCCGCCTGCGGCCCCTAGACGGCAGGCCCGGCAGAGCCGGGGCCTCGGGTGCGCGGCGGGGCCGGCCCGTGGCCGCACTCACCGCTGCAGCACCAGGACGACGGGGAGCCGTTGGGGAACTTGGCTGCGTCCGGAGCGATGCAGACGCTGGAGCTCAGGTGTGGACACTCCATGGCCACGAGGAGGGCGGCTGGGAGGACCGCTGCTCCAGGACCCGGCGAGGTGGGGGCGGAGGAACTCCGGAGGCTCCGTCTGGGGTCGCTCCTAGCCGGGCGCTCGGCCGACGGCGGCTGCGTCTCGAGCCCTTGCGTCAAAGAAAGCACAGGCTTCCGGGCGCCGTGTTTTCTCGCCCGCCGTCTCCCGGCGGCCCGCTCCGTAGAACGTGTAACTCCGAGATCCGGGTTCTGCAGCCACCCCTAGACTGGAGGCTTCCGCCTTCCCAGGCCGGCCCCTCCCCGCCCCGCCCCTGGGCAAGCCCCGCCCCAGGGCCCGCCCCTGTCCACCCTGCGGGGTGGGGTCCCGGGGCGCTCCAGCTGGTGGCGCAGAGTCCGGCTGTGCTCCGAAGTGGCTTCCCTAGTCACGCCGCTTCCCCGGCCCCGGGAAGGGTGGGGCGCCGAGTAGGGCACCCCGGGCCGTCCGCGGCGTTTCCTGCGGTGGGCGGAGGAGACTGAACCTACGTGGTGCGGACCACTCCGTGGCTTCGTGGTAAAAATCCGGCAGCTCCAAGAACATTAAAACCTCTCGGGCAGACAGGCACTACGGCCCTCATTTTATACACGAAGAAACAAGCTGGGGAGGCCAAGGGCCTGGCCCCGGGGGAGGCGGGCAGCGGGTTTCATGGGTGCCAGGGCAGTCCAGACTTAGGGTTCGGCTCCTTGCGGCAGGTGCGATCCGTAGCCCTTTCTAGGTTCTGAACACGTGGTGTTAGCCAGCCACCTACATGCTGCGTGGCTGGGCCCACAGGGGCGCCCACAAACCCGCGTTCAAACCCTGTCACTGTGACTCACCATCTGCGTTACCTCCAGCACGTCGTAGGACTTACAAGCCTGGAAGTTCAAGTGAGATTAACGTAACCTGGGATTGCTGGGCAAGCTAAACTCCCCATTACCAGGCTAAGATAAGAAGGGAAGGGATCTAGCATTTGTTAGACACCTAAGGTCTCCCAGCCAGGCACTTCACATACCGCATTTAAGCCTCGTAACAGCCAACCAGCTGTTACCATTCCCTTTTTCCCGCGGGGGAAACCGAGTCTGTAACTTGTTAATCTGTATGGAGATTGGATCCCTGACCCTCTGACCTCTTTTTAGTAAGTGATTAGGGAAGAGGGCAAGCCTCAAGGGGCCCCTTGGGCTGGCATACCCTGGATGGAGCCTGCGATCTCACTGGGGCACTTGAGGACGTCCGGGGCTATTACAAATATTGCTTCCAAGTTGGGGCTCCTTGTAAAACCCGGCGAAGGAGCCTCGGGGCCAGAAGGCGAGCAGGGGGAGGGGGAAGACTGATGTGGCAATCCTGCGGCCACGGCGAGAGGAGGAAGGAAGGTCAGGAAATGATTAACCGGGCAGGGCAGTGGTTAGAGCCGGGCACCTCCCCGCAGTGCAGTCCTAGAGCAGCCAGGGACGCCCCGTCAGTCACTTTTCACTCCTCCCTACCTCCCACGCCACAAGTCGGCCTCTTCCGCATAGACCTCTGCCTAATGGTATCCACCCACGGGGGTGCGGCACCTCTGCTCATCCTTTCCCGAGAAGTATTTCTGATTCCTCAAAGATCTGCCCTTTTCCAAGTGGTATTTGATTGCTGTTAGAGCAAGCCTCGGCCTAGGATTTTTATGGCAGTGAGGCATTGTGGAAAGTGCGTCTGCCTAGGAAGGCAGGCCGGCACGGGTTCAAATCTTAGCTCTGCTGCCTACTTGACGGCCAGGCTTAGCAAGTGTCTCTAGCCGTTCCAAGCCTTTTCTAGATCTGTAAAACTGGAAGAAGAATACTTGTCTCGCAAGGAACGTGGGAATTCATGACAATTGCCACCCCATACTAGGTGGCCAATAACTTATAACTTTGTATTTGTTTTTACTGACACTAGATGAGAACTCCTTTCCTGGGAAGTGGGAGGAGGAGAAACAATAATATCTGCCCTTGGCTCAAGTTTTTCCACCCATCTCTCCATGTCAACCTATTTGTCTTTAAGACCTTGGTCCACCAACCTTCTGTTTCCTCTGGACACCCACCCCCACTTAGCATCCATAGCCCCTTGTTCAGCCCTGGAGCATGACCTCACTCAGGCCATGCTTCATACTGGTATATAATATTTCTTCACCCTCTCAGAGACTCCATTTCCTAATCCCCTAGACTTCAGTTTAAACATCACTTCCTGAGGGAGTCTTTTCCCAACCCTGTCCCACCCCCAGGGTACCTCTCAGTGCGTGATGCCCTTGTCTGCCCCAACACCGGCTTTTAAAAACACTTTAAAACACACACACACACACACACACACACACTTTAAAAACACTTTAAAACACACACACACACACACACACAACAACAACAACAACAACAACAACAACAACCAGAGACAGTGTCTCCTTTATTGCGCAGGCTGGTCTCAAAATCCTGGGCTCAAGTGATCCTCCCACCTAGGCCTCCCAAAGTGCTAGGATTACAGGCATGAGTCACCGTGCCCGGCCTAAAAACACTCTTAATGCATGTAATTATTTGTTTAATGTCTCTCTTCCCCTTGGAGGTCCATAAGGTAGCAAACAAGTCTGTCTGGTTTTCTGCTTTATTTCTAACATGCTATGTAGAACATGGAGGATGTCCAATAAATAAGGGTATACATGAATGAGTGAGTGTGCGGTGTGTTAGCCATGTCTGCCATGGGCAGGACCTTAGCAAGTGGCCCAATATTTGCCAATATTTGACCCCTAGAGATGATCTCTAAATTTCCTTTCAGTTCTAGCTTTATAATTTTAACGGGATCAGGAATGTGAAAGTGCTTTGTGTAAGGTGTAAACTATTTTAAGGAAAAAAAGAAAGTTTGTATTAGTGACTGGTCTCCCCAGCTAGAATTAAAAACCCTTGGGAGCAGGGGCTCTAATTTAGTCCCAATTGTGATAGTCCCCTGAGGGCAAGCTCTATCAGGCAGTCCAGAGAAGTTGGGCAGAATCAGAGAGGCCCTCCTGGGGCTTTTGCTAGATTTCCCTAAAACAGCGAACTTTCCTGCGTCTTTGAAAGTTTTCGTAATAAGAAAATAGTGGAGAAAAAGAAACCCGCAGTGAGTAAATGAGTCAAATGGGGGAAGACCATGATGCACACTGGGAAATCTGCCTTTTCAGTCCCTAGTTTCTTCAGCTGCATTTAATACAGCATTCGCGTTTTTATTCTTGGCCCGCATCCCTCTGGCACTGAGGAGCTCTGACTTACATCCCAGGGAGCCCTGATGGTGACGAGCCAGCCTCCAGCCTCCAGCTCCCGTGCTCTTGAGTGCGCGGCTCCCGGGATTCCCCACCCAGCCCTCTGGACATCCGGGGGCGGGGAGGGAGGGTGGTTTCCGCGGCAAAACCTGCCCGAAGCGGCGGGCCTGTTTTAAAAGTTTGCATTTTTCAAAGGGGAGGAATGCAAAATTGCAACCGTACTATCAAATGTTTCTCTCTTAAAGGATAATTGTATATATACATGGAAGTGGCGTGGGTAATGAGGGGAGGGCGAGGTCATATGTTGCAGGGGAACCACTTCAGGAAAGGTCTCAAGGTTGCCGCGATTTTCCTAATACCTTAAACTTAGGACTTTTGGTGGAATTGATGGTCCTTAACCGACCATTACAAGGCAGACCAGGCCCTGGGGAAAACTAGCTTTGACTATCCCCACCCAGGGAAGGCTCATTGGAAACACTCCGAGAGGTGGCTTAATTATTAATATTTACCGTAGAGATTTTTCTAGGAGCAACGCCTCCTTGGGAAGCCAAAGTTATATCAAGAGGAGTCTTGGTAAGTGTTGGGGGCAGGGAATGGGCCGCTGCCACTCAGAGACTCTTCTGTTGCCTGGTTTAATTTTCCTAGTGGCACCTATCTGATATTTCCTTGCATGTTTACTTGCTTATCTATTGTCAGTCTCCATGAGAACAAAGATCTTGCTAGTCCTGTTGGTTGTCTGATTTCCAGCCCCTGGAATACAGCCTGGCAGGCCCTCAGTAACTATTTGTTGAATGACTAAATAAATGGAAAGGGGTGGGTGTGGCCTCCAACCACCCAGTTCTCCCTTCCCCACTCAGGAATACTGGTGGTGTCATTCTCCCCACTACCCATTCAGCCCTTTCACATCGTCTCCCTGCTGGAATTCTTCAGTGGTTCCCCATCTTTTGGATAAAATCCAAAACCCACTGCTCTCACAGGTACTAGGCCCCTCCCTTTTATTATAGCTGCTTCTTTTTCACTGTTACAGAAGTGCTTCAAATAGTCCCCACATAGAAAATGTGCTTCCTCATACCTCCGTGTCCTCCCCTGTCTCGTCTCTTTCTTCTTGGTCTGCTCCTAGTCATTCCCCATGAAGCACATAGCCTCTTCCGGGAAGCCCTCCATCACTCACCCAAGCACACTTCTCACATGGTGCTGTTTTCTGTTCACATTTCAGTCTCTCTTGGGAATAGGTGTTTGTGTGTGTGTGTGTGTTTTTTCCATCTGAGAATTCTCAGCACCTAGTTCAGCAAAAGCAGATCTTAAAAAAAACGATTTGTCCACTGAATGTTGTTGGAAGTGCTCCTTTTTAAAGCGATTACAGCAATAATTGTATGATATGGTCGCCTAAGTATTCAGAGAAATGACCTCAAGTGTTTGAGAAGAGAAACCTATATTTTATTGGGTCCCAACTAGGTGCCTGATACTGTGGCACCTAGTTGGGACCCAATAAATACTATGATTTTTATTTCTTTTTTAATCTTTCTGCCACCCCTACCCCCCCAAAAAAACCTGGGAGGTAGATATTATCATCTCCATTTTACTGGTGAGAGAACTAAAGCTCAAAGAATGTTAAATAATTGCACAAATTTACACAATCAATAACTAGTCTTTTATCAAAAAAGGTAAAGTTTCACCCCTCATGCACATGGTCATGTATATGATTTTGCAGTGTTACACAGGAGAAGCCAAAGTTCCGAATAATGGAGATGCTTCATGACCACAGGACATAGACAAGCCTCTGAGTAACTGAAGAAAGATTTGTGTTTGGTGCCATTGTCGTAATTTTAAACGGCTTTTAATGCTTTCCTCTTTATCATTGAAGTCTCCTTTTATGAAGGAGATGAGATTTTCTTGTTTAAAGACCCACTTTGCAGATAAAGCACTGACAGATTAAGCAAAACAGTGTGGCTCTAGCACCAAACAACTTATTTATTTATTTGTTTGTTTATTTATTTGAGAGAGGACCTCTTTTGCCCAGGCTGGAGTGCAATCACAGCTCACTGCAGCCTTGAACTCCTGAGCTCAAGCTATCCTCCTGCCTTAGCCTCCCAAGCAGCTGGAACCACAGACATGTGCCACCACACCTGGCTAATTTTTTAAAAAATTTTGTAGAGATAGGGTCTCACTATGTTGCCCAGGCTGGTCTCCAGCGGCGCCTGCCTCAGGCCCCTGAGTTGCTGGGATTACAAGCATGAGCCACCTTGCCCGGCCCCAAACAACTCTTTGAGAGTGAATAAGTCACTTCTCTCTGGGCCCCAATCTTTCTTTCCATCTGTAAAATCAGGGGATTGAACTAAATGACCATTGAGGACCTTTCCAGAGAGAGAATCCAGCAATCCGGTGATAGTTCACAGTCGTCCAGTGACACGAGCAGAGGCAAGATGGCCTTTGTATGCTGTGGGAGAGACTGCTGTTTACACCAAATCTGCTTTCTTTTCCCCTTGGTTTCACAACTCGTAATTTCTCAGCTTCGCTTGTAGCTAGGTGTGGCCATTTTAGCCAACGATGTCTGAGCTGAAATCACAAGAAAGCCTTGGCTAGGGCTGGGCGCGGTGGCTCACATTTGTAATCTCAGCACTTTGGGAGGCCGAGGCAGGCGGATCACAAAGTCAGGAGATCGAGACCATCCTTGCCAAAACATGGTGAAACCCTGTCTCTACTACAAATATAAAAATTATCTGAGTGTGGTAGCGTGTGCCTATAATCCCAGCTACTCGGTAGGCTGAGGCAGGAGAATGACTTGAACCCAGGAGGCGGAGGTGGCAGTGAACCGAGATCACACTACTGCACTCCAGCCTGGGTGACAGAGTGAGACTCCATCTCAAAATAAATAAATAAATAAATAAATAAAGCTTGGCTGGGGCTGTGAACAGCTGCCCATGACAAAAATACTTCCATGTCCAGTTTTGTTTATCAATAACACATGAAGGAAATGGGAGAAATACATTAGGCCAGGCCTAGAACGAAACATGGGCCTTCTAGGCTTGTAGTCTGCCCTTTTTGTGTTCCCTCTTCAAATATTCATTTATTTGGCACATCTTGTCTGTGCTCCTACCACGTGCCAGGCACTTAAGATTCAGCAGCTCAGTGCTACATCAGTCTTCCATTCTGTCGACATCTCTTTGCCACTATCAGGATGGAAAAAGTTGTGGTATCACTTATTTCCCCTTGCTCATTAGTTGCCTGATTAGACATCAGAACCTCTGAGTTTCAGTCAAAGGGCTGTCTAGATTCAGAGCTTTAAGCCTTTTAATTGTGAAAATGACATCACCGTAAAGGGCCTGGCCTGGTGCTTGGCACACAGTAGACCTTCCATAAATGTCTGTTTTCTTGAGACCTTGACAAAGAGGAGGATTGATGTGGGAGGTGGCACAGAAGGTTAGATTTTTGTCCTTTTAGAGAGATCTGAGCTAGATCATTCATTCAACAAATATCACTGTTGCACTAGGCTTTGAGATAGAAGAGTGTGAAACACACAGATTAAGCCTCAAAGGGATGAGGCAAGGTATAAGACAGATAGACTAGCAAATAGGCAATTGCAACACAGTGTGATAAGTGCTAGGAGGGGAAGTACAGGATGTTTCTTAGCCACAAACAAGGGGCAACTAACCCAGGCTGGTGAGTGGGGGTGGGGGAAGCATCAAGCAAGGCTTCCTGGAGGAGGTAGCATATGACCTGAGACTTGACGGAGACCTAGACATTAGGAAGGTGAAGTATGGGGAAGGAGTGGGGAAGGGTGCATAGTGTCCCAGGCATACGGAACAGTTTCTACAAAAGCTCAAAGGCTCAGAGAGGATTGAAACTGATAGTCTGGCTGAAGAGTCATGTACAAGGGGATGGAAGGCTGAGAGATGAGGCTGGCAAGGTAAGATGATGAAGGGCTGCTGAAGGGTTGTCACAGAACTGTGAGTAGAGGATTCTGGATCCCAGGACCCTGACATCTTTCAGGGTGGCGTTTTGCGAGGTCCTGGGAGAGGGGATAAGGGGACAAAGATACAGAAAGAAAGGGGAGACAGAGTAAAGAAACAAACTAACAATTACTAAAAATCTATAAGATGTTCATAGCCTGGGCAACATGGCAAAACCCATCTCTACAAAGAATACAAAAAGTCATCAGGTGTGGTGGTGTACACCTGTAGTCCCAGCTACTTGGGTGGCTGAGATGGGGGGATCACTTGAGCCCAGGAAGCCAAGGCTGCAGTGAGCTGTGATCGTACTCTTGCACTGCAGCCTGGGTGACAGCGTGAGACCCTGTCTTAAAAACAAAACAAAAAAAAGTTTGATTGTATTAGTCATCTGAGAAATGCAGATAAAAACCACAGTGCCTACCTAGCTAGAAACAAATAGGCAGGGGTTAGAATGGAGATGTGACTCTCAGCCTCACGCATACCTTATCATTACCAGATCTCTCCCAGACTGCGTCCCTGAGGAGTTTACAACCCGCTGAGAAGGAGAGACTTATAGACTTTAAGAAGTGAATTGTGATGGGGAGAAGAATCCAAGGCTGAGGGAACCTCCACCTCTGTCTTCCCCTCTTCCTTCCTAACCCTAATCTGAAGTCTCCATTTTTCTATTCAGAATATTCAGCTGACCAGAAAATGAATTTCCCAAACATACAGAACATAGATTTTCATAGTCCCAGACCTTTCCATGAGGTGCTTGATGCATTGGAAAAAAGCGGGGCCAAAAGTCAAATATCAAGCAGGCTGGAGTCCTGCTTCTACTGATCTTGGACCAGGAGCCTGACCTCTCCTGAGCCTCCATCTCTGAAATGAGAATTAGCTGCTTCCAAAATGGTGCCATCCCTACTTTATCTCCCTCAGCCAGATACTTAATGTTTGGAAAGAGAGAGTAAGGATTTCTATGTTATGATCAGCACCATTTTCTGAAGTTGCTTTTGTGCATTTGTGTAATCATACCACAGGTTATAAGCATATTTCATAATGAAGTCATTAAGAAAGCTCTGTGCTGACCCCGTTATAAATATTTTCTGGCAGCAATAGCAGGGGGAAAAATACATGTATAGTTAACATTACTGCTGTCCAAAGAACAATGGTGAGAAAGTAAGGAAAGGGGCTTAGAGCTCTTTGGCCTTTCTCAGTTACCTGTGGGACAGCTGGGGTCTTCCGGCTAGAAATGGAGCCCAAAAGCAGCAAGGCTTCATGGAAAATTATGCTTCCTAAAAGCCCCTGGGGCAGAGCAATTAGAGAACTGGCAGGGTCAGGAGTTTCATAGAGGAGGAAGCTGATCCCAGATCCAGCATCACAGAGTCCTCTGGTCAGCTTCTGATACCATAATGCTCCTTGCTTGCCAGGTTCTGTGCAAAGCAAGCTACAGAAGAGGTTTTGGGGCTCTGAATTGGCCTTTTTCCAGTGTGCAAACGGTGCAAGCTGATTTTACTGGGGGAAAAGATGACTGCAGAGGGAAAAACACCAAATGCAGCAGTCAATATAGTAGTTCCCACCATCAACAACCTCCACACTCATGCCCAGGAGCCCTCTGAAGGCAGTGGCAGCACCAGGATAGAGTGCCTGGCACAGATGAGGCACTCAGGGAATTACATTGATCTGGAAAATAAATGTGCATTAGCAGTGAAAAGCTTACTCTAAAGCTGGTTCTGCAAGGAACTGGGAACAGCTGTTGGCCTGGGGGTGGGGAGGCTGGGAGAAGAGAGGGAGGGGGAAATTACTTTTTCATTATATACCATATAGGAATTTTGTACCATTGGTTATCAAAAAAGTAAGCAATATTTAAAAATTTTTAAGCCTAATGTTATTCCCCAATCAGGGAAATTTGCAGGACAATGGGAGGGAGAAAGTGGGTTTTTAGAGTCAAACTAACTTGGGTTTTGACTCCCAGCTAATCCTACTACTTCCTAGCTGTGTGTCTGAAAACAAGTTACTTACCTTTTCAGAGCTTTATGCTACTTAACTGTAATGGGGAGAATGAGCCTCCGCTGCATTGTGATGTAGGTGAAAGTGATAACAGCAACACTTAGGAGATTCACTATGTGCCAGGCACTCTTCTGAATGCTTTCTGGCTGTGTGTGGATTCATTTCATCATCAGGACACTACAAGAGGGATATTTTTCTTTTTATCCTCCCCATTTTACATATGAGAAAACTGAGCCATAGGGAGACTAAAGAACTTGCTTTAGTCCTTTAGTTCTTTAGGCAGGCTGTTTACCTCCCAAGCCCAGCTCTTCCTACCTCTACACTGCTGCCTTGAACTGTTAGCATCCTCTTCCTTTCAATTAGGAATTCTTAAAAATGCAGACATTTTCAAGATCCAAAGAAATGTCTTTCTCATAATGGGCTGTTGGATATGGTCACAGGCTAGTGAGGGCAGTGCTGGTTGGGGAATTAGCAAAGCAGGTGAGAGAGAGAGCATTTCAACTCTAATGAAGGTAAGAATTTTGCAATCAGAAAATGTAATTTAATTGTAGCATAGCACAATCATTGCTCGCTATAACCTTCAGCTTCTGGGCTCAAGCGGTCCTCCTGCCTCAGCCTCCCAAGTAGCTGCTACTACAGATATATGCTACTATACCCGCCTAATTTTTTAAACAATTTTTTTTTTTTTTTTTTTTGCTGTTTTGCCCAGGATGGTCACAAACTCCTGGGCTCAAGTGATCCCCCTGTCCTGGCTTCCCAAAGTGCTAGGATTACAGGTGTGAGCCACTGCACCAGCCTATTTTTATTTTAAAATGTTTAATTATATATTAGAGGAGGATTCCATAAGGTCTTCAGGACTTAGGGCCTCCAAAAACATTAAAGGGTGGAGCAAACTTTTAGTCAGGGTTGCCTCCTCGATCCCCCTCAAATGGGTCCTCGGCTGAGTCACCTTCTGCTTATATTGCTGACTCTGTGGTCACCCATAGTAGGTCTTTTTGTGGTTGACATCCTGATACTAACTTGTCTGTGGTCATTTACCTATTCTACTTCTAAGATTAAATCAAAAAACAATCACAGGGCCAGGCGCTGTGGCTCATGCCTGTAACCCCAGCATTTTGGGAGATCAGGGCGGGAGGATTACTTGAGCCCAAGAATTTGAGATGAGCTTAGGCAATATAGTGAGTTCCTGTCTCTACAAAAAATATTTAAAAATTAGCTGGGCATGGTGATGCATGTATGTAGCAGTCCCAGTTACTTGCGAGGCTGAAGCAGGAGAATCTCTGGAGCCCAGAAGTTTGAGGCACTCCAGCCTGGGCAACAGAGCAAGATGTTGTCTCAAAAAAAAAAAAAAAAAAAAAAATTCCCAGTGACTTGAATGTTCCAGGCAGCTGGTTTCTCAATTTCATTGACTTTTTACTACACTTGGAAAATAAAGTGTTTTTTTTTTCCTGCATTTCTTTAAAAGAGTTTCAAAGAAATGAGCCTGAATGGGCAAGGGGTAAGGACACTTTTTTTCCTTAGGCTGAATTGAAGATTCTTCCTCCCCATGTCCCAGAATGGTTCATTTCCTTCCAATTTCCCTTGTGCATCCTCACTACCCCTCCTACTCTAGGACCTTCAGTGTTTCCTTTAGGTCTTTCCTTGTCCCTAAGGATTAGGCCACTCGCCCTTCTGGGCCCCTCCGCAGGCCTTGGAGGGGCTTTAGGCTCAGCCTATGCTCAGAGCACTCCCAACGCTGGACCATCCCTCCTCTTCCTGCCCCCTCAAGTGTCCAGCCTGGTGGTGGACCTTGGCCAAAGAAGAGATGAACCATGTGAAGACCTCATCCCTGCCTCCCACCACCAGTTTTCTTTGCAAGCTTGCATCATCTCTTCCTGCCTGTCATGCTCTATCGATAAGCAGCTTTCAGCAGCTCCTTACTGCCCCCAGAAGCAAGCCCAGACTTTTCCCCTGGCATCTGGACTCTCCTCCATTCGATTCTGACTGACCTGTCAGGCTTGCCTCTCTCCACACCCCGACACAGACCTGACTGCATAGCAGATCCTGAATGCTGTCACCCTGGCTCCTGGCTCGAGCTGTTTCCTCTGCCTGTTTCTCTCCAGCCTGCGGAAGTTGACCCATCTACCAGGGCCTAGCACGAAGCCCATTTCTAGAAAACTTCAGCACTTATTCATGTTCTCTCTCCTTTCCTTCCCTCCTTCCCTCCTCTCTTCCTCCCTTCTTTCTGTCTTTCTGTCGAGCTTTCTCTCTCTCTCTCTCTGTTTCTCTCTCTCTCTGAGTGTATATTGATCTCCCTCCTCAGCCACGTTCCTATGGGACTCCCCTTCTACCTCTGAGACAGCACTTACTTCAGGCTGCTTTGGAGTAGAGTTCTTCATGTTCACACCACCTCCCAGGTTAGAAATTGCGCTCCTAGAATTCAAGAGCTACCCATTCTTCATTCATGTGCATATTGATCATCTGCTGGCCACATCCAGGGTTTTGCACCTGGAATAGGTTCCTAATAAATGTTTGGCACTTGGTACAGTGGCTCGAGGGACAGAGTGAGCCTTGGCTTTAGCAATGGACAGCACACCTCCTAATGTGTGACCTCGGACAACTGACTTACCCGCTCCAAACCCCTTAGGTCCAAAACCTATAAAATGGGGCTTAAAATAGTGCCTACGCCATAGAGTGGTGAGGGATAAACGAGATAATGTGCAGAACATGTAATGCACACTTACCACTCATAAACTAGGCATGAGTCACCAGCTTCATCCTACACACACTTTCAGAGATTTACTTTTGCCCTGGATCCTCTGGAGTGGGTACTGGGGAGAAAGTTACTAGGATATTCATGTTGAAAGACAAAGATGACCTCGACGCAGCCTGGTCCTGGCTACAGAAAGGATGGTTAAGTCTGAATGGATTCTAAAGAAATCAAGGGTACAAAGCTGGCAGCCCCAGGCCCTTATAAAAGGTGGGGCCTCTCTCTTCCCAACTAAAGAAATCAGACACTACCTAGAAAACCAGCTCCTTTAATCTCCTTACGCTAAAGATTAACACCTACCAGAGTCCCCCCGCAAAGCCGTCTTCGTACTTTAATGTGAGCCTGAATAATTGGAGTACAGGAAAGGCAATCTGGAGCATGGAGAAAGGGAATTTTCAAAGGAACCTGGCCATTGTGTCTCTGGCACTGAGGTTGAGGGGAACAGAGGCCAGGAGGGTAGGACTCTAGAAAGCCAGGGAGCCCCTCCTGTCATTGAGACACACACTCCGGCCAAATGGACTTCTGCCTTTTCCTTGGATTCCAGGAGCAGTGGTCCTGGACAGGGGCAGTGGAGGGTGAGGTATGGTGGGGAGGGAAGGGTGGGTGGGAGCAGAGCAGTATCCTCCCTCTGGCCACTGTGGTTCTCAGCGTACATTCTTACATGGGTGTTTTGATATATTTCAGCCTCTGAGAATGTTGGCAGACCACCAGCTTTTCTCAGGGCCAAGCTCCCTTGAATAAGTCGACATACTTCTGCACACCATCCCCACTAGCCTGTCCACCATCTAGGTTCCTGCGATGGAGTGGTGGTGTGGGATTGGAGGAGGGGTGGGGGGATTGAGGCTGGGGACAGAGCAGTTGCTGTGGAAGATTTAAGTCCTGTGTGGCAGCCTTTCCCTTGGAGACAAGATCCTGGGCTAGGCTGTTGGCACATGAATGAGTTTTGGACTACAATCTACCCTTTTACAGATGAGGAAACTGGGACCTAAAGAGCCCGAGCCAAGAGGAAAACCTAAATCTCACCCCAATCCAGGGTTTCTGTCCTGTTTCTCTATGACAGTCCCATAAAGAAATTTTGCTATGACATGATGCACGTGTCACAAAGTTGAAAAGGACAAATCTGGATTTAACTAGAAAGTGTGAGACCTGCTTGCTCAATCTCACATTGGAGCCACAACTTGCTCCTCGCCTGACTTGTAGCTTCTCATCCTGTGGTGTGGGGAGGGGTGGGCAGAGGGAGGACTGGTGCAAACAGTGTCTAGATTTCCTCTCTGATAGACCCCTGGGGTGGAGTTGGAAAGGTCCAAGGTGAGGTGTGAGGGTTTTGACTTGATGGGTCTGCTCTTTTGAGTGCTGGGCAGGTAAGCAGGCATTCCATTCCTCCTTCCCTAAAAGATCTGTAGCCTCTTTAGGATCAGAGGAGGCTGGTGTGCAATGGGAATGCCACTGAGAGGTGGCGCCTAGCACCCATCCAGGAAAAGGAACAGAGTGAAAAACTGATGATGGTGACTCACATGAGTTAAAAAAAAAAAAAAGCAGAAGTAAGCAAAACTGGCATGGGTATGACCAATGGAAAGGCTCAGAGAATGGGGATGTAGAAAGGATTGATGAAACTCTCAGGGGAAATTCATTCACTCAGTCAAGAGCTCTTTAACTGAAACTTACTCTGTACCAGGTTCAGTTGTCGGTACTGGAGAAATCACACCAAGAAGGCTGCAGAGACCCATTGCAAGTGACCCGGGAAGAGGAAAACTCAGTCATGGGCAGACTCCCATTTAAATGGAAATCAGAGTTAAAGGAGGACAGTGGGAAGAATGACATCTTGAAAAATCCATCAGCAATTTCGGGATGATAACGTCTGCACAGATGATATTTTTTAAAAACCTGGGAGAACAGAGTCAGAGGGAGACACAATTTGAGAGCTACTGTGGCACTCTGGGGACTAAAGTGTTTGCACCACATGCTGGGGTAATTCAATCACTCAGCAAGCACTATCTGAGCACCTGTGTTTCTCTGGCCACACTAGTCTCCCTGCTGTTCCTTGTCCTCACCAGGCATGCTTCCCTACTCTGCCTTTAATCTACAGGGGCACTATCATAGCTCATTGTAACCTTGAAATCCTGGACTCAAGCGATTCTCCCATTTCAAACCCCCCAGTAGCTGGGACTACAGGCCTGCACCACCATGCCAGGCTATTTTTTTTTTTCTTTTTTGGTATAGGTGGGGTCTCACTATGTACCCAGGAGGTCACTATCTCCTGGGCTCAAGCCATCCTCCCGCCTTGGCCTCCCAAAATGCTAGGATTACAAATGTGAGCCACCACACCCATCCAGAGTTCCCCCTGTTTTTTTGAGGGCTTCCCCCTACTCAGTAGCACCATTGTCTTAGGTCATTTTCTGTTGCTGTAACATATACCACAGATTGGGTAATTTATAAAGAAAAGAAATTTATTTCTTACAGTTCTGGAGGCTGTAAAGTCCACATCTTGTGAGGGCCTTTTTGCTGGTGGGGACTCTCTGAAGAGTCCACAGGTGGTGCAGAGCACCACAAGGCGAGGGGACTGAGCGTGCTAGCTCAGTTCTCTCATCCTCATCTTATAAAGCTGCTAGTTCCATTCCTGTAGTAACCCATTAGTCCATCAACCCATGAATCCATGAATGGATTTATCCATTTATGAGAGCAGAGCTCTCATGACCCAGTCACCTCTTAAAGGCCCCACCTCTGAATATTGCTACATTGGGGAGTAAACTTCAACATAAGTTTTCGAGGGGACAAATATTCAAGCCATAGCAACCATTTAGCAAATGCATAAACAAGCTGAAATTGTGGTGACAAGAGAAGGCACATCACTGTCTCTCATTTTTCTTTGTTTTTATTTTCTACTTTTATTATGATTATTTTTTAGAGATGTGGTCTCTCCATGTTGCCCAAGCTGGCCTTGAACTCCTAGCCTCAAGTGATTCTCCCGCCTTAGCCTCCCAAAATGCTGGGATTACAGGTGTGAGCCACGAAGTCCAGTTATCTCACTCATCATTGTACCCTAGCGCTAGGCACATAGTAAGCATTGAGGAAATGTTGAATGAATGAATACAATTTTTAAGCACTGAGGAAACCTATTTTAAAAATTGTAAATGTTATTATCACAACTTTGTAAAAAGTGCATTTTAAAATGTTTTTAAAATCCTCTAATAAACACCAACAGTAAGCCAGACATGGTAGTGTGTCCATAATCCCAACTACTCAGGAAGCTGAGGCAAAGAGGATCATTTCAGCTTAAGAGTTCGAGGCTGCAGTGAGCTGTGATTGTGCCACTGCACCCCAGCCTGGGCAACAGAGCAAGACCCTGTCTTTAAAAAAACTTATAAAAAGAAATACCAACATCTGTTGAATGGTGGAGTTCTGAGAAATGTTTTCTTGTTTCTTTTCTTTCCTTCCTTCCTTCCTTCCTTCCTTCCTTCCCTCTTTCTCTCTTTTTTTTTTTTTTTTTTTTTGAGACAGAGTCTTGCTGTCGCCCAGGCTGGAGTGCAGTAGTGCAATCTCGGCTCACTGCAACCTCTGCCTCCTGGGCTCAAGCACGCCTCAGCCTCCCTAGTAGCTGGGATTCCAGGTGCATGCCACCATGCCCTTCTAATTTTTCTATTTTTAGTAGAGATGGGGTTTTGCCATGTTGGCCAGGCTGGTCTTGAACTCCTGACCTCAAGTGATCCATCTGCCTTGGCCTCCCAAAGTGCTGGGATTACAGGCATGAGCCCCTGTACCTGGCCTTTTTCTTTCTTTTCTATATTTTTCCCATTTTGTGTACTATCGTAACATTTTTAATAATGAATAAAGTATATTTTAGTCCCCTCTACACCTTCCTTCCTCCCAAAAAAGGAATTGTGAGAATTACAATTTACAACCTAATATTTTAAAAGTCTTGTGCCATGTAAAGTATAAATGATGAAGACTGAGAAACCATGACCTGAACTTTACAATGCAATGAAATAAAGTTTATCACACTGATGGGTTTGACAGTATGCGTGAGGATTGTGTAGCTGGGCATAACCAACAGTTCTCATAAAACACTTTGATTGGTATTTCTTGAAACAGCCAAACTGGCCTCTGTCAGATGCTTGGGGAAGGGGGGCAGGAACTGGATGGGGGGTGTGTGGCTCTGTTGGCCTCAGAAGACCTCTGGATCTATAACCCAGGTATGCCACTTTGCTGGCAGAGCAGGCCAGGACCTGGGAGCTCTGAGGACCTCGGGCTGACAGATTTGCAGCCTCCAAGTGGAGCTGGTGCTGCTCAGACTTCACAAAGAAGCTTTTCACCACAACAGGAACAGCACGAACACCCCATCCTCTCCTTTCCTTCCCTTCCCAGCCTTCTGGATATGGAGAGCTCATAAGGTACTGCCTGAAATGTCATCAATAAAAATGTGTTGGGGCAGCAGAATGATTGCCTTTGAGAGGATTAGAGGAGAGAATATTCATTCACACAACAAATGTTTATTGAGAATCTACTATATGCCAAGCATAAGGGAGGTCCTGTGCATACGTGGTATCATTTCCTTGCATCAGCCTGATGAAGATGGTAGACCCACTATACAGATAATGAAACAGGCTGGGAAATGTTAAGTTAGTGACCCTGAATCACACATTTAAGTAAGTGGTGGTAGTGGGGAGGGAGGTGGAAAGGGAGGGAGGAGGGACTCAGACACAGCCCTCTCAGCGGTGGAACGCCTGTGTTCCCACACTGCGCACTGCACCACAGCGAGGCATCCAGACTTCGTGCTTACAGCCTTTGTGACCATCAGCAGCTACTCCGGGTCTCGATCTCCTCGTTTATAAAAATAAAGTGCTTGAGTGGCTCACACATGTAGTCCCAGCACTTTGGGAGGCCAAGGCGGGTGGATCACTTGAGGTCAGGAGTTGGAGACCAGCTTCGCCAACATGGCGAAACCCCCTCTCTACTAAAAATACAAAAATTAGCCAGGTGTGGTGGCAGGCACCTGTATTCCCAGCTACTTGGGAGGCCAAGGCAGGAGAATCGCTTGAACCGGGAGGCAGAGGTGGCAGTGAGCCGAGATTGCACCACTGCACTCCAGCCTGGGCAACAGATCGAGACTCCATCTCAAAAAAAAAAATAATAAAGTGCTTGAGAAAATACGTTTCCCAAGTGTCCCAGCGCTGGGTTCTTTGTCACAGTGTTTCCTCCTCTTGCCTTTTTCCCCACCGTGATCCCTTTTCGGTGATCCTCTTGCCTTTGTAAAAGCTCTTCCAGACCAATTCTCTGCCGCCAGCTCAGAGCTCCCCTGGGGACTCCGGTCTCTCCCCAGCTCGCCCCCTAGGGGACACAGGTGGTGCTGCGGGAGCACGGGCTCACAGTGAGAGTCCATGCAATTGTCAGACCAAGTCAATATAATCACGGGTTTGAATTCAACTTCGATTGCTGCTTTACCTTTAAAAAAAACCCATGGATCTAGAAAATATCCAGCCCTTCCCACATTCACCAGGGCAATGCTGCTGAAACATTTAATGACGGGGAGTATTTGTAGCCTGAAGACCTACTGGTTCTATGAGTCATATTTAAAAATGGGATTATATGTTTACTTCCTACACCTCAGTTTCTTTTAGGTTCTGTGAAACTACTGATTGATCCAATGCTGATTTTGCAGGGATGCCAAAATGTGATTATAAAACAATATGTTTGTCTCTACTTGGTTATTTTTATTAAAATAATCAATTTTTATTAGGTAATATATGCATGTGGCACAATATCCAAAAATCGCTAAGAGGTTTTCAGTAATTATCATATGACCCGGCAATTCCATTCCTGGGGATATACCCAAAAGAACTGAAAAACAGGTGTTCAAACAAAAACTTGTATACAAATGTTCACAGCAGCACTTTGCATGATACCCAAAAGGCAGAAACAACCCACATGTCATCAACTGATGAATAAACAAAATGTGGTTTCTCTATTCAATGGAATATTACTCAGCCATAAAAGGGAAAGAAGTACTGATACGTTCTACAATATGGATGGACCTTGAAAGCATTTTGCTAACTGAAAAAAGACACAAAATGCCACATATAATTTCATTTGTATGAAATATCTTGAATAGGCAAATCCGAAGAGACAGAAAGCACATGAGTAGTTGCTGGGGCCAGAGGTAGGAAGGAATAGGAAGTGCTAATGAGCACTGAGTCTCCTTTTGGGTGATGAAATGTTCTGAAACTGGATGCTGGTGGTGGTTGCATGACATTATGAATGTACTGAATCATACACCTTAAAATAGTTAAAATAATGCATTTTATGTTATGTGTATATACCACAGTAAAACAAATAGTACTCTTCTCTATCTTTCCAGAAATGATGATGATAATTATTGTTATTTTGAGACAGAGTTTCGCTCTTGTTGCCCAGGCTGGAGTGCAATGGTGTGATCTCAGCTCACCTCAACCTCCGCCTCCTGGGTTCAAGCGATTCTCCTGATTCGGCCTCCCGAGTAGCTGGGTTTACAGGCATGTGCCACCATGCCTGGCTAATTTTGTATATTTAGTAGAGACAGGGTTTCTCCATGTTGGTCAGACTGGTCTCGAACTCCCAACCTCAGGTGATCCATCAGCCTTGGCCTCCCAAAGTGCTAGGATTATAGGCGTGAGCCACCACACCTAGACTGTAATAATTTTTATTAGTTTGTTTTTTGTCTTTGTTTGTTTATATGTTTATTCTTCAGAAAATTTTGAAGTTTTTTTGTTGTTGGTTAGGTTTGTTTGTTTGTTTTTTAGACAGAGTCTCACTCTTCTCACCCCGGCTGGAGTACAATGGCACGATATCGGCTCACTGCAATCTCCGCCTCCCGGGTTTAAGCAATTCTCCTGCCTCAGCCTTCCAAGTAGCTGGGATTACAAGTGCCTGCCATCACGCCCAGCTAATATTTTATCTTTTTAGTAGAGATGGGATTTTGCCACGTTGCCCAGGCTGGTCTTGAACTCTTGGCCTCATGAGATCCACTTGCCTTGACCTCCCAAAGTATTGGGATTACTGACATGAGCCACTGCACTGGACTGTAATGATTTTTATTAGTTGTTTTTTTGCCTTTGTTTGTTTATAGGTTTATTCTTCAGAAAATTTTAAAGTTTTTTGTTGTTGTTTTTTGAGACGGAGTTTTGCTCTTGTCTCCCAGGCTGGAGTGCAACGATCTCAGTTCACTGCAACCTGCCTATCCTGGGTTCAAGCAATTCTGACTCAGCCTCCCAAGAGGCTGGGATTACAGGCGCCCTCTACCACGTCCTGGCTAGGTTTTTGTATTTTTAGTAGAGATGGGGTTCTGCCATGTTGGCCAGGCTGGTCTCGAACTCCTGACCTCAGTAATCCACCTGCCTCGGCCTCCCAAAGTGCTGGGATTATAGGCATGAGCCACCACGCCTGACTGAAGTTTTATATACTCAAATTTGATAATGTTTGCCTTTATGGTTTCTGTATTACATGGCATGCTTAGACAGAGCTTCTTCATTCCAAGATTATAAACATATTCAACTATATTTTCTTCTTGTACCTTTTTTTTTTTTTTTTTTTGAGACAGGGTCTTCTTCTGTTGCATAGGCTGGAGTGCAGTTGTGTGACCATAGCTCGCTGCAGCCTCTCCTGGGCCAAGATTCTCCCGCCTTAACCTCCTAAGTGGCTGGGACTACAGGCACACAGCACCACACCCAGTTAATTAATTAATTTTTTTTTAGTGGAGAAGAGGTCTCACTAAGTTGCCTGGGTTGGTCTTGAACACCTGGGCCTGGGCTATTCTCCTGCCTTGGCGTCCCAAATTATTGGGATTACAGGTGTGAGCCACTGTGCCATCCCCTTTACTTTTATGGTTTCATATTTGACATTTAGGTTTCTATTCATCTGGGATTGATTTTGGAATCAGGAGTGAGGTAGCAGTATAATATAAATGGTTTTCCTAAATGGAAAATGATGTGTAGCCTGTTGTCTTGATACTATTTACTGAACAGCGCTTTTTTCTTCTTTGATTTGAAATGCCAACTTTAAAAGTATTAATTCACATATACTTGGGTCTACATCTGGATTTTTTTTTCCTATTGGTCTATTTCTCAGTCTACAATGCTTTGTTAACCAGAAGTCCGCATTCAATTTTATAGGGTCTTCAATATAAATACTGCTAAATTTGACATAGGTAACTCTTGAAAGTTAGAACACAGGAAAGGGAGGGTAGAGTCTCAGAGTTTCACTAAGGCAGCAGTCCTCAAATTGTGATCCAGGGACCCTCAAGGGTCCCCAAGGCCCTTTCAGAGGGTCCACATGAGCAAAACTATTTTCTTTTTTCTTTTTCTTTTCTTTTTTTTTTTTTTGAGACATAGTCTTACTATCGCCCAGGCTGGAGTGCAGTGGCACAATCTGGACTCACTGCAAGCTCCTGGGTTCAAGCGATTCTCCTGCCTCAGCCTCCCGAGTAGCTGGGATTACGGGCACACGCCACTATGCCCGGCTAATTTTTGGATTTTTAGTAGAGACTATGTTTCACCATGTTGGCCAAGCAGGTCTCAAGCTCCTGGCCTCAGGCGATCTACCCGCCGTGGCCTTCCAAAGTGCCAGGATCACAGGTGCGAGCTACCGCTCCCAGCCACAAAACTATTTTCATAATACTTTTCACTCTCATCCTGTCAGGGGTATGCTGTGGAGTTTTCTGGAGGCTGCATGACACATCCACAATTATCTGAAAAGGCTATTAAAATACTCCTACCTCTTCTAATTACATATCTGGGTGAGGCTGGAATTTTCTCATATACTTCAACCAAAACAACATATTGCAACACTTGAATACAAATAGAGATTCTAGTTATCTTCTAGTAAGCCAGACAGTAAAGAGACTGTAAAATATGAAACAATGCCTCTCATCTCCCTAAATTTTAACATAAATAGTTTTTTTTCATAAAATGTGTTAACATCCATTGAGTTTATTTTTATTTTAAAGGTGATTAATAATATTTCAACTTTTTTCAGTTTGAATTTCTAATACTGTAAATATAAATAAATATAGCCCACATGAACAAAAGCTTTTTGGGGTCCTTGATAATTATTATTAGTGCAGTGGCACGATCACAGCTCACTGCAGTCTCCACCTCCCGGAATCAAGCAATCCTCCCAAAGTGCTAGGATTGCAGGCGTGAGCCACTGTGCCCATCCTGATAATTTTTAAGGGCATAAGAGTCCTGAAACCAAAAAATATGAGAAGTAGTGCCCTAGGGTATATACCCAGGAGTTGTGTGACGTAGGGGCATATTCATCTTTAAATGGTAACTCTGATAACCACTGATGATTAAGTTGAGTTTGATATCATTTATATAGAGCCCCCAAAACAGCACAACTAAACTTTATACAGCTCAGAAATGCATGCATATTTACTAAAACTGAAAAAAAAATAGAAGGCAAGGTTAAGCTCACAATGTAGGATAGTGGTTACCTTTCATGGAGAGGCAGGGGGATGGAGGGAGAAGGGGCAGATTGGACTGGTTCTTAGGTACAGTGTTTAGTACTGTGCTTTATAACTTACAGATATGCTGCATTTTCTTTCATATGTGTTCAATACTACATACTTTTTTATTTACTAAAAATAAGAAAGAAACAGTTTCTGCCCACAAGAGGTTCCCTGTCTGGTGATTGTGAGTGGAAATCACATTCCTCTTCCCTCTGAGTTTCAGCTCATTGAGAAACTGACCAGGAATCAGATAAGCTGAAAGTCCAGGCTCTATTATCTGCAAAGCTGGATTAGAGAAGGTGGAGGCCAGTGGTTTTCTCCTCCTTGCCTACCTGATCCAGTTGGTCCTGTGCAAACCAGGGAGTCCCCTGCTGACCTCTCCCCAGCTGGCAGGATCTGTCTGGTGGAGGAGGAGACCCAAAGTTATGCAGGCGTTAGGGGATGGCACCTGTGATATTAGAACCCAGATCTATCCTCCTCTAAGGGTGATGGCTTTGGCTGACCCTTCTGGGCCTCAGTTTCCCTTCTGTAAAAAGGGAGTCACATATTACAGATGTGTCATGAGCACTAATTGCATATCTTAGCACAGGGGTTGGCTTTCCTCCTTCCCTTCAAGTGCAAGCTCAGGCTACACCCCTAGGATGACTGTACCCACCTCTCTGGGTTTGACTGTTCTCAGTCACTTTCAGGGAAGAGATCTATCCAGAGAGGGCAATACTATGACTCATGTCACAAGCGACACATCTCATTCCACATCATTCATTCTCCCATGTTTCCAGTGCTTACATCTTATCTCCTCACTGGGAAACTGTAGGGGAACTCCCCTCCCTCCCTCTCCTTCCTTCCTCCATTTATGCTGGGTCACTCTCAGGCTCCCCGCAGAGACTCACACTCGGGGACTTGATTCAAAGCCAGTCATTTACCCCAGGCAGCAGCTATGAGAAACCAGGTGGACGCTCCAAGCAACGAGCTAAGAGAAACACTCCCAAACCAACAGAATGGGCCCTCCTCCTCTCAGACACCAGACAAAGGTAGGCTCAGCTGGGCTGCATTTAAGAGGCTGATGGCCCTGATCTGCAAGCCTGGTTTAGAACCTGCCCATTCAATTTGGTTTTGATTCTATTCAATTAGATTTAATTCCTTTCAACAATGAAGTGTCAGGTGCTGGGCAAGGCCAGTGTGTTTAAACCTCTGAGGCTCACCTCCCCAGAAAACAACTTTGTCAGTGACAATTCCGGAAGTGGAGTCGAATGCAAAGGTATTTTAACTGGGACAAGGAATGGAAGGAGAGGGAACTGCAGGCTACGTAGGTTTTGTCATGATTGAGGAAGCGAGTTCTCTGCTCCTCCCACTGAGGCCTCCAAGCCTCACCAGGGAGATGGGGGATTCACATCAAACAGGCCAAGGCCACAGAGGGCTGGTCGCCCCTCGGTGTAGCTTGGAAACCTGTGTGTGCTGTGGAGCGGGAGCAGGAAAACCAAGGGAAAAAGAGCACGTCATGAGGGAAGAGACAGTTCAAGCTGTCCCTTTTGGTATCCTCCCTATTGGAAAATTCCAATTCTGACATTCCAGTTCTTCTTTCTTCCTTCCTCCTCCTCCACCTCCTCCTCCTCCTTCTTCTTCTTTCTTCTTCTTCTCCTCCTCTTTCTCCTCCTTCTTCTTCTTCTTCTCCTCCTCCTCCTTCTTCTTCTCCTCCCTTCTCCTCCCTTCTCCTCCCTTCTCCTCCCTTCTCCTCTCTTCTCCTCCCTTCTCCTCCCTTCTCCTCCCTTCTCTTCCCTTCTCTTCTCCTCCCTTCTCCTCCCTTCTCCTCCCTTCTCCTCCCTTCTTCTTTCTTCTTTTTTTTTTGAGACAGAGTTTTCTCTTGTTTCGCTCTTGTTGCCCAGGCTGGAGTGTGCAATGGCGTGGTCTCAGCTCACTGCAACCACTGCCTCCCCAGTTCAAGTGATTTTCCTGCCTCAGCCTCCCAAGTAGCTGGGATTACTGGCATGTGCCACCACACCCAGCTAATTTTTGTATTTTTAATAGAGACGAGGTCTCACCATGTTGGTCAGGCTGGTCTTGAACTCCTGAGATCAGGTGATCCACCCTCCTCGACCTCCCAAAGTACTGGGAGTAGAGGCTTGAGTCACCTCTTGCCCGGCCTCCAGTACATTTCTAATACATTGAAAAAATTTCCATCTATTTTGAGGGAGCAAGTCTGATCACAAGACAGTAGGAAGAGGTATCAAAGTGAGTGGGTGAGAATGAAACAAGTTACGCTAACTAGTAAATTGCAGGAGACACTGTACATGTCAGCCAGACCTCTAAAGAGACAAAACAAGATCAAGACAAAAAACCCAGCAGATCTGAAGGTTTACATTCTTGCAACCACAAATGGGAAGTGAGCTCAGAGCCCAGTGGAGTTTAACAAAATAAAGTTCAAAGTGGAGGCTGCTCTGTGCATATTCCACCCCTTGGTTGCCCTGGCAATGAAACATCTGCCTTACAGTAATGAAATCATATTGAGAAGAAACCCACACGCGCAAGAGAGCATCTTTGCTTGCAGACTTGCTGTTGGTGTTGCATCTGCCTGCAGCCACCACTGCTTTACTCACTGACAAGGAACGTAGCGGGAAACCCCAGGAACCCAGGCCTGGGAGGTCTCAGGAGCTGCACCTCCTGGAGGCCTGCTCAAGGGGCTTGGCCTCAGAGACCTGCACTCAGGAGGGGTCAGAGACAGTAGAACCTGGGGTCCGCTCCTTGGCTAGCTAATTAATTCTTGAGCATGTCATGGAGAAGGTAAAATGAGTAAGATGAGATCCCTGTCCTTGAGGGGCAGAGAGAGTAGAGGTGCATGTATACAATTAATTGTGATAGAAGGCCGAGTTGAGAGGGCAAACAGAGTCCTACAGAAACTCTTTTCTTCTTCATTGTTATTATTATTATTATATTGAGACGGAGTCTCACTCTGTTGCCCAGGCTGGAGTGCAGTGACGCGATCTCGGCTCACTACAACCTCCGCCTCCTACATTCAAATGATTCTACTGCCTCAGCCTCCTGAGTAGCTGGGATTACAGGCGTGCACTACCACATCCGGCTGATTTTTGTATTTTTAGTAGAGACTTGGTTTCACCATGTTGGCCAGGCTGGTCTTGAACTCTTGACCTCAAGTGATCTGCCCGCCTCAGCCCCACAAAGTGCAGGGATTACAGACAACCATCGTGCCCGGCCTTCTTTTTCTTATATAGGTCATGTTTTTATGGAAAGAAACTTAGCAAGGATGAAAATAAGCAAATGGAAAAAATGAAAATCACTCCAAATCGTATCAGCCAGAGAGAACCACCATTAACATGTTAATATTACCATTAAAGGTGTATCTTTTCAAATGTTTTCTTATGCAAATAGATGCATATGTTAAAATATATATTTGTTCTGTCTATATAAACATTTTTTCTGAAACAAGATTATATTATATATAGCATTTTACCTTTTGGCATCTAAAAATATACCATAAGTATATTTTCAAGGAACACATATATACAACTGGCACCGACATATTTAATATCTGCACTGCTTCCATTATTTGACCTTGAAATAACTTAGCCAACCAAAGTGGAGAGATGGGAGGTTGCTGTCCTTTCCCTCAAGTCGAGTGACGGGGTTCCGAAGGCAACACACATTGTGGTGCGCAGAGCCCGCGCTGGTGTCGAATCCCGCTTAAGAAATCTCAAGGGCATGCAGTCTGGCTGGTAGCTGATGGACGGGATAAAGGGCAGAAGCTGTGCTGGGATCAGCCACCACTCCCAGGGTTGCCAGAGCCCAGGATTTGCAAGCATTTCCCAAGGACCACAGGGCCAGAGAAATAGGTTGCTTGGTGATCAACATAAAGGTTACAGCAGAAGGGAGCTTGCACTTTATTTTGATACTAATGAGCGTCCATTGGGAGGCTGAGGAGGGAGATAGTTCTCTTAGAGCCTGGCGGTAGGAGATGAATGTCACTGTGTGTAAGACACCTGGAAGGAGGGAGACAGGAGAGCAGGAAATCAGTTCAGAGGCTGTTATCAAAGTCTGAAGAGAGACATTTCCTCCTTCCACAGGAGTTACAGAATCTGGGCTCAAGTCCCACCTCTCTCACTGATTAACTTGAATCAGTCACTTCACCTTCCTGAGCCTTAATAGCTCACCAGTAACATGGGCATAAAAACAACCTCAACGAGGTATGAACATGTTTCACAACTTGATAGAAGTGGTGGTTGTACAATATTATGAATGTACTAAATGCCACTGGATTTTATACTTTAAAATGGTTAATTCTATGTTATGTGAATGTCTCCTCAGTTGAAAAACAGAATAGTCTGTAGGGTTGTTGTGAGGATTAAGTGAATCTGGTGGGTTTGTTTGAATAGTCACTCTTTTTCTTTTCTTTTTTTTTTTTTGAGACAGAGTTTCACTCTTGCTGTCCAGGCTGGAGTGCAGTGGCGCAATCTTGGCTCACTGCAACCTCCACCTCCCTGGTTCAAGCGCTTCTCCTGCCTCAGCCTCCCAAGTAGCTGGGATTACAGGTGCCTGCCACCACACCTGGCTAATTTTGTATTTTTAGTAGAGACAGGGTTTCACCATGTTGGCCAGGCTGGTCTTGAACTCCTAACCTCAAGTGATCCACCAGCTGCAGCCTCCCAAAGTGCTGGGATCACAGGTGTGAGCCACCGCGACTGGCCATTTTTTTTTTTTTTGAGATAGGGTCTGGCTGTGTTGCCCAGGCTGGAGTGCAGTGGTGTGATCTAGGCTCACAGCAACCTCCGCCTCCTGGGTTCTAGTGATTCTCCTGCCTCACCCTCCCAAATAACTGGGATTACAGATGCATGCCAATTTTGGTATTTTTAGTAGAGATGGGGTTTCACCTTGTTGGCCAGGTTGGTCTCTAATTCCTGACCTCAAGTGACCAGTCCACCTTGGCCTCCCAAAGTGCTGGGATTACAGGCATGAGTCACTGCAATTAGCCTGAATAATCACTTTTTTTTTTTTTTTTTACAAAGTCTCACTCTGTTGCCCGGGCTGGAGTGCAGTGGCGCCTTCTTGGCTCACTGCAACCTTCACCTCTCAGGTTCAAGCAATTCTCCTGCTTCCGCCTCCCGAGTAGCTGGGATTACAGGTGCCTGCCACCACGCCCAGCTGATTTTTTGTATTTTTAGTACAGACAGGTTTTCACCATGTTGCCCAGGCTGGTCTCGAACTCCTGACCTCATGATTCGCTCGCCTCAGCCTCCCAAAGTGCTGGGATTACAGGCGTGAGCCACCGTGCCTGGCCCCAAATAGTCACTCTTATGTGAGCAAATGTGAAACTGCCTTTCCATCTGGCTCCTGGCCACAGCCTCATCCCAGTGCTGGTGAGAAGAGGGAGGGTCTCCACCTGCTTCAGTCAGGAGTCCACTGAAGAGACAGTATCCCCATGGGTGCTGTACAACGTGTCCTAGAGCAGCATTCAACCTGGCTCCCACCATGGAGGACACCAGAGGGGGAAGCCACATCTGTGCTGGTGTCGGTGTGGGCGGGAGAACTAGAATCCCTCCTTCCAGAGCTCCTTCAGTGCTGGCTCAGCTGAGTGACCACCCAGGCTGCCTGAAGGTTCTTGCCTCCCCAGATCCCCAGCACCCAGCTAATGCTTTCTTTTGAGGGTCCCTCCCCATGTCCTCCCTGCTCCTGGTCTTCCAGCTCTTAGGGAGAAGCTGTTCTGCTGAATTCCAATCCAGAACTTGCTTTCTCACTCACCACTAGTTAAGAGATGCATGTAAATCTCCTCCCCCCGACCTCATGCTCAATATGTCATTGATTCCAGGCTAACATTTTCTTTCACTGACTCAATGAGGACAGATGACATCTGTCATTGATGGCTCCTCCCTCATCTATCCCTGGTCTGTCATGGTTATCACATGATGAACTCTAGGAAAATAGTCATTGAGGAAAAATGGATGGCAGAGAACGAGGAAAAAGAGACCTTCTTAACATTTGTTCCCAAGCCAGACCATGTCAGCTAAAAGCACACCCAGTAGCCCTTTGCTTGCCAGCACTTTAGACATCTGGCTTTTCTGGAGGGAGCTATCGCAGGAAGACAGATGTAAAAAAGTTAGGGCTTTTCAGACTGCAGGGGAAAAGGAAAAGGCCAAGAGGCCAGTCTCAAGCCCCTGCCTTCCTCCTAAAGCTAAAAGTGCCCATCACGCTGAAATGGCACAGCAGAAGAACTGGCAGTGACCTTGCCTTCCTCGTTTCAGCATGAAGAGCTTCTACCCATACTTCTGGGAAGCTTTGCCCATCCCCCACAAGGAGATGTTAGGACTCCCTCCTTTGTGCTCCTCAAGGGGTTGTGCCAAGGCTCCATGTGATGTCAGGTGTGGAAGAGCAGAATGCTTCACACAGGGCCCTTCGTCTCTCCCCTGCGGAAATGTTTCCATGAGGGTCGCTGGACATCGTGTGGGTATGTGAATTGACAGTCTAAGCTATGAAACACCGTGTTAAAAATAATACTCATCTGGCTGTGTGTAGTCAGTTGCTTGTACCTATACCTGAGCTGTGAACTCTTTGAAAACAAGAATATTTGTTTATTTTTTTTAAAAAAAAAGGAGGCTGGGCGCAGTGGCTCACACCTGTAATCCTAATACTTTGGGAGTCCAAGGCAGGTGGATCACAAGGACAGAAGATTGAGACCATCCTGGCCAACATGGTGAAACCCCATCTCTACTAAAAATACAAAAATTAGCCAGGCATGGTGGTGCTCGCTACCCAGGAGGCTGAGGCAGGAGAATCACTTAAACCCGGGAGGCAGAGGTTGCAGTGAGCCAAGATCGTGCCACTGCACTCCAGCCTGGGTGACAAGAGCAAAACTCTGTCTCAAAAAAATAAAAGGAGCGTCAACACCTAGCACAATGCTGGGCACAAAGCACACACTGACGGACGCGGAGGGCGGGGGGACTCTCTTCATGCAGACCCACACCTGGGCAGGAGGGCTGGCACCTGGCTCTTTAGAGCAGCCTTGGCTAGCTTTGCTGGAGTCAAGGCCCCTGACTGGCTGCTCATCTTCCCTTGTAGATGACTGTCGTCCTGCTTGCTTTGACCTGCTCCCAGCAGCTCTTGCTACCAACTCTACAGACTCCTGGCACCTCCCACCTGTTCACCCAGCATTCAAGCATGACCTGTTTCCTCAGTTCCTCCTACCACCCCCTACCGGCTTCTCTGACTGGACTAGTCCTCGCTTCCCCAGCACTGATCGCTGTATGACTGACACACGATGTCTTAGCAGGCCAGGACAATCAATGGATATCACATTATGGAGACCATCAATGCTATGGACTGCTGGGCGAGCGGTAGAAGAGAGAATATGGGGATATCTGGGTTCAAATCCTGGTTCTGCCACTAGCTAGTTGTGTGACCCTTACCAGTTGCTGAACTTCGAATCTCAGTCTTCTCATCTGTATATGGGGATTAAAATGAAAAAACCCAAACCCTATCTCATAGGGTTACTGTGAAGAGTAAATACTATGGCACATATTAAGTCTCTGGCCTTGTGCCCGACACTTGGCAGATTCTCAATAAGTGTTTGTTCTTTTCCCTTCCTTTTTTTCCACCAAGATCTCTTCCAAGTCTAAAAGTCCATGAGCCTTTGAAACATATGTTCCCTTGTCAAACTATAACTTGGAAAGGTCAAGAAGCTGCTAGAAAGTTTATCTTTCCCAGAGCAGCAAGGATCCCAGGTGACAGAAGCAGCCTGTGTGTCCCATATTACCCTGGAAAAGATCTCTCATTCCCTGTCCAAAGTCCGACTAATGAAGAGAGGGTGTTGTAGGCAATCAGAGTTCATAAACCACACTTGACTAAGCAGATGAAAGCAGGTTCAGTCTGCAGAGAAGCTGTGAGTGAACAGAAAGCCCAGAGAGGCCTGGGAATGCCCCCTGGGGTTCAGAGAGAGAGCAGTGACCTGAGAGTAGATGTGTCTGTAAACAACTGGGAGCAAATGGCTTAGCCAGGAATCCTCTGTGCTGGGTCAGGGAGGAGCCTGCAGCCTCCCACACAGACTCCCATGGAAACAGATAGGTAGAAGTGAGGGCAGCATTCGCCCCGACCCTCTGCTTCAGGCAGGTGAAATGGGTCGATTTTGGAGATGTCAAAATGAACAGAAAGAGGAGGAGCAAGAGGCAGTAGTGTCATCTTCTGTTAACCCCAAGAGCAGTGGTTCTCAGAGCAAGGTCCCAGGGCTAGCTGCAACACCAGCAAATCTGGGGTTGCCAGAAATGCAGATTAGCAGGTCCTGCCTTAGACCTAATGAATCAGAAACTCTGAGACTCAGACCCCGCAACCTGCATTCTATTAACACAGACTCTGATGCACACTAAAGTTTGAGATCCATTGGCCAGATGCTTTTATTCAAAAATGGGAAACTTCCTTCCTATTTTGAAGCGGTGGGAGATGGCACGACAATGGAATGGTCATAATCTTTAGAGACAAGATGTGAATTCAGATCCTGGCTCTGCCCCTACGTGGCGGTATGATCTTGGACAAATCCATCCACCTCCCTGGACCCTGATTTCCTCACGTGTAAGATGTCTACCTTGCAGGGTGTGGTTAGGTTTAGAGAGAATGTAAGGGAAGCACTTTTCAGAGTGCCTGGCACGAAGTGGGTGCTCTCCATCACCACCGTCATCATAACCACGATAGCCGTGGACAAGCCCCCGGGTGAGTAAGAGCTGCATGCATTTAGGGAAAATTGCCAGGCCACACGGGACCCATCTTGCTTTCTGAGTGTTTAACATGTTGCTCAGAATGGTATTTGATGCCATATATCACCTGGCTCCATTTTCATGAAGCTAGGAACCTAAAGACTTAAAGATAATATTTCCTTTTCAAACTTCATGAGAAACACATCTCTATCTAATTTGGACATACCAAGTGAAACCCCAGTGAGGAAAACCACTCTCATTATAATATGACCTCAGTGTTTTCTCACCCTACCCCTTTCCCTGTTCCTTTTGGGTAAATCTCTTAAGCACACAGTAGCAGTGGGCAAATATTTGTTGAGTGTCAAATGAGTGGATTGGCTCAATTTGACTTTAAAATGCCCTGCTGTTGTGCAATACGAAGAACCAAATTCATGATCGGGCCTTTAGCCTCCTAAGCTGGAAACATGATGGGACTGACCACAGCACCCACGTGGGTAACACATAAAAATCTCGGGGAATCAGACACTGAGGGGGCTGTATGAGACCAAGTTGGCTAGCACAGGTCATGTAGGTGATGGTCTGAATTTACAATGAGATAGCTATGGCCCTTAGTCCCTGATAAAGGCCCATGCTCCAATAAAGTTCAAAAGAAGTGGACACTGGACACGTCCACTTCCCCACCTTCTTTTTATTATTATTATTATTATTTGAGATGGAGTCTCGCTCTGTCACCCAGGCTGGAGTGCAGTGGTGCGACCTCGGCTCACTGCAAGCTCCGCCTCCTGGGTTCAAGCGATTCTCCTACCTCAGCCTCCCGAGTAGCTGGGACTACAGGCATGTGCCACCACGCCTGGCTAATTTTTGTATTTTTAGTAGAGACGGGGTTTCGCCATGTTGGCCAGGCTGGTCTTGAACTCCTGACCTCAGGTGATCCACCCGCCTTGGCCTCCCGAAGTGCTGGGATTACAGGCATGAGCCACTGCGCCCAGCCCACTTCCCCACCTTCCAAACCAGCTGGGGGTCTGCCCTTGCTGACCAGTCACTTGGTCCCATGGCCTCTGCAATGCAGAGCAAACTGGAACCAAAGCACCAAAAATGTCCTACCAGTTTGCCTTCTAGGGGTGTGAACGTACATACTGCCCTTCCAGTTCAGGCCCGATGGGCTTAATTAATTCAAGCCCTCAGCATCTTCTTTTACCTCCAGATATCTCGATGGTCTCCTGGGCCTCCCCGACTCCTATCCTGCTCATCTCTAGTCATCCTCCTCACTTTCTACAACATCTAGCCCATCATGCCCATCCCTGCTTACAGGATGAAGCCCCAATGCCTTGGCAGGGCATTTAAGGTCCCTTGCAATTTTGCCACAGCCTACATATCCATCTTTACTGCCCATATCCAGTGCCTCAGCCACACCTGCCTCCTGCCTGTTAGCGCCCTACTCACTCATACTTACTGGCCACTGACTGAAAGGCCCTTCCTCCTGTTCTCTGCCTGGAGGATTGTGGCACCTTTCCAGAACCTGCCCAAATGCAGCTTTCTGCAAAATGGGCCACCATCCCCTGGTGGCTTAGAGACAGGGCCTTAGTGTGTTGGTTAGGCTGGAATACAGTGGCTATTCACCGGTGTGATCATAGCTCACTGCAAGCCTAGAATTTCTAATTGCAAGTAATCCTCCTGCCTCAGCCTTCTGAGTATCTGGGACTTCAGGTGCTAGTCAGCTGAATGCTTTCTTAAGTGTACTCAGCCTGCAATTAATTCCCTTTCCCCCCCTTATCCCACCCACAAATTCCCAGTCTCCTTCAGCACTTGGCTCTACTATCACCTTTAAATTGTTTAAAAATTATTTTTGACATAATTTCCGACTTGCAAGAAAGTTACAAGAATAGCACAAAGAATTCTTGTGTATCTTTCACCCCGATACCCTAAATATTGTTTGCGACATTAACCTTAACCTTCCACCCACTCAACTACCTACCTTTTTTTTTTTTTCTTTTTTTTTTGAGACAGGGTCTCACTCTGTTGTCCAGGCTGGAGTGCAGTGGCACTATCTCAGCTCATGCAACCTCAGCATCCTGGGTTCAAGCAATTCTCCTGTCTCAGCCTCCCAGGTAGCTGGGATTACAGGCATGTGCCACCACGCCTGGCTAATTTTTGTATTTTTAGTAGAGATGGGGCTCTGCCATGTTGGCCAGGCTGGTCTCAAACTCTTGACCTCAGGTGATCTGCCTACCTCAGCCTCCCAAAGTGCTGGGATTACAAGCATGAGCCACCACGCTGCTTCCCTTCCTTCCCTTCCCTTCTCTTCCCCTTTCCCTTCCCTTCCCCTTTCCTTTCCCTTCCCTTCCCCTCCCCTCCCCTTCCCCTCCCCTTCCCCTTCCCTTCCCCCTCCCCCTTCCCCTTCTCCCTCCCCCTTCCCCCTCCCCCTCCCCTCCCCTCCCTTCCTTCCTTTCCTTCCTTCCTTTTCTTTCCTTCTCTCTCTCTTTCTCTTTCTTTCTTTCTGTTTTTTTCTTTTTCTTTTTTCTTTGATGGAGTCTCACTCTGTTGCCCAGGCTGGAGTGCAGTGGCGTGATCTCGGCTCACTACAACCTCTGCCTCCTGGGTTCAAGCAGTTCTCTGCCTCAGCCTCCCGAGTAGCTGAGATTACAGGTGCCCGCCACCATGCCCAGCTAATTTTTTTGTATTTTTAGTAGTGACAGGGTTTCACCATCTTGGCCAGGCTGGTCTTGAACTCCTGACCTTGTGATCCACCTGCCTCAGCCTACCAAAGTGCTGGGATTATAGGTGTGAGCCACCACGCCTGGCCGCCCCTACCTATCCTTCTATGTACTGTATCTAGAATCATAATTTTACTTTTTCTGAACTACTTGTGAGTTACTTTACAGACATTACGCCCCTCTACTCCTTTAGTGTATGTGCTTTGTAAAACCAAGGACATTCTCTTAGATAAGTATAGATAATCATCAAAATTAGGAAATTAACTTTGGCACCAACTATTTTATCTAATCCATAGATCTTATTCTGATTTCACAAATTGTCCCAATAAAGTTTTTTTTTTTTTCTTTTCAGAGACAAGATCTTGCTGTGTTGTCCAGGCTGGAGTGCAGTGGCACAATCATAGCTCACAGCAGCCTCAAGCTCCTGGCCTCAAGTGATCCTCACGCCTCAGCCTCCCAAAGTGCTGGGTTTACAGGTGTGGGCCACTGTGCCTGGCCCTAGTAAAGTTCTTTAAAGCAAAAGAAAGTCCAAGATTAGACACCACATTTTCTTTGTCCCTCTCCTCTCCTCTCCTCTCCTCTCCTCTTCCTCTTCCTCTTCCTCTTCTCCTTTCTTTTTTTGAGACAGAGTCTCGCTCTGTCACCCGGGCTGGAGTGCAGTGGTGCGATCTCGGCTCACTGCAAGCTCCGCCTCCCAGGTTCACGCCATTCTCCTGCCTCAGCCTCCTGAGAAGCTGGGACTACAGGCACCCGCCACCACACCCGGCTAATTTTTTTTGTATTTTTAGTAGAGACGGGGTTTCACCGTGTTAGCCAGGATGGTCTCGATCTCCTGACCTCGTGATCCTCCTGCCTTGGCCTCCCAAAGTGCTGGGATTACAGGCGTGAGCCACTGCGCCCAACCTCCTTTTTGTTTTTCATGACAACATTTCTGAAGTGTCTAGGCCAGTTATTTTGTAGAAAGTACCTCATTTTGGGTTTGTTTGATGCTTCCTTGTGATGAGTTCTTGTTGTACTAATTTGGCAGAACTATCCCAGAGGTAACGCTCTGTTCATCTCAGTGTGTCATGTCAGGAGGTATGTGATGTCAATTTGTTTCATTTCCCGTGATGTTAACATGGGTCACGTGGCTGATTTGTTGATATGTCTGAGTCCTCCCCTGGCCCATGAAACCCTTCTCAAGGTCAAAGAGAGACTCCGTCTGATTCATCCTGGCATCATGGTAGCTGAGTACTTGGAATGTTGGGAGGTGAGGAATAAACACCTACAGAGCCCCTCCCACATGCCTAGCTCTGTGGTCACTTCTCATTTAAGACTCACAGAGACCCTATAATTTAGCCTCATTTTACAGGTGTGCTCAATGAAGATATATTATTTGCCTAAAAGCCCTTGACTGGTAAGTAGCAGATCCAGACTGAAATCCAGGTCTCTCCGCCACTTCCATAACACTAATTCCCTGGAACTGATACACCTAGTCAACATCATGCAATGCTTTGAATGAATGTTTTTAAAATATTAAACAGAAAAATCTAACACCAAGATGACCAAGAAACTTAACACCTTTCTATATCAGCAAGGATTCATTTTTTCCTTCCTTTTTATTCATTTATCCCTCCAACAAATATTTACGGTGGGCTTACTATGTACCAGATGGTGTTACAGATAATAGGGATATAATAGTGAGTAAACAGCTTACATTCTAAGTACTAGAAAACCCAACTAAGGTCATTTCAAAAAGAAAAAGGCTAGCATTAGAGTAGCTTCAAGGTTGGTTAATTTAGTGACTCAAAGGTGTCGTGGCTAAGGTTTGGGTTCTCTGAGACTCTTTCAGTCTTCTCCGTCAGGCAACAAGGTGTTTGCTTTTGTTTTAAGCAAGACATCCTCAAAGGAAACACAGGGGATGTTCCTGTCGTTGTCCCTTTATATTAGCAAAGAAAGTCTTGCTAGAATCCTCCTGGCTGACTTCCCTTCCACCCCATTGCCAGAACTACGTCATCAACCCATGCCTAAATCCATACTTGGCAAGAGGATTGAGCCACATGCCTGGCTTAGGCTCTCTGCACTCACACCCCCACCCCACTCCAGACCACCTCTGAGCTCAACCTTCCCCAAAGCATTTGGTCATCAGAAGAGTAGGCAAGTGAACAAAATCTCAACTTTTTTTTTTTTTTTTGAGACAGAGTCTCACTCTGTTGCCCAGGCTGGAGTGCAGTGGCGCAATCTCAGCTCACTGCAAGCTCCGCCTCCTGGGTTCACGCTATTCTCCTGCCTCAGCCTCTCAAGTAGCTGGGACTACAGGCGGGTGCCACCACGCCTGGCTAATTTTTTGTATTTTTAGTAGAGATAGGGTTTTACCATGTTAGCCAGGATGGTCTCGATCTCCTGACGTTGTGATCCGCCCGCCTCGGCCTCCCAAAGTGCTGGGATTACAGGCGTGAGCCACCGCGCCCGGCCTGCAACTTTCTTTTAGGAAGGAAAGGGGGGAAAGATTGTTAAATAGCCTACTGACAAAATTTTTCAAATCTCCCCTCTCCTAGTTTACCAAATATTTAGACTCTGTGGCTTCTCAGAAACTCTTGTTTATACAAATATAAATTTGCCTCACTGCTATTCCTTGTATTAAGTTCTGCTTTTTTTACTCACCGTTAAGTCACATAATGTCTTTCTCTATATATTCCTATATCTTGTCCCATTCCAAAATAAGGTTGCTTTTCCATGAGTATACAGAATCTTAGCCAGGGGAGGTTTAAAAATATTTAATAGCTAGTACTAAGATGTTCATTGACCACTGCTTCATATGGGATCCTGAAGGCTGCTGGGCCAGGCATTTACTATTTAGTTGCTGGATCAGGGGAAGCTCAGGAGGATCCCAGTGGAGGGGCAAAGGAGACTTGGAGGACACTCTGGCCCTACTGTTTACCAGCTGATATGAAAGTATTTGTTTTAACAACTAGTATAACAGTCCCCACGTGACAGGCTGGATGTCGGTGCTAATCTGCATAATGGCCATTTCCAGTGTGAGGATAATGACCACGGCACAATTCTCCCAGCTTCTGCCCCACGGTCGGGCATCTGGGCTGTCTCCAGTTTTAACTGCAATATCAAGCTCAGTTCTGCACAACTCTATATGTGCTTTTGTTTCATTTTTCTATTTTATAAACTTATTTATAAATATGTATTTCATATTGTTTCCTTGGAACGTATTTCCCAAAGTGGTATTCCAAGGTCAGAGGGTCTGATCAATTTTATAATTTGACTTGGTGATTTTAAAAGCATTTAACCGTGGGTTCAGAAACATCCTTGCCCATGTTTTCACAGACTCCTGTTGCTGGAGAGCTGGCAGGCAGTACGGTATGGTGGAAGGAGGGTGGGTGTTGGAGTAAGGAGAGCTGGGCTCGGGTCTGGGCAGTGTTTCTCTACTAGGAGTTGGGGACTTGGCAGTGTCTTAACCTCTGTGAAACTTGGTTTCCCCAACTGTGAAATGTGAAACGGGGGAGGTGCCATCTCTCCCAGCATCAGGCACAGCAGGCATCAGTTGCCTACATCTGTTCCTGATCTTGGGCTGAGGCCCTGGCCATCCTTGTCACACCCTTACCCTGGCCAGCCTTTGTGGAGGGTGGGCTGAGTAACTTGAACAAGTAACTGTCGAAGTGTCAAGGAAGGTGTGGGTTCTGCACCATAAGGAGGGGTGTAGACTGCCATCTTCTGGTGCAAAGTGTTAGTGTCCAGATGATTTAGGGATCAAGCTACTCCCCCTTGTGTCCCCGTGAAGATCTGCCCCCACGGGGGAAGCTGCAAGAGAAGGAGAGGGAGGTTCTCCTAACACAGGCTGGCCCTAGAGTCTGGTACTTTAAGGTGATGTCCTCCTTCTGCCTGAGAGAGAGGAAGATGCTGGGTTTTGAAAGGCTGTTTGTAAATGAAGGTGCTTTTGGAGACTGTGGAGGTGATGGCAGAAGGTATCTTCGCGAAAACAGGGGGTCTATATCAGCGATTTATTAAACGGGTTCGGAGAGGCTGACAGCAGTGGTCAATCAGTCCACAAATATTTACAGAGCGCCTACCATGTGGCAGACACATGCTCTGGCAAACGCTGTTGAACGAGACAGGCAGGGTTCCTGCTCTCATTGTCCAGTGGGAAACTTTGGTGATAAGGTTCGTTCTTTTTTAACTGATATGCTTTCTTTTTTATTTAGTTGGAGATAAACAGAAAATTAAAAGTAATTTAAACCACAATATTTTGCCTCTCAAACACTACAGCCGCTTTTATTTCAATACCTTCCAGCCCTCGCAGATGTATATGCACACTTTTAGCAGAGTTATGATCATAATGCATATGCGATCCTGAAGTTTGTTGTATTTGATAATAAACATCTCTACATTGCTATCAATCTTCATAATTATCCTTATCACTGTATAAGAGGCAAATGTGTGGCTGTACCAAAATCTATATAGCAATTCCCTCAAGTTTAGACTTTTTTTTTTTTTTTTTTGAGATGGAGTCTCGCTCTGTCACCCAGGCTGGAGTGCAGTGGTGCGATCTCGGCTCACTGCAACCTCCACCTCCCGGTTCAAGCTATTATCCTGCCTCAGCCTCCTGAGTAGCTGAGACAACAGGAGCCTGCCATCACCCCTGGCTAATTTTTGTATTTTTAGTAGAGACGAGGTTTCTCCATGTTGGCCAGGCTGGTCTTGAACTCCTGACCTCAGGTGATCTTCCCGCTTTGGCCTCCCAAAGTGCTGAGATTACAGGCATGAGCCACTGTGTTGGCCTCTTTATGCAGATTTTTATTCCATTACTTCTGAATAATCATGGATATAGTTCTTCTTGTGTGTTTCCATATTAGTTCCCAAAGGAACTATTACTAATTTCCAATGCCATCAATATTGTATCAGTAAATCAAATTTGCTGCAATATCAGGCACATTGAGTATCATTGCTTTAAGGCATTTTTGAAAATATTTTTAAATAGAGTCCCAAATTTGCTTTCTGCAGCATATCTTTGGATGCCAGTAGGCAGGTTCTTTTTTTTTTCCCCACATGTGCTATTTATAATTGCTGTTGTGTGAATGTCTGTTTATATTGTGGTTAAAAATATAAACAGTTGAATGAGTTGAATGAGTCCCTTGTTTGATGGCTTTTCTTAAGAGAGAAAAGCAATAGAAGATTGCATTATTATAGCCCAGAGGGTCAGAATGGCACATAGGGTGTTACTCATTGGGTTAATAACTCTGTCTGGAATCTTCCCAAGAAAACTCAGCTGTTTCAGGATCTAGAGTGCAAGTCTCTTCTGCTGCCCATAACTGCTAAGTGAGAAAAGTGATTCTATAACACCCTTGGTATGCTTGATTCAGTCATGGAAATGACATTATTTCTCAGTGTTTATGAAAAAGAGTTGGACACCAGCCTAGGTTACAATAATGCAAATGGAAAGTATGCAATTGGAGGGTTGTTTCCTAGTGACTTGGAAAAATGCATGGCATCCTTGAGTGTCTCAGTTGGAAGAAGGCCTCTTCAGATATGGCCCAACCCAGAGAAGTGAAGTGACTTGCGGAAGCTCACACAGCAAGCCAGAGGAGGACTAAACCCCTAGCTGGCGTCTATTTTAAATGAACCTGTGATTCTCTCCTTCCAGGCTGCCTCTCCTCTCCATTCCTTCTTCTCCCACCCATGGCCTGCCTCCTCCCAGCCTGCATAATTACCAAAGCACACTCTGGGAGCGCCTTCTGCCTTGGGAGTAGGTTTCCTTTTCCTACATACCCTCCAACAAGACCTCTGGGCCCTTCTCTCTGGGAGTTCAAAGTACTGTGCCACACAGTGTTCTGTGCAGTAGCTAAAATATTTTGCCAGAGCACAAGATCTTCTCAAAGAAGACTGCGGATGTTAGAAGCTGGGCCTGTGTGAGGGTGGGAGATCTTGACTTTGTCAGGAAGGCTTTTGGTTTAAAACCTTGCTGGGCAAGGTGACTCACGCCTGTAATCCCAGCACTTTCTGAGGCGGAGGCGGGTAGATCACCTGAGGTCAGGAGTTTGAGACCAGCCTGACCAACATGGTGAAACCCTGTCTCTACTAAAGTTACAAAATTAGCCAGGCATGGTGGCGCGTGCCTGTAATCCCAGTTACTTGGGAGGCTGAGGCAGGAGAATCACTTGAACCTGGGAGGTGGAGGTTGCAGTGAGCTGAGATCATGCCACTGCACTCCAGCCTGGGCAACAAGAGCAAAACTACGTCCAAAAAAAACCCAGCAAACACCTCACTACTATTTTCTGGGATGATTAGATGGAGAAAAGAACATTCGATTAACACTAACCATGTAGTAGGCACTACCTCCCTTAATTTCCTAAAAACACCTATGAAGTCAGAGATTTGGAAGTGGAGGTTCAGAGAGATTAGGGAACTTGATCGGCTCCCACAGCTATGGTGTTACTAATCCACTGCTTCTGGGAAGGCTGATCAGAATCACCAGGGGCGGGGGAGCTTCAGACTGGTGCTCACATATGTTTCCCCGTGAGAACAGCTGCACCCTATGGTACTCAAGGTAGGATTTGTGTGCCAGGACACCACCCCACAGACGTCCTGGTCTGGACAAGTGTCAACAAACTGATGAGGTATAGCAGGAGCTAGAAATCCATATAGAGGGTTTGTGGCAAAGCCAAAGAAAATAGCATCTGGAAAAGTTCCTTCGGGAAGAAAAAATAGAAAAATCCTAAAGATTAGGACAAGGGGAGCATAACTCAAGGCCAGAGGAGGGGGAAGCTTGGTGGGTGGGAGGGTGCAAGGGGGCAGGGCCCAGGACAGGCTGACCTGTTCCCAGGAAGGATGCTGGGGGTGGGAGGATGTGGCAGGGCTTGGGACAGGGAGGAGGTACCTGGGCAGAATCTCTGTCTACCACACTTGGAACAGGCAGGCAGCTGCTGTGCTAGGCGGAGCACTTGACCAGGAGGTTTAAGATGCAGTTCTGGCTGTGTAGCCTCAGACAAGTCACATTAGCTGTGACTTGCTTTCTTTCTCATTAAAAATAGGCATAAAAATAATCTTCTCTGCCTGCCTCTCAGTGGGATTATGGGAACTGACTGAGTTAACTCATATAAAAGTGTTTCATAAACTGTGAAACACTATACAAATGTCACAGAAGGATTATTAGATACAGCAGTAAGTTCTAACTCATTATTATTCAGAATTCCAGCAACTCGGCTTGTTCTTGGCTGTGTTTTATTGACAAGGCAGCATCTGATGCCCATTGAGATTCTGCTCATTAAAGCCTGGCACAGAGTTAGGCCCTCCCCACGCCAGCTCATTTGTCCTGATGTTCGTACACCCTCAGTCCAACTAGGATGGATCTCAGCTACGCAGAAAAATCTCTGATAGTGGTCTGACTGCCCTTGAAAAAAGCCTAACTCTCATTCTTAAAAAAAGCTTTTGGTGAAAACTTCATTCATACAAGAATATATATATGTGTGTGTGTATATATATGTGTATATGTGTGTGTGTGTGTGTATATATATATAATGTATAAGTACAGTTTACAGAATAATAAAACAAAACACACACTAAACTTTAGAAAAAATAATTACCAGTGCCTGCAAAGCTCCTATTGTCCTTCCCTGATGCATTCTCTTCACTCTCCTATCCTCGATTTTGGATTCATCTTTCTCTTGCTTTTTTTTGAGATAGGGTCTCACTCTGTCACCCAGGCTGGAGTGCAGTGCTGTGATCATGGCTCATTGCACCCTCAATCTCCCGGGCTCAATTGATCCTCTCACTTCAGCCTCCCAGGTGGCTGGGACCACAGGCACGTACCACCACACCTGTTTACTTTTTAATTTTTGTTTTTAGAGATGCAATTTCACTATATTACCCAGGGAGGTCCCAAACTCCTGGGGTCAGGCAATCCCGCCTCAGCCTCCCAAAGTGCTGGGATTACAGGCGTGAGCCACTGCGTTCAGCCTCTCTTACTTTTAGAAAGAGCTTTCCCTCCTATATATTATCCTTAGTTTTTCTTGCCTCTGGACTTTGATCAAGGGGATCATACTGTAAGTATTCTTTTATAACTTGCTTTTTGCATCTGTGATCTCTGTATGTTGATGCATACAGCTGTGGTTTATTCATTTCACAGCTATATAGTTTCCACTATGGGAATGTGTTAGAATTTATTCCTCCTACAGCAAATGGACATTTGACTTGTTTCCAATTTGGGACTATTTTAAACCATGCTTGTTTATGTCTCCTATTGCCTATACATGAGAGTTAATATTTATCTAGAAGTGGGATTACTGAGTCCTAAGGTATGCACGTCTTACATTTTATCAGATAAGGCCAAACTGTTCCAAGTGGTTGTACCAACCCACTCTCCCACCAACCATGTATGAGAATTCTCATCATTCTACATCCCTGCCCCTGCTTGATATTGCCTATGTTTTAAATTTCTGCCAGCCTGGTGGCTGTGGAATTGTATCTAATTTTTATTTTAGTTTGCATTTCCCTTATTACTAAGGAGGCTGAGCATTTTTTCATATGTTGGTGGTCTTTTTGTATTTCCTCATCCCTGAAATGCCTGTTCATGTCTTTTCCCCATTGAAAAAATTAAATTGTTCATTCTTATTGATTTGTCGAAGTTTTAAAAATAGATTCTGGACAGTTCTTTGCCTGTTGTATGTGTTACAGTGATCCAGTCCAGTCTCCTGGCTTGTCTTCTCCCTCTCTGTATCATGTTTTTTTATGACTAGAAGTTCTTAATTTTAGTGCAGTCGCCCTTCCTGTTTTCCTTGCACTTTTGGTGTCTTAAGTGATTTTTTTACCCGAGGCCCTAAAGACAGTCTGGATTTTCTTCTGAAAGTTTCAACATTCCAAATACCTTTCTTGGGACTGCTCTGCCTAATGAGCTCCTGAATCTTTCCACAACATGCTTCTGCAAGCCGGAGGTTATTTCCATTCCAGTGGGCCTCCTCTCTGCACAGAGGGCCCCCGAGTTCTGCCAAGTGCCCAGAGAAAGGCTCCATTCACAGGGCGGGCTGCTCTGCGTGGCCACGTGTGTCCTGCGCTCTCTGCCGGCCGCGGGCCCCTAGGAGGCGCCTTTGCTCCAGGCCTGGAGCTCCCTCCCAGGGCTCCTCTTGCACCCGGCTCCTGCCCCGGGGGCCCTTCCTTCCTGCAGACGACGGGGGCGGCATCTCCTCTGCGGGGAGCCAGGATCTCTGCATGGGGCCACCGCCCTTGGGCCTCGCTAGCCTCGTCCTGCCCCTGACCCGCTGGAGCTGGGCCTCTCTTCCCATTCCTGCTCCCTCAGTCCTGCTTTCAAACCTACCCTTTCACCTCCTGCTCAGACGCCTTTCTTGGCATCCTCTTGATTCCTCCCTTCTTGTCTTTAAGGGAGGCCCCGCAGTAACATTATTTTATGGGTCAGATGCTGCTGAGGGTTCAACCTACCCCAAACTGTTGCAGCATGTAACTGACGAAACTGCAGGCTCCCCAAAGGATCAGACACTAGGGAGCCTCAAAAGGTACAAAACTGAAGGGGGCACCGCATGTTTCAATGTTTGATTTTGCCTGACCTTTTCCGCTCCACCGGTTAAGAGTTGGCTCCATGGTTTCCTCTTTCCTCAGTTTCCTTATCTGGAAAACTGAGTTAATAATCACTACCTTCCCGTTTTTGTAAGAATGAAGTAAGATAACTTGGGTAAGGCTCACGGTACCTGGCACATAATAGAGATCCACAAATATTAGTTTCCCTTTATCTTAGTTTGAGACCCCAAAATAGACAGCCAGAGGCCGAGCTTGGGCACATATGCTTTTTTGGTTGGCTTCGTATCTCAGGGAAGCAAGAGTGGAGGAAAAAGAGAAATGAAGCAGTCAAGCAGGAAGCAGATTCAGGGTGGTGTGGAGGGGCCGGAGCAGGTCAGGGGCCATGCGGGGTTTCCCTGGAGAGGCTGCATGGAGAACATGGAGGAGAGGAGAGCTCTCTGCCTGCCGGTGCCTGCCCAATTCCTATCTTTCATTAGTCAAAGTTCGCCTTGTGGGAGGTTGAGTCGCCTGCATTCTAGGCTGTTTCCCTCGGAGCCCTCTGGAGGACTTCTCGGGAAGCCAGACCTGCCTCAGGTCTGGGTGCCTGAGCTACTGCAGCTCCTGTTGCAGTGCGAGGGATGGGAGCCACACCACACCCTGACCGTTGTCCTTAGGGGAACCCGAGGCAACCAGTGGCATTAGCAGATGCGGTGATGGTGGTGGCTGTTAGGAATCCATGACCTCAGGAACAGTGTGAGTTACCAATAGGACCACTCTGGCCAAGAAGCAGGGTGAGAGGCCCAGATGCAGGATGGGAAAGGCAGGTGAGCCGCGTGGACCTGTGGCGTGAGTAGACTGCATTTGGCACACCTGTCACTTTTCTTGTGTTCATGTGAGCTCTGCTTCGCAGGACATCTAACATCAGGAACATTCACATTCATCAAATACCAATAGGGGTACAGAGATGAATGAAGCAGGCATGCGGTCTATGGTTTCATGCACTAAACAAATACTGTGTTTCAGAAGGATGGGGTGTTTTTGCTCATATCATTGTCCAGTGCGGGTCAGTTGTTCTCCTGAGTGGCTCTCCTCCATGTGGTGACTCAGGGATCCTGGCTGCCTTCCTCTTCTGAAACCATCATCTATACCATCCCAGTCACTTTGAAAGGGGCAGAGAGGATTGACGGCTCTCATGAGAGCTTTTAAGGGCCACATCACTTCTGCCTACATTGTCTTTGTTAGAATTCAAGTTCAAACCCAATCTAACAGCAAAGGAGTCCGGGAAAAGTTTTCCTTTGTGTCTAGGAGGAGGAAACATCATAGGAAAACACAGCATTGTCTCTACCACAGAATAGAGAGAAGTTAAGGTATGACCTCTGTCTCAGAGGACCTCAGGATCTAGCTGGGGAGAAAGAGCAACTCGAAGGAAAAGTTGAATAACAAAACATGATTGCAAATGCTTTGTCAACAGGATTCTGAAAATAGCAATAATAATAATAATAATAATAAAAAACAGGCTGGGCACAGTGGCTCATGCCCATAATCTCAGCACTTTAGGAGGCTGAGGTGGGAGGATTTCTTGAGTCCAGAAGTTCGAGGCTAGTCTGGACAACATGATGAAATCCTGTCTCTACAAAAATACAAAAATTAGCCGGGCATGACTGCAGGTACCTGTAATCCCAGATACTCGGGAAGCTGAGGCAGGAGAATTGCTTGAACCTAGGAGGCAGAGGTTGCAGTGAGCTGAGATTGCGCCGTTGCACTCCAGCCTGGGCGACAGAGTGAGACTCCATCCCTCCCCTTCTCCCCCTGAAAATACTGTAAGAGTTCACATGACCAAGAGTGAATCAGAATGGTTGGATAAGGGTTTATGGAGAAGGTGGAACTCGAATTGGGTTTCGAAGGGACTGGCAAGATTTAGCCACAGAATAGGAACTATTCTGCAGGTGGGGGAAGAAGCATAAACCAATGGCCACACTGGAGAAGGCAGGAAAGAGTTAATCCTGGTTAAGTGCAGGCACTAAGGAGTCCTCTTGATTGCTGGCCAGGGAGGAAGTTCCTATGGAGGGACTGGGGCGGAGTAAGGGAGGGCTGGACAAGAGTCAGAGAGGCTTCATAGTAATTTGCCTCCCTTCCCTGTGCTGAAGTATTTCAGTGTTTTAACAACCAGAATGTCTTCATCAGTGCATATAGGCTGAACATCTGCACTGTGTTAAAGACTTACAGTGGCTGAGGATGGAAAGAAAGGTTGGAACTAAATTGTGATAGACTGTGAGTGCCTGCATGTTTGAGATTTCCAAAACAGAGATGAACATCATTTATTTTCACAAAGCTTAGAGACACCGCCTCCCAATAATAACCAATAATAAACAAATGGTTACATAGAAATAAATGATAGTACATTCCTATGATAGGATACTCTGTAATCATTAAAATCCAACTTCTGAAGACTTTTAATGACAGAATAAGTGAAAACATAAAACTGTAGCGTATAAGATCAATTTAGTAAAGAAGAAATATAAAATTATCAAAACTAAAAGAATAAACATTTAACTGGAAATAGTGGTTATTTTTTAAATTGACAAATAAAAATTGTGTATATCAGTAACATGTTGTTTTGAAATATGTATAATTAGTGGTTATTTTTGAATGGTAGTACTATCATTGATGTTTCTTTTCATCAAGGTTTTTTTTATGTTTTGACTTTTCCTATAATGAAAACATTACTTTTATAGTGAAAATATATAATAAATGTTATTCCTCAAAAGTAAAGTATAAACATGTGGAGTTTGGTATGGTGGCTGCCATTGCCATTGTTTTATTCTTTCTTGCAGGTGAATCCCATTCTCATTTTTGCAGTATCTGAGAGCTGGGTGCCTACATGATGCGGTCCACGGTGGCTGAGCACCTTCTGCCCCTGGGATCTCAGACTCTGCCTGCCACAGAGCAGAGGACTGGAAAACCCCTCCCACTTGCTGTCATCATTCCTGAAAGGTCTTCAGGTGTGCCTGTAATTCCATGAATTCTCGGAGTGAATATCTACACCAGAAAAGCACATAACTACCATGAGCATAAGATGTGGGAGTGCCAAGGATTGACCATAGAACTATAGACAGTGGATCACAGCCAGATACAACTTCTCATTTTGTAGATGAGAGACCCGAGGCCCAGAAAGAGGAAGGCACTTGCCCATGGCCACACAGTGAGTTAGTGAGACTTGAGCCCAGGTCTGCAGGGTTCTGTGCTCTACTAGTCGCAAGGCGTTAGGCAATTGGCTTTCCTGGGTTCTGGTCAAATTCATTTTTTGCCTACTCTGCCGCATCTACACAGTCAGATGTGATTTGGGTTAAAGTTCATTGAATCATGTCTATTTCTCATCTGTTCAGTTTTGTGGCTCCCTGGGTCTCTTTGACTAACTTTGAGAACTTCTATTCTTGTTAAATCCAATATGGTATCAATACATGGTGAAAATATTATCTGCAAACAGTCTGGCACTTCCTCAAAAAGTTAAACATAGAGGTACTATATGACCCAGCAGTTCTCCTCCTAAGCGTATACCCAAGAGAACCAAAAACATGTTCACACAAAATATGCACTCATATATTCAGCAGCATTATCCATAATAGTCAAGAAGTGGAAACACTCTAAGTGTCTATCAACTGATGAATGGATAAAGAAAATGTGCTATGTCCATATCACGAGATATTATGTGGCAATAGAAAGGAACGAAGCATTGATCCATGCTACAATACAGATGAACCTTGAAAACATTATGCTGAGTGAAAGAAGGCAGTCACTAAAGACCACAGATCATATTCCATTTACATGAAATGTCCAGAATAGGCAAATCCATACAGACAAAAAGTAGATTAGTGGTTTAGTGGTTTTCAGGGGCTGGGGGTGGGGCAATAGGAAGTGACTGCTAATGGATGTGGAGTTTCCTTACTGGCTGATGAAAATTAGATAGTGGTGATCATTGCATAACTCTGTAAATATATATATGTGTATGTGTATGTGTGTGTGTGTGTGTGTGTGTGTGTGTGTGTGTGTGTATATATATATATAAACACTTTAAAAGGATGAATTTTGGCCGGGTGTGGTGGCTCATGCCTGTAATCCCAGCCTTTTGGGAGGCCGAGGCGGGTGGATCATTTGAGGTCAGGAATTCAAGACCAGCCTGGCCATTATGGTGAAATGCCATTTCTACTAAAAATATAAAAATTAGCTGGGTGGTAGTGGCACATACCTGTAATCCTACCTACTTGGGAGGCTGAGGCAGGAGAATCGCTTGAGCCTGGGAGGCAGATGTTGTGGTGAGCTGAGATGGTGCCACTGCATTCCAGTCTGGGCGACAAGAGTGAGAAAATAAACAAAAAGAAAAAAAAAAAAAAGGATGAATTTTATCGGATCTAAATTACATTTAAAAAAAGATGGTCTCTGATTAAAACCCAAGGAAAATGAAATTGGAGGAAATCCACAATGAGAAAAGTGTTACAGTATGAAGATCTATGCTTCAGCTAGACTTATACATGCCTAAAAAGAGCGTTTATCAGTAGGTTTCCTACTCTGAAAAATGGAGTGGAATGGTGGAATGTGTCCTGCCTTATAAAGTAGCTACTCAGATGTGAATTAGATCTCAGTTCCTCTACTAAGTGGTTGCATGACCTTGGTCAAGTTACCTACCCTTCATCAACCTCAGTTTCTTCATCCATTAAATGGGATAATAAAGTCTCTCTTACAAGTAATGGCATGTATTGTGTCTTGCATTCACATTTAGTTGCCTTTGGTTTCCCCTTATCTCTTCCATAATCTCAGCAGTCACCCTGAGACTGCGGTGTTGGGGGTACTTTCGTTCTCAGTGTTTGGAAACTTTTCTGAGTGCTCCTTAAACTGTAACATGCATAGGAGTTCTTTCTTTCCCCTTAGCTTTTCTCAAACTCTATAGGTTTAGTGACTAGTACAAAGCTTCTCAAACAAAAATGTGCATAGAATAACTTGGGAATCTTCTTAAAAATACAGAATCTGATTCACAGGTCTGGGATGGAGTCTGAGATCCTGCATTTCTAAAAATCTCCCAGGCAATGCTATTGTTTCTGGTCCTTGGAAACACCTGACTAGCATGGTTCTAAGTCACCGGAACTGTGAAGCTAGAATGATTTATAGAATCTTCCTCGAGTAGCAAATTTAACTGGGTTTTATAACTAAAATGCTTTACAAAAATATAGTCCAAAATAGTGTCAAAAAGTTTTTTTAAAATTCCTTTTAGGGGCTGGGCGCGGTGGCTCACGCCTGTAATCCCAGCACTTTGGGAGGCCAAGCAGGTGGATCACCTGAGGTCGGGAGTTCAAGACCAGCCTGACCAACATGGTGAAACCCTCTCTCTACTAAAAAAATTACAAAAACTAGCCGGGTATGGTGGCGCATGCCTGTGATCCCAGCTACTCCGGAGGCTGAGACAGGAGAATCGCTTGAAGCTGGGAGGCGGAGGTTGCAGTGAGCTGAGATTGCACCATTGCACTCCAGCCTGGGTGACAGAGTGAGACTCTGTCTCAAGAAAAAAAAAAAAATTCCTTTTAGATATTCACAGAAATCTCTGTAGCCTTCTCTGAGGGTACAGAGTTAACATATGAAATTCTAATGTGAACCACAAAAATTAATAGCAACACATATACTCATATGAAGTGTCAACATTTTTCAAGTGTAACTTGCATCTTGTATCTCCTTTATTCCACTTAGACCAGGTCTGGGAGGAAGGCAGAGTATGAGTGATTATCTCCATTTTGTAGATGACAAGCACTGAGGTGCAGGTAGGTTAAGTGGCCTGTTAAGGCCACTTAGATTGTCTGTGGCTGAGCTGAGGCACAACATGGAAGACCACTCCTCCCTGTACCTGTGTCCTGGGCCCACCCCCCTTATAATGACATGTCACAGGATTTTGTGTAACTTCAGATCTTCCCCCTGGTCCTGGGTCTATAAATAAGGCAACTCTGGGGATAAAGAGGCAAGAGAGGCCAGGCGCAGTGGCTCATGCCTGTAATCCCAATGTTTTGAGAGGCTAAGGCAGGAGGATCCTTGAGGCTAGGAGTTTGGCACCAGCCTGGGCAACATAGTGAGACCCCATCTCTAAAATAAAAAAGAAAAAAGCAAGACAGAGGACCCCCAGCAAAGGGTATCCTCACATGTGCAAGATAATAGAGCTAGTAATATTTCTGCCCTTCTTCTCTTTGGCCCCCACCCCAAAATTCAGAATTTAAAAATGTCACAGTCTTACCTACACTAAAACAAGCATGTTTGGGATCCAAACACCCATCTCGCTATCTTCTTGCCCTTGCTGTTTACAGGAAAGCAGGAAGGCTGCAGGTCTCCAGCCTTCCTTTCAGATGGCACACCACAGCTTAGCTGATGCAGGCTCCAGGAAACTCTCAGGCCTTTGCAGGGGGAGTAGAGGCAGAAACAAACTCTCTTCAGAGTTAGAGTTTCTCTCTGCTAACTCAATTGGACATTCATGAGTCTAAGAGTGTGACTTTCAGCATTGTAGGTTTCAACCTCGGGAGGTTTAAAAATGAAGTGTGGGCCCCACCCCCAGAAATCTGGGATTTTGAAAAGCTTTCCAGGCATTCTAACATATAACCAGGGTGGCAAACTGCTGAACCGTGGTCAAGAATTTGCATAGATCCCACCTACTACCCTGCCCTACAGGTGGGTTACTTCTATCCACTCTGTCCCACATACAGAGATTGTGCTCACCCTGAATTGAAATGTATAAATTCCACTCCTCACAAATGGGGTCATGTGTGTGAAGCGTGGGCTGGAAAGGAGATTGGTTCATCTCTCGGCTTCACCACTTGCTATTAGCAAAGCTGTACAGGGAGGGAGTTACAGGCACAGGCCTTCTGGGCCTGCATCCTGACTCCACTGATAACTAATTTAATGACTCTAGACACATTGCTAAGCCTTTCTAAGCCTCAGTTTCCTGATCTGGGAAATGGGGCTGTGGGTTGTTGAAGGGATGCTGGGCTGGGAAGAGAGCACAACTGCATGACCTGAGCATAAATGTCTCTTTACATTTTCCAACCTCAATACCTCACTTTCCCCACTCTGGTCACTGTTCTAAGAGGATGCAGGAGTTGACTAGGCCGGGCGCAGTGGCTCATGCCTGTAATCCCAGCACTTTAGGAGGCTGAGACGGGAGGATTTCTTGAGGCCAGTAGTTTGGGACCAGACTGGGCAACATGGCAAACCTCGTCTCTACAAAGAGTACACAAATTAGTTGGGCATGGTGGCGCCCATGGTCCTAGATACTTGGGAGGCTGAGGTGGGAGAATAGCTTGAGTCCAGGAAGTTGAGGCTGCAGTGAGCCGAGATCGCACCACTGCACTACAGCCTGGGCAACACAGCAAGACCCTGTCTCAAAACAGCAATGACAAAATAAAATAGATGTTGACTGGTAGCAGGAGTGGGGTCCAGCACCCATCTCCTAAATCTGCCGACCCACTCTATATATTATCCCACCCAATCAAATTAAATTGCATTTCTTCCTATTTAAGCTCATGTCTGCAACCCGATTCCATCTCTCCGTTCCACTTCACTCGCCATCTCACCCAGCCCTGGCGGCTTTCCTAACTGGTCAAAGCAACTGAATTTCATTCAGTTCAATTATTCTATATCCCTCTACTCGTAGAGTTGCCAGATTTAACAACCACCACCACAACAAGATACAAGATGCCCAGTGAAATTTGAATTTTAGGGAAGCATTGAGCAATTATTGTAGTACAAACATGTTCTGTGCTATGTTCAAATTTGAATTTGAGATCTTTTAAAATAAAAATTCCAATTTCAGCAAAATGTACTTTATCTGGCAGCTCTACCCTGATATCACCGCTGGGGAAGAGTTGGCTCTGTGCCTCTGGGGCTTTTTCTTTCCCACATTATAGCGCTTGGATTGTAAGACAAATTATAACTGTTTCCCTGCAGACTGGGGGCAAGTAGGAGACATGTATGCAATTAATATTTCTTTTTTAAAATTACTTAGCATAGTTCCTGGTACTATTTGTGGAAGGTAGAAAGGAAGGAAAAGAGGAAGGGAGAGGCTGGGCGCGGTGGCTCACGCCTGTAATCCCAATACTTTGGGAGGCCAAGGCGGACGGATCACGAGGTCAAGAGATCCAGACCATGCTGGCTAACAAGGTGAAACCCCGTCTCTATTAAAAATACAAAAAATTAGCCGGGTGCAGTGGCGGGCGCCTGTAGTCTCAGCTACTCGGGAGGCTGAGGCAGGAGAATGGTGAACCTGGGAGGCGGAGCTTGCAGTGAGCCGAGATCCCGCCACTGCACTCCAGCCTGGGAGACAGAGCGAGACTCCGTCTCAAAAAAAAAAAAAGAGAGAGGGAGGGAGAAAGGCAGAGATGACGGGGAAGGGTGTCCCTAGGTCTGAAGCCCCAACAGTACCTTTTAAGAAGGGGACTCGAGTGGTGGCCTTGGCCCCTTCTATCTGTAATGCCCGCAGCTCTGGTCAGGGCAGAAATCTCTGTGGCTCTGGGAAAGACTGTCTTGGGGCAATTAGCTTGGTAGGCACATTGTTGGCGTTAACATTGGGACTGTATGGTGGACGCACCTGACGGCGATGCATACCCCGAGTCTACCCTGAGAATGACCCTGTATGGCAGACGCACCTGAATGCAGTTCTGAGCTAAGGAATCCAGGAGTGGCCAACCCGGAGTCATTCCTTATTTAGGAGGAACATCTGAGCCCCTGGCCCTTCCTGTGGAACACGTACAGGAAATTGAGGCCCTTCGTTTTGGCTTAAATGAAGGTTGCCAGGTGGAGATTGTTAGGGGGAGGGTACTAAGCGAAAATACTATGTAAACTACATGCCTTTTGCAAACAGTTGTGTTTCTCCCGTCCAGTCTGCCACCACTGGACTCTTTCCCCTGTATGTAAGCCCTTAATAAAACCCCATGTGTCCTTTGCTGGCTCTGGGTCTCTTCTTTGGCTTTTTGAGCCTGGTGCCATTCCCCAATGGAGTCGATAGGGGTTTGGCACAGCAGGGATCAATCCAGTAACCCTGCCCTCCCCCGACCCATGGGAGGAGATAGCGAAGAATGGTCTCACTTTACATCAACTGCGCTCCCTACAAAGTTAATCATCAACCCCATCCCAATGCATCTTGCAGAGATTGGAGGTGGAGTGGTGGGGTTTTGGGGGAGAAATGAGGTACCAGTGCTGCGGAAATAGCGCTGTGCCTTTCAGAAAGTTTATACAGGGCTAGCTGGTCCCACAGCTGGAGGTGCTCTAAAAATGTTAAACGTTTCCAGCTGGTGGCTCTTGGGCAATTCTGGAAATGAGGAAAATCCCACTATCATGTCCTTAAAATACAAGGAGGCAGGTACTACACCAAGGACGTTTACCAACAGGACAGGGGCAGGGCCACCTCTGCTTGGCAGGGGTGAGGTGGAGTGAGGTGAGGTGAGGTGGGGCGGGGCACGGCTGAGGTTGGACAGTGACTTGAAGAAGCCAGGCACCTGCTCAGAGAGGGGAGGGGCCTTCCAGCCAGAGAAGAGTATTTGCAAAGACCTGGCAGGAAGGACAGGGAAGAGTCAGGAATTCTGGCCTGGCTGGCTGGTAGAGTGCCTGGGGGCAGAGGAGGGAGATGCTTCTGGAAAGTGGGTTGCAGACATTTGTGACGGTTATGCCTGCCCAAGTAAGGGGCACAGCCTTTTGTTGACTTAATGGGGCACTCAGTCTTTAGGTAGGAGAGTAACATAATAAAATGTGCGTTATTTCAACTTTTTTTGCATATTATCTCTTTATGATAAAGGGTATTACAATGGCCTGTATATTTAAACATTTTACATTTCTAACATGTTTTTAAAATTATAAGGTGTGGCAGGCGCCGTGGCTGAAGCCTGTAATCCCAGCACTTTGAGAGGCCGAGACGGGTGGATCATGAGGTCAGGAGATCGAGACCATCCTGGCTAACCCAGTGAAACCCCGTCTCTACTAAAAAATACAAAAAATTAGCTGGGTGAGGTGGCGGGCGCCTGTAGTCCCAGCTACTCGGGAGGCTGAGGCAGGAGAATGGCATAAACCCGGGAGGCAGAGCTTGCAGTGAGCTGAGATCTGGCCACTTCACTCCAGCCTGGGCGACAGAGCGAGACTCCATCTCAAAAAAAAAAAAAAAAAAAATAGGGTGTGCAATATTCCAGAACAAAAATTTCCAGGGGATTTTATAAAACAATTAAGAGGAGATACATTCTTTGTGGAGCTATTTTAATATAGTAGGCTGCTGTATATACGTTTTCATTTGTATTAAATTATAAGGGGTATTAAGTAATTGTAAAGTCTGAATAAATCTACGTTTATAGAAGAATATTGCCAAGGTCAACACAAGTTACTATTTTTATTTGCATTTTCAATTAAAAGATTAACTGAAACAAAAAAAAACCTAACCCAGTGACTCCTGACGTGTACCGGTGCTTACTTGACACACAATATTTTCCCACTTCTGCAGTAACATAGGCAAATAATTCAGTGACTTTTGTGCTTTCAGAAACAGCCGAGTTTCAGAAAAAAAAGTATTTTCTCTAGTTCTTCACAGCTCACCTTTAATATTACTTGTTTTTTTTGTTTTGTTTTTTTTTGTTTTTTTTGAGATGGAGTCTCACTCTGTCACCCAGGCTGGAGTGCAGTGGCTCAATCTCGGCTCACTGCAACTTCCACCTTCCCAGTTCAAGCAATGCTCTTACCTCAGCCTCCCAACGCCCGGCTAATTTTTTGTATTTTTAATAGAGACGGGGTTTCCTTGTGTTAGCCAGGATGGTCTTGACCTCGTGACCTCGTGATCCCCCACCTTGGCCTCCCAAAGTGCTGGGATTACAGACGTGAGCCACCGCGCCCGGCCCTATTTGGGTATTTCTAAAACTACTTGTACTTTTATTTAAAAAATTTCAAAACATACAGAAAAGTTGCAAAGACCATACAACAAGCGCCAGTATACTCTTCGATGAGATTCCCCAGTTGTTAACATTGGACCACAGTCTCTTTCTGCACCTCCTGGGTTGCTGTCTCTTCGGTTCCCACCTTTGGAGAACCTGAGGTCTTGCCCTGCTCTGAAACTTTTCAATCTTCCCTCTATCCAAAAAATTGACACCCACCAGCCTCCCAGTTTCTCGTTGTACTTCATTCTTTGAAATGAGGAGTAAGAAGATTTGAGCTCAAATTCTGGTTCCTCTACCTTGTGACCATGAGGAAGACAGTTTCTGGGCTCCAGTTTCCTCATTTTTAAAATGGAAAAATATGTGGGGGAAGGGGGTGGGGGAAGGGAGAGCACCAGGACAAACAGGTAATGCATGGGGGGCTTAATACCTAGGTGATGGGTTGATAGGTGCAGCAAACCACCATGGCACATGTTTACGTATGTAACAAATCTGCACGTTCTGCATGTGTATCCCGGAACCTAAAATACATTTTAAAAATAAAATGGAGGAATAATGCTTTTAAAAAAATGTATATGAAAGTGCTTTGTGAACCCTAATGGCTCCATAAACATGTAAGGGGCCATTATTACCATAAATGAAATCCTCTGATGTATTAACAGCTTAATGAGTTAATGCTCCCAAGTTATCAAGGCAGCCCGATGAACTGGGAACCACTTTGAAGCCTGAGAGATCTGTCTGCCTTTAATTACTTGTGTGACCTTGGGCAACGTTGTGTAACAGACTCTCTGGGGTCTTAATCTCTTAATCTACAAAAGGAGATCCCGATCCGTACCTCACAATGGAGTTATTTATGTTTGCTCAGCCCCACAGCTTGCTGGACTGACCAGGGCTGTAGTAGAAGAAGGGAGAGAGGTGAGGGTTGAGTGTTGGGGTGAGAGGGCACAGGGGCAATGATTCTCAACCTTGGATGCACATTGAAATTATGTGGGAACTTAAAAAAAAAATCCCAATGTCCAGGTTGCACCTGGAACAAATTATGAGACTCTCCAGGCGGGTGAAGCCAGGCATCAGTATTTGTTAAAGCTCCCAGGCGATTCCAATGTCAAGTGAACTAACAAAGCTAACTTCTGCTGTCCCTTCTCTTCTCTCCCTTTGGGACCATGACCCCAAAGAGTAACTAATGGGGGCAACCCTAGGCCTGGTGCAAAGTGGTGAAGAAGGCACTCCAGGGTAGGCAGGACGTTCAGATCCTCTCCAACACAGGCAGCTGCACGCTGGGGCTGCCTAAGCTTCCTGAGTGTATTTAGGTCCAAGTCATTAAGTGACATCATTTGAAAGCTAAAAAGATCAGACTACAGCATCATGTTGATACCCCTTCTCCCTTACCACCACATCCCCACAAGTACAAAGGATCTTATTTTTAAAAACTCTCCTTAATGATAGCTATGTACTGAAATGTTGTTGAAGCTACCTGTTCAAAACATCAGCGATACACTTAAATGTATAATAAGCACATTGTGCATTTAGCCTGGGTTTAGAATTGTCAGCCTGCCAACAAGCTGCGCTGTCAGCCAGGGCTTCCAGGAGACCATGTGGGCACCCTCCAGCCAGGTCCTCCTATGCCGGGCTGTTCCCTAGCCCGCATTTGAATAATTTGAGTTTAGGAATTACAATGAAGCTTTGCATCTATATTATGTTCTTGCTAGCATGTTTTGGGGAAGGCTATAATTGAGTGCCTCTGCCCCCAAAGATGGGGAGCAGAGTCCTTCTGCTTTGTCAAAAGGGTGGCAGGACAAGAAGGAACTAGACCCAGAAGTCTTGGCTCTGAGGATCCCTCTCTCCTTCCACGAGCAGTTGCCTTTGCTTTTTGGAGAGCTTTCCTTTCCCAGGTAAATGGCTAGTTTCACCTGGCATGAGGTTTGCCGGGCAGATGCTGCAATAAATAGTGCAGGTGATTCAAATTGTCTAGGTGACCGAACACCTGGAGGTTGTGGTGCTTTTTCAGCTACTGTGCATTGATCACTTACTATGTGCCACGTGCTTGATGGACATTGTGGTATCTAAACTGCTGTACGTTATGCAAGGTGGATCTATCCCCACTTATTTTCCAGTGATGAAACAAAGGCTCAGAGAGGTAATAGTTGCCCAAAATTACACAGCTAGTAGATGGCAAGTCCAAGACCGGAAACATAGAGCTGATGGACTCCACTCTCAGCATGAAGCTACACTGTTTCATGAGGCCCGAGTTATCAGCCCCGCCACCTCCTCTGGCGGTGAGGCCTCCTCAGAAGCAGGAGGATTAATGAGCAAGTCTTGTCTCCACCTGAAACAATCAAACTGAGAGGTGGTACCTGCAAAAGTCCTCCCCACCCAGAATGATTTCCTCTTACCTCCACAACCACGACCACAGACATGACGATAATTACATGAAAGGCGTCAAAGAAAGACATTTCTTTCACTCTGGCATCGTGGGAATGTCCCCAGTCTTTTCTGGAAAGGTCTCACGTGGGCACATCTAGAACACAACACAGACTGTCAAGACTCATCTCTTTCATGCCCAATGTTTTTGGGCCACTTTTTGTGCCCACCCATTGCTGTTCCCCCTGGGTAGCAGAAGCCGGAGTTGTAATACATGTATCTTAACATCTAGTCTTGATTTTAAAAATTCAGGTCTATAGCACCTCACAATCACAGTATTGTAAAGCTGAGAAAGAACTTGAAACTCATCCATTTTATTTTGAGACAGGGTCTCACTCTGTTACCCAGGCTGGAGTGCAGTGGTGTGATTGCAGCTCACTGCAGCCTCGACCTCCCGGGCCCAAACAATCCTCCAACTTCGGCCTCCTGAGTAGCTGGGATCACAGGCATGCACCACCACGCTTGGCTAATTTTTAAATTTTTGGTAGAGATGGAGTCTGTCTCTATTGCCCAGGTTGTTACTGAACTCCTGAGCTCAAGCCATCCTCCCACCTCAGACTCCCAAAGTGCTGGGATTACAGGCCGCTGCGCCCACCTCATTTTAAATCTCCCTTATTTACAGTTGGGGAAACTGAGGTCTAGAGCTGCTCAGCACTTGCTAAGGCTACATCATGTGGTTAGTGGTGAGGGCATAGTATTCCCACAAAAAGCTGCTGGATCATGGGCTCCTTTTCTCTTTGTCTCAGAGCTTTGTTCCTCTCTCACACTTGATTCTTTTTCTAGCCTGCTTCTGGGACTCCCCCATTGAGAGATAAAGTAAGCCGAGCAGGACCTGTGGGCACAGAGGACGGAAAGGGGCAGCCACTCACCTTCAACCCCAGGCTGCATCTTGGGATCAAATGCAGCCTGGTGAGAGGCTGGCCCCAGAGCATCTTTGCCTCGGAAGCAAACGTCCTGAGGCCACGACTCCACGTGGAGATAGAGACACAGGTGAAGTTTCTCAAATGGATGCCAGCCTGAGGAAGCCCCAGTGGCAGGAAATTGAAGGAGGCCTGGATCCTGGTCCCCACTGATCCCGAGAACCAGCCGTGAGCTCCAGAGAGCTTCTGGTGTGTAGCAAACGCTTAGTGAATTACTGCCATTGAAACCACCTCCGAACCTCACAAGGAACCCAGACACATGTCTTCGGGCATCTCACTTTGTTTTGGACAAAGAAGGATGGCTCACTTTTAATCAGCAGATTCAGTGCTGAATGACCTTTAGCTGCTCTTCAAACATCCCACTGATCTTTAAAGGAAGATTTCTTACCATTGAAAAGCTTCAAAGGAAAGTGCCACAGACATTGAAAGTATTTCTACAAGAAGAGCTCCCCCAAAGGCTTGGCGCAGTGATTTTTCGACCCTCTGCATGTTAGAATCACCTGGTAAGATTTGAAAAGCCCCCAAGCCCTGACCCCACCTGCCTAATTCAGTCAGAATCTCTGGGAGGTGGGACCACCGGATATCAGTATTTTAAAGTACTTCGGCAGGTGATTCCAATGTGCCAAGGTTCAGCCCCACTGATGGAATCAGTGGAGTCTCCCAGGGTGAAAAGGGCAGCCATGGTTTGGAGACCGCAGTTCCCATGTGATTGCTCAAAACCCCCCATTTAACTGCCTTGTTGTCATTTTCGTTTTCCACCCTCTCCCTGTAACACACACACCGTGGGTCACACCTGGATTCATTTCATTGCTCTGATTGGATTCAGGGGCAGTCAAACCTAGCACCACGGTTCAGCAGTTCTGGATGGTAACTTTATAGGTGGCTCCAGCCTGTTACACACCCTGAGGTGGGAAGGAGGAAAGCAACAGTTCACAAAAGCGTGGTCTTCCTGTTGTTCTGTTGGTTGGTCTCAAGCCTAACTCTCTTTGCCTCTTCATCCTTGCTGCTGGAGAAACCCAGGAGTCTGCGGGTGATCTTGGATAAGTTACCTAGTGTCTGTGGGCTTCAGTTTCTTCATCTGTAAAATGGGAATAATACTAACCTCTTAGCACTTAAGGAGCAAATGAAATTCTGTGGATCAAACACCTGTCCTAGTGCCTGCTCACGGGGAGAGGCACTCACTGAACAGTAGCTAATGTTTGTATTCACCAATTTGCCAGGCCCTTCATTATCATACAAAAGACTCAAAGGTAAGGACGGAGGTGGAGATGTTTCAAATCTCAGCAGATGATCCTAATGTGTAGAGGGTTGAAAATCACTGCTCCAAGCCTTTGGGGAACTCTCCTTTCAGAAATGCCTTTAATGTCCGTGGCACTTTCCTTTGAATCTTTTCGAGAGTAAGAAATCTTCCTTTGAAGATCAGTTTATTTTTAAAAAGGATACTACAGCGGTCAGTTCTATTTTAATGTGCATAGGAGAGGTGAGGAATTTCTGCTTCTTCACTGTTAACTCTGAGATGTGAATATTGAGATCACAGTTAGCCACTTAAACTTGACAGTTAATGTCCCTTCAGTGGATGTTGGCCCAAGAGAACCCTCACAGGAGGGACCACATTTCGGTGCCATAACCAACAGCAGATATGAAAGTCTGTTCAATGTCAAGAACTTATCTTTTTTTTTTTTTTTGAGATGGAGTCTTGCTGTGTCGCCCAGGCTGGAGTGCAGTGGCGCGATCTCGGCTCACTGCAAGTTCCGCCTCCCGGGTTCACGCCATTCTCCTGCCTCAGCCTCCTGAGTAGCTGGGACTACAGGCGCCCGCCACCACACCTGGCTAATTTTTTGTATTTTTAGTAGATATGAGATTTCACCATGTTAGCCAGGATGGTCTCGATCACCTAACCTCGTGATCTGCCTGCCCCGGCCTCCCAAAGTGCTGGGATTATAGGTGTGAGCCACCGCTCCTGGCCAGTTTTTTTTTTTCTTTTTCTTTTTCTGAGACAGAGTCTCGCTCTGTCACCCAGGCTGGAGTGCAGTGGTGTGATCTCATCTAACTGCAACCTCTGCCTCCCAGGTTCAACAATTGCCTCAATAGCTGGGAGTAGCTGGGATTACTGGTGTGCACCACCATACCAGGCTATTTTTTTTCTAGTTTTAGTAAAGACAGGCTTTCACCATGTTGGCCAGGCTGGTCTCAAACTCCTGACCTCAGTATGGGCATGTCTGGAAGTCCCATCAGGAACTGCTGATCTGCCTGCCTCAGCCTCCCAAAGTGCTGGGATTACAGGTGTGAGCCACCACACCCAACCCTATCTTTAATGATCAAAAGAAACAATTCACAGCTATGTACTTGCAAGGTTCTAACTGCTTTAAAACTGGGGCACCGTAAGAGCTGAGAGGAAGAGCACCCCCCATCAGCAAGAGTTAGAATTCCTTAAGTTTACCAGAGGCTTTCAGTTTTCAAAGTATTTCCTATATTCATTGCTGTAACTTTGGGAGGAAGGCAGAGGCGGGGGACGTATACCCATTTTACAGATAAAGAAACTGTGGACTAAAGTTACTCAACAGAACTGGGACTGAAACATCTGACATTTCCAAGACAGCATACTGATTCTGTAACCACCAGAGGAGAAATGGACTCCACTGGAAGCCTGCTATGAGCTGGGCACCGTGTTAGATGTTCAGAAGAACAGTGAACAAGACACACATGTGTCCTCCCAGGGCCCAGTTTAGTGGAACTTGACCAAGGGCCTCACTCTCATCTCCAGTTTACTCTTCTGTGCGGGGTGCTTGCTCTTGAACCTGACCTTAGCAGTGACTCTCCGTGAATCCCTACTGGGGACATGCTCCGGAAAGGCAGCTACGATTGCTCGTCAGCCAGATATGCGGCTTCTCCAAGGCCACAGCTTATGGCCACTCTGTTTGGTCAGCTGGTGCCTTCACATGGCCGGTGATCAGAGCCCTGCAGTGTCATCCCTCACATCTCAGACACTTGGGGTCTCCAGGACCAAGCCAGAGCCCAGTGGTCAGAAGCCTGGCCTCACTTGTTGGTCCAAAGCTAACAGAGGAGCCTCCCTGGTGGGTATTCCCTTAACCACAGTCTGAATTACGACCCTTGGCCACAGACTGGTGACTTCTGTAAGTTAGGTGTTGAAGGTGGAAGAGTGGGGAGGAGGAAGGCGGGGGAGCTATTTTCATCTTGTCACGAGGGCTTAAAACACCAGCTTCTCTTGTGCCTTATTTAGATGAATAGTCTTGACCTAAAAAAAGTCAAAGCTGTGACTCAGTTGAGCTCCCAAGTTGCTCAAAATGCTCTGAGCTCCTGTCTGGGGCTATATTGAAGAATGTCTTTGGATAGTGTGAGGTGGGTACCCTATTTGGGCAAATGAAAGAGCTTTGGAAATCATCCCCATGGTTTTCCAGCCCAGGATGGAAAGCACAGGGGTTTGAGAGTCCAACTTGCTGTTTTTGTCCACTCTTAATTTTAAACAGCATGACGGTGTGGGGAGGGGCTTGCCCATTTAAAGAGAAGTATGTTTCTAGCCTTCCAAGGCATAGGGTATGGGACTTCCAGACATGCCAAGGTGAGCCCAGAGGCCAGGCCCCCACTAAGGAACCACACAGGTGATGTGTACCGGGGATGAGGTCCCCTGGGCAGAAGAGCCATTTGGCAGGGCCATGGGTGGGGAAGGCATGTTCATCACCAGGATAGCCCGAGGGAAGATTGTGGAGTCTGTCCATTTGCCTCTGGTGTCCCGAGCTGCCCTATGATCGCTGCCCAGCCCCTATCCCAGGTCTAACTGTTGCATCCTGTTCATGTCTTCTTTTCCAGAGAGTATCCCATACTCCAAAATGATCCCTTTGCCTGGCCACACCTGTGTCTTTGTACTATTGCTTTTTATTCATGTAGAACCCTCATTGGCGGGAGAACAATGTGCTCCCTCACTCTGTCCCAGTGTCCAGGCTGTCTGGGCTCAACATCTAAGCAGGATGTACACGACATGACCTGGTATGAAGGCAGATGTGTGAGTTCTGGGGACTTGGGTTAAAATCCTACTCATGCTGCTTCCTGGCTTGGTGACCTTGGTCTAAGGCTCTTAACCTCCTTGAGCCTCCATTTCCTTTTCTGTGACAATTTCATGGGCTACTAATCCATAGAAACATTTCTACCAATGGCTTCAGACAAATATGTGCAATAACGGTGGTCCTTGCACACATGTTGGAATCAGCCTTTGGTTGGAATGTCAATGCCAGTACCACCCAACCATCCCATCCAACACAGACAGGTTTGGCTGAGTTACAGTCAGAATCTAACGATGGCTTTGACACCCAGAAGAGTGTGTGTCATTCTCACAGCGCAGGCTCTGCAGCCAGATTACCTGGCTGCGTTTCTCAGGGCTTCCCCTACCTGGCTGAGTGATCTTGGGTGGGCATCTTTGTCTCCTCATTGAGGGTGTGGGTAATACCAGTGCCCACCTCATGGTGTTGTGAAGATCAAATGAGTCGATTCATGTAAAGCTCTTAGAACTGCACCTGGCACCAAGCAGGCACTTGATGAATATTATCATGAGTGGCTTATCTTCGTAAAGAATGCTCAGATGCATCATCTAATTTGCAACTTGATTTCTACAACATCCTGTGAGAGGTAGAGCATCATATCATTTTGCAAATAAGGAAACTCAGATCCAAAGTGATAAAATGTCTCACTTGAGAACAGAGCCCAGGTTTTCTGCCTGCAAGACGAGTGCTCTATTTTCTCTGCTGCATGGACAGAAGTACCCTTAACATTCAACAACAAAGACCCCTCGCAGTCAAGTCACAAGTCAGTATTTTTGTAAATTCTCGTCAGGGACTGGATAAAAACAAGGATAGGTTTAGATGCAGTTTTTGCATAGTGGGTCCTCATTCCAATGTTAGCAGTGCAATAAGGTCAGGTGTGACCTGCCAGGTGACAACATTTCTGCAAAGATGACCTCAGAGTTCCTCTAGGGCAGAAATGGGTGCTCTTTCTGGGCTGGTGGTAGGTAGGAAGGTGGTAAGAGAGGAGATGAGGGGTCAGGTGTATTCCCCTCTTTGGTGTCTTCCAACAAGCTGTGTATTGAGGGATTTTCTTCACTGGAGTTTGGCTGCTGTCATTAAATGCCCACTTCAATTAAACACAAATAATAATAAATTTGGTTAAAGCCGGAATCCAACGTTCCGAATTGAAAAATAGTTCCAGAAATACAGAGAGGCAAATGCAACCAGAACCCTCTGCCTGTGGAAGCAAGGATGACTGAGCACTGGTTCCCTCCATTTTGTCCCCATTCCTTCCAGTTATCCACCTGCCCGTCCATGCAGTCATTCTGTCATCCAGCATGCATTTATTCAGCTCTGCCTCTTACAGCCATCCCCATGACAGTTTCCTGTGGCTCATCCAGCAGTCACAGCCCCAGCTTAGAACAGTAGCCCTGGCGTCTCTCCTCAGGGGCAAACCTGGCCAAAAGCGACGGCTCAGCCTCTTTGGTTTCCCCCTTTTCCCTCCCTCTCTCCCTTTTAATCTGGACCAGTGTCCTCCGACATGGCCAGGATGGTGATTTCCCAGAGTACGGCTGTTATTTTGTTTCCAAATTTGGCCCACCTGGATGCCATGTGTTTAATTTCAAGGCACCATTGGGCCCTGTTTTTCCTCTGCTTCTCAGAAACGGGCCCTCTCAGAGTCACCTCTTGGGTCCTCTCCTGCCACACACAGCTGGTTCCACGCATGCCCTCTCATCAGAAGGGCCCAGAATGACTCCCCCCTTGGTCACTGTGTGCATCAGGGCCTGAGTCAGGAGATGCTCAGGAACCTGGACACCCTACTTTTCTCCAGTGACAACAGATGCAGTGGGCAGATGAGAGGGAGGCCAAGTGGAAAGCACAGAGCAACAGGAGGCAGGGACCTGGGTTCTTCTTGGTTCTTATCCTGACTGCCAGCAGCGAACTCGCTCTCAAACCCCGGGGAAGAAGCTCCACCTTTCTCTTCCTTGTTTCCTTATCTACACCTAGGGATGGGCACCTGGCCTTCACTATAGGACTATAGAAAGGACCATGAGAGACAATATGGATGCCACATTTTAAGAGATTCCAGTCCTATCTGAAAATTAGTTATTATGGGCAACAGATTGATACAGGGACCAAAAAGAGTCCTGGCGATTCAGATGCCTGATTCTTACCACTGGCTTAATACTTTTATGCAACCAGCAAATAAGATGGACCCCTTCCGTGATCTCAGGCTGGAAGTTCATGCCCAGACAGTGCTAGGAAGGGTTGAGAGACTGGGAGTCTATGACAGAACAAGTTCATATAACCCACAGGGCAAGTAGCTAGAGATGATATCGCTGTTGGTGCCTGTGGTTGAAAAATGCAGCATGGTCTTAAAATCTGTAGCAATAGTGTCTTAAAAGGCACCAATATGAGAATATTCATCTGTGTATTATTCTTTTTTTCCAAAATATTTTTTAAATTTAATTTTAAGTTCTGGGATACATGTGCAGAATGTACAGGTTTGTTACATGGGTAAACGTGTGCCATGGTGGTTTGCTGCACCTATCAACCCGTCACCTAGGTATTAAGCCCCAAATGCATTAGCTATTTATCCTGATGCTCTCCTTCCCCCCGCCCCCACCCCACAGGCCCCAGTGTATGTAGTTCCCCACCATGTGTCCTCGCGTTCTTATTGTTCAGCTCCCACTTACAAGTGAGAACATGAGGTGTTTGGTTTTCTGTTCCGTGTTAGTTTGCTGAGGTTATTTATTTGAGACAGCATCTTACTCTGTCGCCCAGGCTGGAGTGCAGTAGCACAACCTCAGATCACTGTAACCTCTGCCACCCAGGTTCAAGCGATTCTCCTGCCTCAGCCTCCTGAGTGGCTGTGACTACAGGTGCACGCTACCATGCCTGGCTACTTTTTGCATTTTTAGTAGAGACAGGGTTTCACCATGTTGGCCAGGCTGGTCTTGAACTCCTGGCCTCAAGCAATCCTCCCAACTTGGCCTCCCAAAGTGCTGGGATTACAGATATGAGCCACCATGCCAGGGCCAAACTTCATTTATTTTTGAATCACTGTATCTTTTTATTCCCATTTCCCCTGATCTCTCTCCCTTAAGCTGATCATAATTCAAAAACAAGGTTGAAACAACAGTTCAAGCTTCATTTTTTCATTTGTGTTTCTTGAAAGAGTTTTAAATATCCTGCTCTTATTTTTAAATTGGGTGGATAGGATATTTTGTGAATAGTGAAGCCATCAAGCAACAAAATGTATTTTTGACTAACACACCAGAATTTTTAGATCAGAATGTGTTGAAACTACTTGCAGAGGATTCTTTCTCAGATCCTCAATGAGAGCAAATCTTCCTTTGGGGGAAGATTTTTAGAAACAGCCAAAAATGAGTAGAATATCTGAGGCTTTAACAGCCATCCTTAGCATTCTCTAACAAGGTTTCTACTTCTCTTTCCTAGTGCCTTGGGCAAGCTCCCTGGGTTCCATTCTTTAATACTCTCCCAAGTATGCCTGCTTGGTGACAGGCTCTGGGGATGGGGCAGTTACTCTAGGGTCTTCTGTTCATAGGCCTCCTCCAGCCCTACCCTTCCCCATGGGGCAAGGAGCTCATGGGCCCAAGTGGCTCTGTCCCACTAGGCCATCCTTAGGACTCCAGAAACTCTCAAGTTCCCTGCCCAAGAGTCCCCAAATGCATTTTCAGGGCCCGTGTGGCCTCTCCTTCCATCTCTCCAGCCAAGGGCAGACTGCCCTGCTGCTGTGCTTACTCTTGGCCAAGGGAGGAAAGGGCAACTGTTTGTGGGGGGCTGGGGTATTGAGGGGCATTCACCCGAGATCCCTCGTGGTGTGAGACAGAGCTGGGAGTGAAAGAAAATGGGGGAGGGGAGACCTCCATGTTGGGGGCCCTCCCCTAATGCTATATTTGGACTTGGAACTTTAAGGAGTGTGAAAATTCTAAATCTGAACCTGGCACTCCATTTCGTTATGAAAGTATTTGTCAAGCTAGGAGGATAGAACATATTTGATTTCATGTTATGTTAGCTTGATTTATAACTTGAAATACTGAGGCATGTGGTCCGTGGCCTCTGTTTGTACTCTGGCCCTGCATGGGTTAAGAGGCTTGAGCTGGGGCAGGCCGGTTTCTCTGGCCTGGTGTCTGCCTCCCAGCTTGGAAGACCCCATCTTCACCCCAGATCCCAGCTTTTAGCTCCCCCTTGGTGTCCTATTACTGGGCTCAGGGCCAGCCTCTTTCACCCCTCCATCCCGCCCTGGTTCTGAGAGCCCTGCGAAGGGAATTCCAACCATTAGGAACCAAACCTGGTGAATCAGGCTGGGACTCACGCTTTTGTTTTGTTTGCTTTTGTTTGTTTCAAGACGTGGAAGGCCATGAAAGAGGAGGGCTGCTTGCTTCTGCGGCAGGCTGTCTCTTCAGGCAGCTCCACAAGAGATCTGGGGCGTGGGCAGTAGGCCAGTTGCAGGAAGTAGATGGTAGGTGGAGCTCTACTGAAACAGAGAGATGAGGTGCATCAGACAGGGAGACAGTGGAGCCCGGATTCAGGGCAAGACTGTGAGTGAGGCCTGCAAAGCCATACCAGAGCTAGATCCAGGAGGAGCGACTGAGCACTGGTCTGTAGGGGATGGCAGAACCCCCTAGAAACGTGTTTTTCAACACTCCTCTCATGGAGAGCACTGTGAGGCATCAGGAGGAGGTCTTAGTCTAGGGTGGGAGTGTAAGACCCTGGGGGCATGTTGAAGACAGCAGAGTTTGTGCAATGCCTCCCGGGATGGTGGGCTGAGTGACTGAGGACTCTTGGGGCCCTGTTCTCTTCTGGACTCACTGCAGGCTCTGAGATGGAGTATCTGATGGCAACAGGAGTGATGAGTAGACCGGGGTATATGTGACAAGGCACTAAAGCAGAGGCCACGCTCCAGCTGGCAGAGGTCCTGTTCATGGTCCAGCCCTCCAGCAGCTGTCCTGACTGGCCTCTTCCTTGCCAGAACTCTCATGGCCGATGAGTCCGGACCTCATATTTCTCCACTTATTAAATCTACAGATGTGTACCCTGTCCCTCTACGTGATAGGCCCCTTTACATTATCCCAGTAGCAGTGATAAGGCCTGACATTCTAGTGGGGTAGACAGACAAGGAATGTTACTGGCGACAAACCTGTATGGGTCTGCAGCAACCTCAATTCTTGCCCCCTCAGAAGGAAGAATTCGACAGAGGGACATAAGACAGAAGGAGGGGCTGAGGCAAGTTTTGGAGCGGGAGTCCAAGTTTATAAAAAAGCTTTAGAGCAGGAATGAAAGGAAGGAAAGTTCACTTGGAAGAGGGCTAAGCGGGCGACTTGAGAGACAAACGCACACTTTGCACTTTTGACTTGGGGTTTTTATACGCTGGCATACTTCCGGGATCTTGCATCCCTTCTCCCCTCATTCTTCCCTTGGGGTCGCCTGTCGGCAGGCACAGTGGCCTGCCAGCACTGGGGAGGTGAGCATGCATAGTGCGTTTACTAGAGCTGTATGCATGCTCACTTGAGATGTTCTCCCCTTACCAGTCAAGTGTGCCTATAAGGTCATATACCAGTGAAACTCCACCATTTTGCCTTCAAGTGCACGTGTGTGAGCCCACTCACCCAATTCCTGACCTTATCAGGAAGCTACTGATCACCAGTTTCAGGTTTTTTCCTATCTATTGGGAGACTGTCTTTCCCTGGAGCGGCTATGACAGATGATTACTTAAGAGAAACTGTTAACAACCGCCTGACCATCACCTAATGTTCGCCTGACATTCCTGGTGGGTGGCTCTCTCCTCCTGTTTATGTCTGACTAGCTGCCCACTGTAACAGAAAGATACAGAAACATACAAATGCATCTCAGTAGGACCACAAAGCAGGGCCTGAGTGTAGAGTGTGACTGGGCGGGGGGACTCTTTTACATGGGGAAGGGGGGATCGGAGAAGGCCTCTCTGAGCAGGTGACATTTGAACAGAGGCCCCAAGGGAGTGAAGGAGCCAGGTGGGTACTGGAGAGAGAAACAGCGCTGAAATGAGTGAAATGAGTGAGGGCAGGGTGGTGGAAATGAGGACAAGGAGGTAGCCAGGGTCCAGACTGTAACTGCTTGAGGGGTTTTTCCTGTTCACTACACAAAGAAAGACCACAGCATTGTAGTAAACAGTTTCATAGACACAAGCCTGACCACGCCGTGTGGGAAATGGAATCTGGACTCAAATCATCTGAAGCTCCTTGGTTAGGGGTTTTTCAAAGGCAGTTTAGGGGAAGGGGTGAGGAAGGCCAGGAAATGGGTGCTTGCTGCTGATTGGTTGGAGTGGAAATGAAATCACTGGGGATCCAAGCTGTCCTCTGAAGGGCTGAATCGCTTCTGGGTGGGGCCCCAGGAGTGGGGTTGGCAGTCCAGATGGAGCCATGGGTGTCAGACATGGATAAAACCTGGAAAGATATCTGAAAAGGCCAATCTACAATAGTGGTGTTATTCGCAGGAGTAATTGGGCAAGCTGGATATGTTATAACCTCCCGAATAATGGCTGACAATGTTTGTATCTGCACCTTAGGGGGATTCCGGCTTCTCACCTCCCCCAAGCCTGATGGCCTTCCATTAGCTTTACAAAAGCAGTTAAGTTTGGCACAAGGCCTATTATTTACACTGCAGCCTAAAGGTCTTCCAAAGTTAGCTCAGCCCAACAGCCCAGGAATAATTAAGGGAAAGGCAAGAGTAGGGGAAGGTTAGCTTAGCTGTAATTTTTCTCACTGATACAATTTTTGCAAAGGTGGTTTCCAGATGCTCTGGGGCCTCATTGGTTGTGGTGAGGACTTTGGATTTTATTTATGGTGATGGGCTGTTGTTGGAGGGTTTGAAGTAGGACAGTGATATAATATGACATCCATTGGGAGGTAATCATTGGGACTGCCAAGCAGAGAACAGACTGGAGGAGGCCAGGCTGGACGCGTGGAGGTGCATCGGGAGGCTGCTGCAAACACCCAGGCCAGGGACGCCTGCGGTGTGCACTCAGTCACGTGTTCTCAACCAGAATGTAGGGAGTCTGTGTACTTCTAAGTGGAGGAATATGTATGTGGGTGTATGAGCGTGTGTGTTTATGTGCTTCTAAGTGGAGGATGTATGTATGTGTGTGTGTGAGTCTTTATTTTCATGAACCTCTAACTAGGTTGAGTTTGGTTCTGTCACCCAGGCTGGAGTGCAGTGGCACAATCTTGGCTCACTGTAACTTCCACCCCGTCCCTGGGTTCAAGTGACTCTCATGCCTCAGCCTCCTGAGTAGCGGGGATTATAGGCGGGCACCACCATGCCTGGGTAATTTTTATATTTTTAGTAGAAACAGGGTTATGATATGGTGGGCAGGCTGGTCTTGAACTCCTGGCCTCAAGTGATCTGCCCACCTCAGCTTCCCAAAGTGCTGGGATTACAGGCATGAGCCACTGCACCCGGCCTCTAACTAGGTTTTAGCACTCTTTTCAATGGTAAATGTAGATAACAAACTACAATAATATGAGCAGTGCCTGGGACTTTGTCACCACTAGAAATCATAGATGTTTTTATATCACATTATATCCAGTCCCTGCAGCTCTCTGGAAATATTGCTTATGCTTATCACTGCTTTGGAATTATAATAGTCATTAGACTTGCCACCAGATCTTTTTATTTAATGTGGTAATAACAAAGCACATACATTAATATCTCATAAATCTATTCTTTAAAGTATTTTGGTAAATATATTTTAGTGTGATTGGTTTCCTTTATACGTGTCTGTATTTTATTTTATGCATTTAAAGATACTATTTTGATAAAGCAGTGGCAGGAGTTATGTGGACATAGTGTGTGTGACGAGAAAGGGTGAGGTTCTGGATGTTTTGCAGGTAAAGCTGGCAGGACTTGCGGATGGATTAAAAGTGTGGAGCAGGAGAGGAGGGGAGAGGAGTTAGGCCTCCTGGGTCTTTGGCCTGAGCAGGTGGATGCAAACAATTGGTGTCACAGAGAAGAGGCAGACGAGGGAAGGAGCAGGTTTGGGGGGCAGGAAATAGAAAGCTTCATTTTTGCATGTTGACTATTGTAAAATGAGGGATGATGATTGTGCTGGGAAGAAATCATGTTTATGAAGCTCCTGGCACATAGTAGACCCCAGTGGTAGCTGTGATTGGTAACTTGCCCCAGATCAAGAAAGTGGCAGCGGTGAGACAGGGGCTGGGTCTCAAGAGCAGGGTCTGGTAGACAGTCATATATATGAATCTAGAATCTAATTGTATATATGAATCACACTGGGGAGGCTTCAGTCTATAGATTTTATTTAAAACTGTAGGTCTAGATATAGTAAATATTAATGCACCCATTTTCTTTTTTTTTTTTTTGAATTTATTTTTGAGACGGAGTCTCATTCTATTGGCAGGCTGGAGTGCAGTGGCGCGATCTCGGCTCACTGAAACCTCCGCCTCCCGGATTCAAGCAATTCTCCTGCCTCAGCCTCCCGAGTAGCTGGGACTACAGGTGAGTGCCACCACACCCAGCTAATTTTGTATTTTTAGTACAGACAGGGTTTCACCATGCTGGCCAGGATGGTCTCAATCTCCTGACCTCGTGATCCGCCCGCCTTGGCCTCCCGAAGTGCTGGGATTACAGGCATGAGCCACCGCGCCCGGCCAGTGCACCCATTTTCTAGATAAATGAGAATTGAGGCTCAGAATCACAAAGCCCATTTGTTACCTGCCATGGGCAGAGCCAATTCCTTCAGCCTGGTCTTCCGCTACTAGTGTTCCTTTTTTGCTTCACCAGGCTGAAAATAACCTAGTGTGGTGGGTTAAGACCCTCCTATAAGGACAACTGCAGAGAGGAATTATCTGGCAGAAGCCTCCCTGTGCTAAATCTGGCACCAGAAAGAAGAAATACACAACGCTTCCTTCCATGTTGACAAGTGGAACAACTTTCTCCTAATTCGGATCCCTGTGTGCCTGCAGAGCATATGGTCACTTCACATTCAATGCTGAAATTGAACTGCTCCAGCCACAGCACATTTCAGGCAGAGATTACTTTAGAAAGGTGGTAATTAGCTGCACAGTCAGAGATGTTCTCATATACGACTGCTCACATTGACACTAAACCTCAAACACTGTTTACCAGAAGCACAAGGGTGGTTAGTAATTTTGTCTCAGACACAAACGCCAGTAGCAGTCATGACCAATGTGACTGACTGGGCCTCGTGACTGACTGGGCCTCGGTTTCCTTACCTGTGAACCAAACAGGTTCAACGAGGTGTAGTGAACATCTCAGAGGCTCTAAAGTCAGGTTTCGCTTTTCTCTGAACTTGCTTGGTCTTGTGTGGGTGCCCTGCATTTCTGCAGAAGGTCCTCATCCAGGGAGGTGGGAGAGTTCCAGATGAGGGCATCAGGCTTTCTGTTCCTGACTCACTGCTTGGATCTGGAGTAAATCCTTCTATGTTTTGGGACCGCATCCTTTTTAAGCTCCTGAAAAAGAAGGGACGCTTTCAGAAATGACTGGAAGGATAAATTCTTTGATTACAGAACACTTGAAACAAAGGGCCCAGAAGAATCCTTTACTTGAATTGCCATAGAGGTATTTCTCAAGTATTTTGTATCACACGGACCACGGGCATTTGTATAGAGGTAAATGTGATGCAGTGGAAACATGTGGGCTCCGGAGGCAGGAGACCCAGCCCCAGTCTCAGAGCTGCCACTTTCTGGGTGACCTGGGGTTATACCTCGTTATAGGTACTGCCGGTGCTGCTCGTTATAGCTACTGCCGGTGCTTACTATGTGCCCAGTGCTTTATAAAAATGATTTCTTCCCAGCACAATGATCATTCCCCATCTTACAGATGAGGAGACAAACTGAGTGCAGTTCTTCAGCTAGGAGATGCAGGGCTAGCATCTCGCACATTCAGCTGTAAGATGTCTGGACAGCCTCAACATCCATTCCTGTACCTTTAAAGTCTTCCCTCACCCCTGCAGGGAGGCCTGGGGAGAAAATGCACGTGAAGCACCTGGGACATCATAGTTGCTCAGTAAACATCAGTTTTTCTCTCATTTCCATGCTAGATATGGAAATGCAGAGAATACAGGCTAGTAGTTCCAGAGAAGATTCTTTCCATTCTCTCTCTCCACCTGCTTCCTCCAGTTAGTTAACTCTCACCAGCATTAGAGCCATTGAGAAATATCAGCTGGAAGGCAACCCCCCTAGCCCCTCATTCAGGACTTTGCTTTATGCGGGTCTGTGGGAAGAATATTTTTGCTGACCTTACTTAGGATCAGCTCATAACCACTGAGTACTTACTCTGCACTAGCTGCTGCAACCAGCACCTTGTGGGCATTTTCTCACTTTATCATCAGAACAAGACTGTGAGGCCGATGTGATTGACAGCTCCATTTCAGAGGTAAGGACACTGAGTCTTAGGGAGGGCCGGTCACTTTCCTGAGTCCACACAATTTGCCAGTAGCAAGATCAGAATTAGAAATCAGATCTGCTTTACTCCTGATTTCTTTATGCCCCTTGGAAAACAGACATTTCTTTGGGCAAACTGGGATTTGCCCATCTGCTCTCAGCTGTCTCCTTTGCTCTCCTGAGAATCCAGTAAAACAAAACCAAGCCTAAAATAGGTTAAGTCTAAAATGAAGATTCCCAGGCATTTGGGAGGCCCCAGGGCTTTAAGTAAACAATCGTCATCAAAGGAAAAGCTTTGTGTGTTACAGGGCAAAGACACACCCTCTGACTTAGTAATTGCACCCCTGGGGTTTCTGCTAAGGCTATATTTAACATAAAAATCTCCACAAGTATATTTATCATAAAGTTATTTCAATATCTGAAATTTAGAAGCAGTATAAATATCTCAAATAAGGAAATGGTTGGTGAACTACTATGCATCAACAGGACAGAACATTAAGTAACCATTAAAATTGTGATTCTTCAGGTTGGATGTGGTGGATCACGCCTGTAATCCTAACACTTTGGGAGGTCAAGGCGGGAGGATCATGTGAGCCCAGGAGTTCGAGATCAGTCTGGGCAACACAACGAAACCTCATCTCTATAAAAAATACAAAAATTAGCCAGGCATGGCGGTGCGTGCTTGTGGCCCCACCTACTTGGGAGGCTGAGGTGGGAGGATCACTTGAGCCTGTGAGGTTGAGGCTGCAGTGAGCAGAGATTGTGCCACTGCACTCCAGCCTGGGTGACAAAATGAAATCCTGTTTCAAAAGAAAGAAAAGATTATTATTTAGACTATATAGAAATGGAGAAACATTTATGTACATATCATACATGATTAAGTATAAACAGTATAAAATACATGTGTGATATGATTGCAACTTAGCAAAGTGTGTATGCATGTGAACAAGGTCTGGAAAATGAATTAATAAAAATGAAAATAGTAGTGTTAGGTTGATAAAATTACAGGTGCTTTAAATTTTTCGATAAAGCTGTACGTGCTCATGTTAAAAACAATTCAAACAATAAAAAAGGTGTGAACTGATCATAAGGGAAATGCAAATCAAAACCACAATAAGAAACCATCTCACACCAGTCAGAATGGCTATTATCAAAAAGTCAAATAACATGCTGGTGAGGTTGCGGAGAAAAGGAAATGCTTATATACTGTTGGTGGGAGTGTAAATTAGTTCAACCATTGTGGAAAGCACCGGCGATTCCTCAAAGAGCTAAAAACAAAACTACCATTCAACCCAGCAATCTCATTACTGGGTATATACCCAAAGGAATATAAATCATTCTACCATAAAGACACATGTGCATGTATGTTCACTGTAGTACTGTTGACAATAGCAAAGACATGGAATTAACCTAAATGCCCATCAATGGCAGATTGGATAAAGAAAATGTGGTGCATGTACACAATGGAATATTATGCAGCCATGAAAAAGAATGAGATTATGTCCTTTGCAAGAACATGGAGGAAGCTGAAGACCATTATCCTTAGCAAATGAACACAGAATCGGAAAACCAAATACCACGTGTTCTCACTTATAAATGGGAGCTAAATAATAAGAACACATGTATGCACAGAGGAGAACAACACACACTGGGGCCTATCAGAGGGTGGAGGATGGGAGGAGAGAGAGGATCAGAAAAAATAACTGCTGGGTACTAGGCTTAGTACCTGAGTAACAAAACAACCTGTACAACAAACACCCATGACACAAGTTTACCAGTATAACAAATATGCACATGTACCCCTGAACCTAACATAAAAGTGAAAAAAGAAAAAAGATGTGAAGTTGAAAGTATTTCAGCTCTCCAGTGGTAGCGCCTATTACATTTTCTTATACGCTTGTCATGAAAGAGTTTTTAAATTTAAAAATATCCTTAATGCTATTTTGATTTAAAAACAAAACAAATCTTTTTTTTTTTTTTCCCACAATGGCCAATCCTCTTGTCTTTTAGATCATTTGAATTTTTTAAATAAGATTTTACTTTGTTTATTAAAATTATTTTTAAGTTCTCACTCTGTTGCCCAGGTTGGAGTCAAGTAGTGTAATCATAACTCACTTCAGCCTCAAACTGCTGGGCTCAAGTGATCCTCCCTCCTCAGCCTCCCAAGTAGCTGGGACTACAGGCATGTGCCACCATGCCAGGCTAATTTTTAAAATTTTTTGTAGAGATAGGGTCTTGCTATTGCCCAGACTGGTCTTGAACTCCTGGGCTCAAGTGATCCTCTCGCCTTAGCCTCCCAAAGTGCTGGAATTACAGGTGTGAGCCACTGAGTCTGGCCTGTTTATTACAACGTTTTATTTTTTTAAATTTGGGGCATACAAAAAATTTAGAATATAATATAATGGTCATATGTGTACCTTCTACCCAGCAAAAAAATTAAAACATTTAAGGTGTAGTTGAGGCCTCTTCCTGATTCCTGATTCCATTCCATCCCTCCCTCTTTGTTGATACTATGACTCTCCTGAATTTACCGTTCATATTTTTCTACTTTTGCTATATATATATATATGTGTGTGTGCGTGTGTGTATCTTTCTTAAAAATATTTTTGTTTTGCACATTTTCAATTTTTCTCTAATTTATATAATACTGTTTGGATCCTTCTGAACCTCGTTTTTTTCACTCAATATTGTTTTGGTGAGATTCATCCATATTGACAAGATCGGATGTGTTCAGGGTGGTATGGCCGTAGACAGATTCATCCATATTGATATAAATAGCTAATTCATCATCACAGCTGTTTAATATTCCTTTCTGTGAATGTAGCAATCTCTGTTGGTGTCTTACCTGCCTATATCCTCTGAACACTCAGCATTTCTCTGGCTCCCACTGCCAGCACCCACACATCATTGTCCACGGGCTTTCTCCCACTGTTGGAGCATGCTCTGTTGCTACATGGAGCAGGCCCAAAAGCCTGGGATTTAACAACCCCAAGGAACAGCCCTCACCAATGACTGATGGAAGTTGGTGGATAAATACCCCAGCTCCCTTGCTCCTCAGGGAGGATAACTCTGAGGCATCACTCTATACTGCCTCCTAGAATTTCCCAGCAGGATTAAGCTGCAGTTCATTGCCCACAGTGGTAACTTGCTTGATAATCATCTCAGGCCAGGTTTTCCAGAAGCAGATACTGAGCTGGAATTTGGGGTGTAAGATGTTTATTAGGAATCAACACCTGCAAAAGGAAACAGGGGAACGCAGGACTGGGCAGAAGTAGGAGGAGAACCGTGATGCTGGCCTGATAAAGCCTTGGTCCACCTGCAGGGAGCTGGGGAGCAAGTACAGTAGCACCCGTTAGAGTGTCTCATGGTGGACCCAAATGGCTGGGTCTTTATACCCCTACCTTGCTCAGTCCCTGGCTGCGGGCTGTCCTGAAGTGGGCATGACCTTGGGGGAGGCTGCTGTCTATAGCCAAGGCAGACCCTGGAGGAGCCGACAGCTGGAGGCCCTCTGCTGACGCCAACCCCTACAGCTTCCTGAAGGGGAATCTGGGCAGCACATCCGTGTCTACCACAAGAACACACCTTGTGGCTTGTTGGCTTCTTCCTTAGTGTCATGTTTTGCTGTCAAACATTTGAGAACACGTCCCATATAAACTACTTGTATCTTTGTCTCAGAGTCTGTTTTTTGGAGAACTCAATGATTAAATCTCAGTTTATTCATCCTCTTATCAATGTTTCCAATTTTGTGCTACTGCTAACTAAGTTGTAATGGACTTTCTTGTACAAGTCCCTTCGTGTACATGTGGGATTTTTAAGGTCAATGCTTAGAGCAGAGTTATTGGGTCAGAGGGTATGACTGTCTTCAACTTTATTAGATGTTGTCAAATTGCCCTCCAAATTGGTTGTCTTAAGTAACTTGAGTTGTATAAACATTCGAAAGTTACATGGGCCTAAAAGAGTTACTATTTCTCCCTGACTGTTCCTACCACAGAAGGTCAGCATCATTGGGCATCTCTATTGTTTGCAGAGAAAGGCATTCCATGGTCCCAGACCTGTCATGCCGAGCATGCTTTCTGGAAGGTTAAGCTGTTACAGACTTCTGAGACTGGGTCAGTTTGAGACAACAAACAAAATCGCTTAAAAAAATACTAATAGTTTATGTCATGATGTTGGCTACAGAGAATAAGATGACATTGGTGTAGTAACTATCAAGAATCATACATAATGGACCATTTTACAGACTGGATTATCCCTCCCACCCCAGATGTCTATGTCTAATCTCTGGAATCTCTTACAGGGCAAAAAGAACTTTGCACATGTGATTAGGTTAAAGAGATTGAGATGCAAAGTTACCTTGGTTCATCCTGGTGGGCCCAATGTAATCATAAGAGGGAGTAAGATGTGACATGACAGAAGCAGTGGTCAGAGAGACTAAGAGAGAGAGAGGTTGATTTGAAGACGCTATGCTGCTGGCCTTGAGATAGAAGAAGGGGCCACAAGCCAAGGAGTACAGGCAGCCTCTAAAACCTGGGAAAGGTGGGCAACAGATTCTCCCCTAGAGCCTCCAGAAGGAATGTAGCCCTGCTGACACCTTGATTTGGGGATGATACATTTGTGGTGTTGTTTCAAGTCACTAAGTTTGTGGTAATTTGTTACAGCAGTAATAGGAAACTAATACCCCAATAACCAGACAAAGAGCCACCCAAAAGGATTTGAGGGAATGGTGCTCAGAGGGTACTCACAGAGAGCCTCAGATAATGCCTCTTCCCAGCAGCCAGAGTGGAAAGCCTCATAATTCAGGCCATATTGATTAGAGTACCAAGGAGTACCTTGCATTGGTAGGAGGGGGGAAAATTAACCCTAAATTAAATGCAGCTCTGATCTGGCCTAACAAAGTTTAAGAATAAGACCTGAAATGATCAAACTCTTTCCAAGTAACTTAATGGCATCCCAGAACAAAGCTTAAGAATATTTGTATGAATACAATACTAGTCATCATCCAACAAGGTAAAATTGACAATATTTGGCATTCAAACAAAAAGTATCAGGCATGCAAAAAAGCAGGAAAATACAACCTAGAGTGAAGAGAAAAGTCAATTAGTCAAAACTGACCCAGAAATAACACGGATGATAGAATTTGTACATAACATATTGTAAACGTTATTATTACATATTCCATATTTCAAGAAGCTAGAGGAAAGACTGAACATGACAGAAAAACATGGACAATATAAAATAAACCTAAATTGAGCTGTTAGAGATGAAAACTACAATGTCTGAAATGAAAAATGCACTCAATAGGACTAATAACACAGTATACATTGCAGAAGAGAATAACAAAGCATCAGTGAACTGTGGGAGAACTTCAAGTGGCCTAATGTAAGTGGAAATGGAGAATGGAGTCCTTAAAATGGGACTGGTATGCCAAATATAATATTAGTCAAAAATATTCTAAGTTTGAGGGAAAGTATAACAGACCCTACCTGAGAAACTTAACAGACCCAAGCATAGAAACATGAAAAAAAAGAAAAAAAAAAACCCAAGGCACATCACACTTAAATTGCTAAACATCAATAAAGAGATAAATCAAAAGCAGTTGAGAAAAAAAAAAAAGACACATTTCTGTACAGAGAAACGAAGATAAGGACGACAGAAGACTTCTTATGAAAGCAGAGCAAGCTAGTGGACAGTGGAATGACATCTTAAATGTACTAAACAGAGAGCACAACAAAAAGCCCTGTCAAATGAGGATTCCACGCTCAAAGAAAATGTCTTTCAAAAACAAAGGTGAAATACCTTTTCAGATCTACAAAGGCTGAAAGAACTCCTCCGCAGCAGACTTAACTCTGCAAGAAATGTTATTGGAAGTCTTACAAGCAGGAAAACAATGATACCAGATGGAAACCTGGATCTACCTAAAAGATAAAGAGCACCAGAAATGACAACTATATAGACAATGTAAAGACTTCTTTCTTCTTAGCTAAGTCTCTTTAAAAGATAATTGACTGTTTACAGCAAAAATAATTTAATAATTATGTAGAGGTAAATCTATAACAGCAATACTACAAAGGCCAGGAGGGGAGAAATAGAAGTATACTGTAGTAAGGTTCTTTTTTTTTTTTTTTTTTTTTTTGAGACAGGGTCTCACTGTCACCCAGGCTGGAGTGGCATGATCACCGCTCACTGCAGCCTCAACCTCCCAGGCTCAAGTGATTCTCCTAACTCAGCCTCCTGAGTAGCTAAGACTAGAGACATGTGCCACCACACCTGGCTAATGTTTGTATTTTTTTGTAGAGATGGGGTTACATGTTACCCAGGCTAGTCTTGAACTCCTGAGCTCAAGCAAATACACCCGCCTTGGCCTCCCAAAGTGCTGGGATTACAGGCGTCCAGGCCTTGTTGTAAGACTCTTCTATATGAAGTGACATATCACTTGAAGGTAAACAATAAGTTAAAGATGCATACTCTAAATCCTAACACAACCACTAAAATAGCACAGCAAAGAGTTATAGCTAATAAGTCAACAAAGGAGATAAAAATAGAGTCATGAAAAATACCCAATTACTTAAAAAAATGAGGACAAGAGGGAAATGTGAGTAAAAAATAGATGGGAGAAACAGAAAACACATAGCATATGTTATAATCATGATTAATGTTATAGTGTTTATAATAACCATGTGAATAATCATGATAAATGTAAACAGGCTACATATTGAAACTAAAGCAGGGGCTGCCATGTTGGATTAAAAAAAAAAGCAAGACTCAGCTATGTGCTCTGTGTAAGAAACCCACTTTAGGCCAGTCACAGTGGTTCAGCCTATAATCCCAGCACTTTGGGAGGCTGAGGTGGGTGGATCACTTTAGGTCAGGAGTTCGAAACCAGCCTGGCCAACATGGTGAAACCCTGTCTCTATTAAAAATACGAAAAAAGCAAAAAAAAAAAAAAAAAAAAAAAAAAAAAGCACTAGCTGGGTGTGGTAGCACACACCTGTAGTCCCAGCTACTTGGGAGGCTGAGGCAGGAGAATCGTTTGAACCCAGGTGGTGGAGGCTGCAGTGAGTCAAGATCAGGCTGCTGCACTCCAGCCTGGGTGGCAGAGTGAAACTCCATCTCCAAGAAAAAGGAAAAGAACTCAGTTTAAATATAAATACATGAATAGGTTAAAGGCAAAAGGATGCGAAAAGATATGCCATGCTAACACTTGTCAAAACAAAACCAAAGTGGTTATATTAATACCAGACAAAATAGGTTTCAGAACAAAGAATATTACTAGAGATAAGATAATTTCATAATGACAAAGGTGTTAATTCATCAAGATGACATAATCCTAATAATTTATACACCTCAAAACAACTTCAAAATACGTGAAGCAAAAACTCAGAACTGCAAGGAGTTATAGTCAGATCTACAATTATAGTTTGAGATTATAGAACCTCTCTCTTGACAACAACGGAGAACAAAAAGAAAATCAGACCAAGTGGTTCAGTTCAACGGGAATGGAAAGTGCAAGAAAGGAGTGATGGAAAATGAGTTAACTGCCCTGGAGGCCAGACAACAGGCCCAAACATAAAAACAGAGGTGAACTCAGTTACTCTGGGGGCCAAGCGGGCAGGCGTGTTTAGTGAACACAAAGCTCTCCTATTACTATCCATAATTAGGACAAATGATTTCCAGTTTCCATACTCTGAGTTATCCTTTTTATTTTTGTATAAACAATCTACAAGTGTGTGCCAGAAATATTGTTGCCCTTTAATCACACAGAACTGGTCCGAAGCAGAATCCTTTGAATTGTATAAAGTCAAGCTGAGAGAATAGTCTGTGACAGACAGGGGACCTGCTTTTCAGTCCAGTCTTAGATCCATCTCTGAGTGAGGCCAAGCACAGAAGGTGGAAACATAAGGAAATGATGTAAGCCACCATAAATTAAAGGATAGTGAAGAACGAACAGAGGTCCTGAGGAGATAGTCCATCCATCTAACCATCATCTACCCATCATCCATCCATCCATCCATCCATCTCCATCCATCTACTTATTTAACAAATAATTATTAACACCTCGGTGGAAGAAAGTTCATCTGTGCCATCCTGACTCTTAGTCCTATTCAGGAATAACTCAGACCTCATACCTCGTTTGCCTTTAGGGAAAATTACTGTTAAGGCACACACAGATTGTACCTTGGGGGATGCTCTGGCAATAACAGATATCCTATTGCATGAACAATGGTCTATCCTGTCAACTCAAGCCATTTAATTTAATTTTAATTTTAATTTTTTCATTGAGATGGCGTCTCACTCTGTTGCCCAGGCTGGAGTGCAGCAGTGCGATCTCGGTTCACTGCAACCTTTGCCTCCCTCCTGGGTTCAAGAGATTCTTCTGCCTCAGCCTCCTGAGTAGCTGGGATTGCAGGCCCCTGCAACCATGCCTGGATAATTTTTGTATTTTTAGTAAAGATGAGGTTTCACTATGATGGCCAGGCTGGTCTTGAACTCCTGACCTCAAGTGTTCTGCCCACCTCAGCCTCCTGAAGTGCTGGGATTACAGGTGTGAGCCACCACGTCTGGCTTCAAGCCATTTTAAATCAGGCCCCCAAAACACTGGGTTGTCAGGAATTAGGGTAGAATGAGAGACATGCTTAGATCAAATTGTGTTGAAGGAAGAGGGAGCCATTTAGACAACAGACCCTTCTCCAAGAAGGGATACAGAGATGGATGGGAGTGGAAGTTCACGTCTCTCCCTTTATGTCTTCCATTCCTCCCCTGATTCTGCCTCTTCTACCCCCAACCCAAGAGCATGATTTGGTCCTTAAGAGCCAACCAGCCTCTTAGTTGACAGATGTGTGAACCTCTCTTAGAAATGCTGGAATAAACCCCACTCAAAAGGAAATCTGGAGTCCTGAAGACAGGATCAGGTTTGGAGTCTAGATGCGCCTAGATTCAAGTCTCAGCTCTAACACTTAGAAGTTGTATAATCTTTTTTTTTTTTTTTTTTTTTGAGACAGAGTTTCACTCAGTAGCCCAGGCTGGAGTGCAGTGGCACGATCTTGGCTCACTGCAACCTTTGCCTCCTGCGTTCAAGTGATTCTTGTGCCTCAGGCTCCTGAGTAGCAGGGATTACAGGCATGTGCCACCATACCTGGCTAATTTTTATAGTTTTAGTAGTGATGGGGTTTCACCATGTTGGCCAGGCTGGTCTCAAACTTCTGACCTCAGATGATCTGCCCTCCTCCACCTCCCAAAGTGCTGGGATTACAGGTGTGAGCCCCTATGCCTGTCCTCAAAGTTGTATAATCTTGATTAAGTCATTAGACTTCTCCAGGTCTTGGTTTTTCTCATCTGTAAAATGGGGATACTAATCTTATAGAGGTGGTTGAGAGGATTAAACCAAATCCTCTCAGTTTGTGGGTATATTTCCCGAGCTATAACCTCGAGTATCCCCCAAATATCTAATTTTGTTTTTCTGTAATTTAAACAATATCTTGAGCTCCCATTTTGACTACTGATTAAATACAAACAATAATAACAAAATAGTCAATTCCAAGCAAATTCAGACACTTAAATGTGTTCCTTGGTCATTTTAGTTTTAAACTTGCTCAAGTCAGTATTTTCTCCTTCTCTTTCTTCTCTCTGGAGAGTTCTCTGTCCTGGGGTTGCTCGAGTGTTAGCTCTGTAGTGGAGAGAGACACCTGCCCTTGTTTATTTCCTGAAACTTAATTCATCTTGACTAGCCTTTGGTCCAGAATACGCTGGCATCTTTTGGGACATCCACACCCCTCCTTACCTGTTATCAGGTCTACACAAGTCCCTCTGTACTCTCTTAGTCCTTCTTAGAGCCTCAGAGACCCTCCTAGGCAATTATCTTTAAAATGTTTTAAATTTACCTAAAAAAAAGAACTAACAAATCCATATCATCCACCATGACAAGGGTACAAAAAGGAAAACAAAATTCTCTAACCTGTCCTTGTCCCGCAGCCACCCACTTCTCCTCCCCAGAGGCAACCCTTTTTACCAGTTTCTTATGTATCCTTTCAAAAATAATTTATGCAATTACAAGCCTACTTTAACTCACGCACACACAGACACACACACACACACATATATATGTATATATCTGTAAAATCTTGTTAACTGCCTTAGAAAACAGAGCCTTAGGCAAAGTTTCTGTGTTAACACTTTATGGAAGGACAATTCCAGGGCACAGCATGAGCCAGGGGAAAATGGAAGCGAGACGGTGTGCTAATTTCCCAGTACTGCCTTAACCAAGTACTGCTAATACATACGGGATGGTTTAAAACAACAGAAAGATGTTCTCCCACAGTTCTGGATGCTAGAAATACGAAGGCAAGTGCTGGCAGGGCCATGCTTCCTTGGAAGCTTCTAGGAGGAGGATCCTTCCTTGTCTCTTCCAGTTTCTGGTAGCCCCAGACGTTCTTTGGCTTGTGGTGGCATAATGCCCATCTCGGCCTCTGTTGTCACATGGCATTCTCTCCTTGCGTCTATGTCTGTGTGTCTCTCATCTTCTTATAACTCCAGTCACCTTGGCTTAAGGACCCACCCAACTCCAGTATAACCTCATCTTTTATTACATCTGCAATGACTATTTCCAAATAAGTTCACATTCTGAGATGCTGGGGGGTAGGACTTCAACATATGTTTTTGGGGCACAATTCAACCCGTAACAGACAGGATAGTAAGCTCATGATGACGTTGCCAAGCCGGTTGAAGCTTCACAAGAAACACAAAGCATTTGGGGTCACATGACAGATCTCCAGAGAGGCACATTGGAGCCACTGTGCCTCAAAACGGTCTTTTTGGGATGTGACGAAGAAAAGAGTTTATCTGCAGGATCTTATCCTCCATCTCTCATTGGTCAAAGTTCACCCATGGGGCTTCAACTCACCCGTATTTTTAGATGGTGTTCCTGCCTCCTCTGGACGGCCACTAGAGAAGCCAGATCCCATGGCCCATGGCATAGCACTTCATCCAAGTCAGGAAGTGTTGGGGGTACCTGGGCCTCGGTGGGCCTGGGCAGGGTAGGTCCAGTGCTCAGGTGGAACCAGGAAGGCGCGGTAAAGCAAAAGCCTGTTGCAGGCTGTTCCCAGGGCCGGCCTGCCTTTCAATGGCTTCTGAGTCCCAAATCGTCTTTCTTCACATGGCTTGGACTCTTATTTTTGCTTAATTTATCTGTCAGAAACTGCAGAGAATTATCAGGCATCCATTAAGGGCTTAAAGGCAGACTCTGAAAAAGTTGACTACCCCTGCGAGTATCAGCAACCATGTGGGAATCTTAACTTCCAGAGATTACTGTTATCTTTTACAACTTTCAACTGATTTTTATTGAGCACCTACTAGGTGCCAGTCACTGTGTAAGGCACTAGGAATATCGCAGACAAACGAGCTTGTGTTCAAGAGGGAGAGAGACAATAAACAAATGTTAAACGCAATTATAATAGAGCCCTGATCAGGGAAATACAGAGAATGATAAGATCCAGCTTTGCCTGTGTTACTGTTTATATTCTCTTCTTAACTTTAAAATACCAAACAAGAAAATTTGGAAAATACAGAGATGTTCAGGGGCAGTGCAAGATGCTCTGTGTTCCTTTTATTACTGAGCAGACAACTCAGTTGCACTGAGGCGAAGGGGATTTTGTTGGTTGGAGGGGAGGTAGGTAATAGATACTTTTGTCTGGCCTTGGTCTGAATGGCTTAGGGCATCCTAAATTTAAGGAAACTCAGCCCAGCACAGGAGTCTGACTTCATTGCGCATCCTAATTTCTTGAAGAGCTTGTTAAAAATGACAGCTTCCTGGAGCCTACTCTCAGAGATTGATTCCCAATGTGGGACAGGCGCCAAGAACAGATGCTTGGCCCATTGCGGCTCTCAATACATTTCCGTTGAATAAATGAATTCTAATGCAGGCAATCCAAGGATCACACTTGGATCTAGAGAGAGCGACAGAGGGAAGTTTTTCTCATCTCGTAGATATTCCTAGGGGCATCCTGTACTTGGGAAAGGAGAAGGAAACCCTGTCCCCACCTTGTCCTTTGTATGTCCTGTGGCCTTCTCCTGCTAGGACCCAGAATTCAGGCTGGCAATTATTTATACTCTAGTTCAGCTCTATTTGGGGTTAAACTTTTGAGAGCTGGCCTGGGAACTTAACCAAGATTTATAGCATTATTTCTATTGGAAACTAATTGAGATTCAAAGACCAATTCAAGAAATGAACTTATTAATTCCACCCCCCCTAAAATTGGCACACTTAAAATGGGTGAATTTTGTGTTATACACATCACACCTCATTAAAATTATTTTTAAAAAGTGGTGAGCCAGATCGCAAGATTACCCAGAAATGCTCCCTTACATTTGTGAAGCACTTTATAGCACAAAACGTTTTCATTCTCATTATCCCATGTAAGCTTTGCATCGTCCTCCGGAGCAGATATTGTAATTATTTTCATCTTATACTGGAGGATAACTGTTGTTAGTCACTTAAGTGGAAGGTTAACAGTCCCTTCACTGCACTTTCACGATTCCATCACCCACGAAATCTTAGGTCTGTGAACACCTTTCTTCAGATACAATAAACTCAGGAACGGAAGCAGGGTCCAGGCATCTGTTTTTCTTGTCTGTGTATCTGTTATATCTTTGAGCTGGTCTTTTATCTGGTCATCCACTTCGCTGGTTGTGTGTGCTTGGTGGGGGCTTTGGGTGAAGCCCCTGCAGAAGCCGCTGCAGCCCTAGCCCTTCATTCAAGTCTTAGGGGTGGGGGTTAATTCTCAATTGGAATAGCACTGGGAGTAGGTTTGGAGGAGTGGGTTGAGGGCGGGTTAAGGAGTTTGAACCATATCTGTAAGCCAATCGTTTTCATCCTTGGTTGTGCCTCAAAATCACATATGCCTAAGCTTTTAAAAACACATAGGCTAGGGTCCAAGACCAGTTCTACAGAATCAGATTCTATGGAGGGATGGGGAGTGGGGCCTGGGCGTTGGAATTTTAATTTAGGTCATTCTGTCACCTAGCAGGGTTGACATTCTTGTTGTGGGCATGTAGGCAGTGAGTGCATAGTTATTGAAGGAAGGGAGTGACAGCACTGTTTTAGGAAGATTAATTTGGCAATTGTGGGAGGGAGAGAGGGGAAAGGAAGAAAATTGGAGGCAGGGAAAGTAGTTAGGAGGCTCCAGAAATAGACTGGATAGACGTGCTAAGACCTGAAACTGGCTGGTGATGGGAACACCATGTGGAAGGCGGTCGGAAGGGCTCTCTGACACTCGGGTGTGGAAGGAGGTCAGGGAGTGAGGAAAGACAGTAAGTCAATGGTTTTCAGCAAAACCCACTAAAGCAAACACTTCACTTTCTCGAGTCATCAATTCTTTATTCGGGAAGTGAAATCTACAGCAATGGATTTGGTGTTTCCTTACTGTCAGCAAGGCTCAGTGATCAATAGGGTCTAGGCTTTGTGATTCTCTCTCTCTCTCTCTCTCTCTCTCTCTCTCTCTCTCTCTCTCTCGTTTCGTTCTGTTGCCCAGGCTGGAGTGCAGTGGCGTGATCTCCCCTCATTGCAAGCTCCTCCTCCTGGGTTCACACCATTCTCCTACCTCAGCCTCCCGAGTAACTGGGACTACAAGCGCCCGCCACCATGCCCGGCTAATTTTTTTAATTCTTTTTAATTTTTAGTAGAGATGGGGTTTCACCGTGTTAGCCAAGATGGTCTTGATCTCCTGACCTCATGATCTGCCCGCCTCTGCCTCCCAAAGTGCTGGGATTACAGGGGTTAGCCACTGCGCCCAGCCTGCCTGCTTTCTTCCTTTCCTTTCCTTTTTCTTTTCTTTTCTTTCTCTCTGTCTCTGCCCCTGCCTTCTTCTCTTCTCTTCTCTTTCTTCTCTTTCTTCTCTTTCTTTTTCTTTCTTTCTTTCTTTTCTTTTTTCTTTCTGTCTTTCTTTCTTTCTTTTTCTCTCCTTCCTTCCTTCCTCTCTTCTTTTCTTTCTTCCTTCCTCTCTTTTCTTCCTTCCTTCCTCTCCTTCCTTCCTTCCTTTCTTCCTTCCTTCCTCTCTCTCTTTCTTTTCTCTCTTTCTATCCTTTCTTCCTTCTTTCCTTTCCTTTTCTTTTTTTTGAGATGGAGTTTCACTCTATTGCCCAGGCTAGAGTGCAATGGCACATCGTGGCTCACTGCAACCTTCATCTCCAGGGTTCAAGTGATTCTTCTGCCTCAGCCTCCCAAGTCACTGGGATTACAGGCGCCCACCACCAAGCCCAGCTAATTTTGTATTTTTAGTAGAGATGGGGTTTTGTGATGTTGGCCAGGCTGGTCTTGAACTCCTGACCTCAGGTGATCCACCCACCTTGGCCTCCCAAAGTGTTGGGATTACAGGCGTGAGCCACTGTACCCGGCCCTCCCTCCTTTCCTCCTTTCCTTCCCCTTCCCCTTTCCTTCCTTCCTTCCTTCCTTCCTTCCTTCCTTCCTTCCTTCCTTCCTTCCTTCCTTCCTTCCTTCCATCCTTCCTTCCTCTCTCACTCTCTCTCTTTCTTTCTTTTTCTTTCTTCTTTTCTTCTCTTTTCTTTTTCTTTCTTTCTTCTTTTCCTGAGACGTGGTCTCACTCCAATACCCAGGCTGGAGTGCAGTGGCATGATCATGGATCACTGTAGCCTTGACCTCCAGAGCTCAACAGATCATCCCACTTCAGCCTCCCTAGTAGTTGGGACTACAGGCACACACCACCACACCTGGTTAAAACTTTTTGTATTTTTAGTAGAGACAGAGTTGCACCATGTTGTCCAGGCTGGTCTTAAACTCCTAGGCTCAAGTAATCCTCCCGCCTCTGCTTCCCAAAATGCTGGGATTGCAGGCATGAGCCACTGTGCCCAACGACGGGCTGCAGTTATTTTCTAGAAGGATTCAGCAGTGTGTCAACAGGAATGCAAAGCCACAGGAAAAATATGGTGTCTCTCTTTAGAGCAAGGTTTAGCAAATTTAACTATAAAGGAAGAGTAGTAAATATTCTAGGCTTTGCAGGCTACATGGTTTCTGTAGCAACTATCTAACAGCTGTCATAGTGTCAAAGCAGCCATGACAATATCTAAGTGAGTAGGCATGGTTGTTGTTCCAATAAAACATTATTTACAAAAACAGGTGCTAAGTTGGATTTAGTCTGCAGGTTATAGCTTGCCAACACCTGGTCTTGAGCACTGATGTTACTGGAAGATTTCAAGGGAACTTTTTATTTTTAATTTTTATTTTTTTTGGTGATGAGTTCTTGCTCTGTCATCCAGGCTAGACTGTAATGGTGTGAATTCGGCTCACAGCAGTTGAATGGCTTAAGCCATCCTCCCACCTCAGCCTCCCAAGTAGCTGGGCCTGCAGGCATGTGCCACCATACTTGGCTAATTAAAAAAAAAATTTAGGCCGGGCGCGGTGGCTCAAGCCTGTAATCCCAGCACTTTGGGAGGCCGAGACGGGCGGATCACGAGGTCAGGAGATCGAGACCATGCTGGCTAACACGGTGAAACCCCGTCTCTACTAAAAAATACAAAAAACTAGCCGGGCGAGGTGGTGGGCGCCTGTAGTCCCAGCTACTCGGGAGGCTGAGGCAGGAGAATGGCGTGAACCCAGTAGGCAGAGCTTGCAGTGAGCTGAGATCCGGCCACTGCACTCCAGCCTGGGCAACAGAGCGAGACTCCGTCTCAAAAAAAAAAAAAAAAAATTTATAGAGATGGGGTCTCCCTATGTTGCCCAGGCTAGTCTCAAACTCCTGGACTCAAGCAATCCTCCTACCTCAGGCCCCCACAAAGTGCTGGGATTACAGGCATGAGCCTGGCATAAACATTATTTTTGAAACCCAAGTTTTTACACGGTCTCCAATTTCTAGTGTCACCTTCTCTTTAACATCTGTGTTAGGCCATTCTTGCATTGCTATAAAGAAATATCTGAGACTGGGTAATTTATAAGAAAAGAGGTTTAATTGGCTTACTGTTCTTCAGGCCGTATAAGAAGCATGATGCTGGCATCTGTTTGGCTCCTGGGGAGGCCTCAGGAAGCTTCCAATCATGGCAGAAGATGAAGAGGTAGCAGGCATCTCACATGGTGGGAGCGGGAGCAAGAGAACCAGTGGCAGGGAGGTGCCACACACTTTTAAACAACCAGATCTCATGAGAACTCACCCACTATCATGAGGACAGCACCAAGTCATGAGAGAGCTATGCCCATGATCCAATCATCTCCCACCAGGCCCCACCTCCAACATTGGGGATTACAATTTAACATGAGATATGGCAGGGACACAGATCTATATCAACAGCCAACCAGTACTGTTCTGCAAATATAGGCAGTGCAATGCACAAAGGCACCTAAGCAAGGGGACAGGTGGGGACTTAAACCAGCCTGGTAACAGGTGCAGTGCAGAAGGAATGGGTGCATTTTGTAATTCATTGCTCAGATGAGCCCCTTTTGCATGGTTTGCATAAGAGCATCATATATGCTAGTCACAGCCTTGACATGCTCCACACTCTCACGTGACCTGACTTCAATAAGTAATTCTGTCCCCCTCTGCAGTATTTCTTGGAGTCCTGAGAAGGGAACCGTTTCTGTTTCTCAGGTGATGTTGAACTTGTTTGCCAGGTGATGGCTTGCTGCCTCTCCACTGGTCACTGCTGGCCACCTTGGGACCCCTTTTCCAGGCTGCTCCACTTGGTCTGCCTTCTCACAAAGGTAGACTGAGGCCTCTCTCTGATTTCAGGTACTTCTCAGACAAGGCCAGCAGGTGTACTAGACCAGGCCGAGGCATGAAGCAAACATAAAAGAGTTATAGCTAAAAACCAGAAACCTTAACATCAGACATCACTGTCCCCACGTGTCTTGGCTGAAGCCAGCCTTTTTACATTATTAATCAGTCACAATACCTGGTTAGAAAAACCTGAATTTGCATCGCTTACCTGTTTCAGACCTCCCTTCAGAAGTAGGAGCCTCATGTCTGATGATCTGATGGACTTACCAGCTTTACAGCCTTCCACTAAACAAATGGGGATTTTTTTTTTTTTAAGACGGAGTCTCAGTCTGTTGCCCAGACTGGAGTGCAATGGCCTGGTCTCAGCTCACTGCAACCTCTGCCTTTCGGGTTAAAATGATTCTCCTGCTTCAGCCTCCCGAGTAGCTGGGATTACAGGTGCCTGCCATCACACCCAGCTAATTTTTGTATTTTTAGTAGAGACAGGGTTTCACCAGTGGGCCAGGCTCGTCTTGAACTCCTGACCTCAGGTGATATGCCCACCTCAGCCTCCCAAAGTGCTGGGATTATAGGCATGAGCCACTGCGCCTGGCCCAAATGGAGATTTTTTAAAAATGGAACTAAATGCACAATTGTATACATTTTGAAAACAAAACACAAACCTTGGAAGAAATTTTGCACTTTCTATAAGTATCTTTGAGCCATGGTCCTGGGCTTCTGGGTGCAAAGCCACTGGGCTCTGTCTGTCATTAGAGATACTTCAGTAGAAAACCTGAGAAGCCCTGAGTTAAGTACTTTCATCTTATTTAGCACGGATGCACAGGCTTCTTAGAAACTGCATATCTGGTATCAAACATGAATGCCTGTGGCCAGTTTAAATGAGTTCCCATCTTCTTTTTGAAACTCCATCCTCATTCTCCTACTGATAGATTTGGCTTACTGCTTTGAGGCTGTGAATGTCGAGGTTGCTTGCTTTAGGAAACTCGAACTCCTTGCCATGGCTGCACATTGCTTCTCCTGAAAGTGTAAGGGCTTACTTTCTCTTGGAAATTCTGGTCCTTATAAACCCAAGATCTGATTTGCTCATTCAGGTCTTAGGGCTTCCAGACCCAGAGCTTACCATGCACCTGCACGTAGCAGTGACTCTTCTGCCTTTCCCAGGGAGCGAGGCTTCATTGTCAGAGGAAGGAGCAGGAGGGACATCTCGTCCTTTCCCCAATCCCTGAACTTGGAGAGCCTCTCTTGTCCCTGCTTTGTCTGTGAAGTGGTTCCTAGTTGCTTTGAGATTTCCAACTGAAAGCTGCCTTGTTAATACAGAGTAAGAACTAGGGCATTTCAGCCTTAGGGAAAAAAAACCATCAAACAAAACACAGCTCAGACACAGTTTTAGCATCAGAGGAAGAATTTTTAGGGGGAGGGGACATTCAGTCCTTCTGAATTCCACATTGGGGTTTCTCACTGGGTTCAGCGATGTCTCTAGGCCTAGGGTAGCCAAACCCCCCGCCCTTGGCTTCCAGCAGAGGTGGCCTGGCATTGGCAGGCAGTGCTAAATATAAAGGCAGCATCAACCCCAGATCAGAGCAGCTGAGGTTCTTGTTCGGTACCCTCTGCATTTCTCTGACTTTGTCCCTTGCCATGGGGTGAGAAGAAGCAGCCAAAGGAAGCCAAGGACAAGGAGCAATCCCCAGATCCCTGGGAGTCTCTGAGGGTCCTGGCATTCTCTGTTGAAGTGACCCCAAGCCCTCTTCAAGGGCCTTGTTGAACTCTTTCCCAAATCCATCCTCCCAAAGGTGGGAAGCGCATCTGATGTGCACACCTAGGGGCCCAAGAGGTGGTCAAGGGACAGCTGTTTGCTGGTGAAAGCATACAGTTGGAGCTTGGACAGAGTTGTTTGCATACATGCATGCAAGGCCCTCGGTGGTAAGAAACGGAACCGGGGGTACATAGAGAAGTGGCATGAGCCGTGGGCCAGGGAGCCTCCATTTACATTCCCGTCCCAGCCCTTGCAAATGTTAGGGGTGGGCCTGCCAAAGGAAGAACAGATGGAAAATCTCCAGAGAAAATACAAGAATCATGAAACCAACACATTTACCAGAGCTCCTGTTTTGATGGTGAGAGAAGCATCCCCAAAGCCATTGCATTGATAAATCTGGACATGAAGCTTAGTTTATTTTTCATTTAAAAATCAGATAAAATATTAGTTATTTCAATAACGGGTGCATTTGTTTTTAAAAGAGTGATAATAGCTCCCTGTTATTGTGAGGCTAAAATGAGAATGTGTGCCGTGGAGGGGAGCTATTAATACATGTTAATAAGATTGTTCTTTTTCTATTTTCCTCCAGCTGGTACCTAAGATAATGTTCAAAGCTTTTTCTTTCATTTGTCTTGCTCTGTCTGGTGGGATATTGTTAGTAAAAACCAGATACTAAGACATTTTTAAATGTCAAGTGAAGACAAGTTAATAATTGCTCTCCCACAATATGAAAGCAAATGGTGGTCCAGGATCAAAAACCATGTTTTTCTCCTTTTTGGAGCTGCCAAAATTCCCTTAGGGGTATGCACCAGGTAAGTGTAAGGACAAGTTCAGAATCTGAATGACATTGTCACAACCCATGCCAGACCCCAGCTGAGGCCTCTCTCCACTTTGATGTGATTAAATAAATCCCAGTCTTGTCTGCAAAGAAAGCACAGGCTGAAAAACCACGCAGATGAGCCAGGCAGTCTGCCCAAATATCAAAACACAAGACCTGCGGATAATCGTTCAGTGTCCGCGGAGTTGTAAGGGATGTGGCTTGTGCTGGGAACCACAGTTATCATCCCTTACACTTGTGGAGCTCTTTGTTGTTTGCAGAAGGCTGCCACAGACATGATTTCACGCCATCCTCCCACGGAGACAGAGTGGAGCTTGTCCGCACAGAGCACCTGGAGACAAAACCCTCTGCATTTCCCAAACTCCCATTTTAGGGGGTTTGGACAGAATGACACTGGCTTTGTGGGTTGGGCAGGGCACTGTGTTCACAGTAAGTAGCCCATAAGTGGCTGCTGGGATTCAGCTGTGCCACCCTCTGCAAGACTCCTAACAAGTGTACAAGCCGCTGATGCCTTCAGGGAAGCAAAATCTGGCTAACCCCACCCCCACCCCGGGCCCCCAGCTGTGGCCCTTCCCATCAAGACCCTGCTAATGGGGAGGCTGCTGGGCTTCTACTTCATGCATAGGAGTTTTTTATTTTTATTTTTTTTTTTGTTTTTTATTTTTAGAGGCTCCCTGTGTTGCCCAGGCTGGTCTTGAACTCCTAGGCTCAAGCAGTCCTCTCAGCTCAGCCTCCCAAAGTGCTGGGATTGCAGGCGTGAGCCTGCAGGCGCCTGGCCTGGATAGTGGGTTGTGTCTCTGCTCTGCCTGCCCCGCAGGAATGGCTGCTCCTCGCCGGGGTGGGTATCACGAGACTTGGGGTTTGAGCCCCAAATGTCTGAAAGGGATCTCTGGTCTGCAGCTCTGGCTGGACAAAGCGGCCTTGGGCATGTGAGAGCTTGGAACTGGGCACGCAATATCCTTATCATGGGAAGGGAAAAGGGCTACTTTGTCAGCGTTTTCCTCTTTCAGCAGCACCTGGAGCTCTGGTTGGGGAAATGGTAGAAAGATGATTCTCCTGAAGGCCTATCAGTGCTGTGGGGCAGGAACAGCCAACCCCTTGCAGTTAACAGTTCCCTGGAGCCAAGGCTAGGTGTTTTCTCAAAGAGCAACACGCCTCTCTTCTCTGTGGTTCTGTGCCAGGCCGCCCCTCTTTCTCCAGGTGGAGGAGGAAAGAACGGATGCCTCCTTCCGAGTCCTCATGGCTTTTAACCCTCTTGGAAGACAGAGGGAACACAACCCTAAGGGGGCCAGGGTAAGCCCAGGAGGGGTGCAGAACCTGGGGTCCAATGCCCAGAACTGATATTGGGCCCTAGGCTGGATCAAGTGGACAGAGCTTAAATCAGAAGCAGACTGGGCCTGCACTGAGAACGAGTGTCACAGGGAGTTGAAGAGAGGAGGGGCTGGGGGTTCCAGGAGTGTCAAACTGATGACGGAAGCAGGGAGCAGGTGGGCAGGAGCCAGGTGGGGCAGGAGCCCCAGGAATCAGCAGGCTCCAGGTGGAAAAGAAGCCAGAGGATCAGGAATTTGGCTAGAGGTGACAGGGGCATATGGAGAAGGCTGCTCCTGACTGGCGGTCCAATAGATTCATCTGAGTTAAGAGAGAGATAGTCCACCCCAATTGTTCACTTCTATGAGGAATATTGCACAAATTAAAGGAAAAAAAAAAAAAACAAAAAAAAACTACAGGATTAAAAACAGGTCAGATGGCCGGGCACGGTGGCTCACGCCTATAATCCCAGCACTTTGGGAGGCCAAGGCGGGTGGATCACGAGGTCAGGAGTTTGAGACCAGCCTGACCAACATGGTGAAACCCTGTCTCTACTAAGAATACAAAAATTAGCCAGGTATGGTGGTGTGTGTGCAATCCCAGCTACTCAGGAGACTGAGGCAGAAGAATCGCTTGAACCCGGGAGGCGGAGGTTGCAGTGAACCTAGATCGTGCCACTGCACTCCAGCCTGGGAAACAGAGGAAGGTTCCGTCTCAAACAAACAAAAACAATAACAAAACAGGTGAGGCGTGGTGGCTCACAGCTGTAATCCCAGAGCTTTGGGAGGCAGAGGCAGGCAGATCACTTGAGGTCAGGAGTTTGGGACCATCCTGGCTAACATGATGAAACATTGTCTCCACTAAAAACACAAAAATCACCTGGGCATGTTGGTGTATGCCTGTACTCCCAGCTGCTTAGGAGGCTGAGGCAGGAGAATGGCTTGAACCCTGGCGGTAGAAGTTGTGGCGAGCCCAGATCACACCACTGCACTCCATCTTGGGTGACAGAGCAAGACTCTGTCTCAAAACAAAATACAATAATAAAAAATTAAAAAAAAAAAACTTTTTCACACACTGGCATCTACTTTCCTTTCTAGCCTCACCTCCACCAGCTTTTTTTTTTTTTTTTTAATTTTTTTAGTAACCTACACCCCAGCCCAAAAAGTCTGTGTTTTCCTTAATACACTGTGCTTTCCTGCCTCTATGCCTGACTAAGCCATTTTTTGTCCCCAAAATATCAATTCACTGGCTCTCTGCCAGTGGAAATCTTATTCATTTATCCTGAATAGGCGAAGGATGCCAACTCATTTAAGAGATATAATTAGGAAGACTATGGAAAAATAGTTATCAAAGAAATGTGAATTTAAAATAACAACGAGGCATCATGACATAGTTATAAAGTCATAGCAAATGATAAGAAAACCCAAAGCAGCCCACCCAATGCTGACACCGTTTTGCTGAAATAGGTCCATCTGTTGCTGGTGACATTGTAAATGGGCTAAGATAGTTATTTTATGTGTCAACTTGACTGAGCTAAGGGATGCCCACATAGCTGGTAAAACGTTATTTCTGGGTGTGCCTGTGAGGGTGTTTCCGGAAGAGATGAGCATTTGGATTGACAGGCTGAGGAAGGAGGATCACCCTCACCAATGTGGGCAGCCACCATCCAACCTGTTGAGGGCCCAGATGGAACAAAAATGCAGAGGAGGGGCAAAGTTGCTCTCTGCTTGAGCTGGGACATCCAGCTTTCCTGTCCTTGGACATCAGTGTTCTTGGTTCTCCAGCTTTTGGACTGGGATTGGGACATATGCCATCGGCTTCATGGTTCTCAGACCATCAGGACTGGACTGGAATTATACCACTGGCTTTCCTGAGCCTCCAGCTTGCAGACAGCAGTTATAGGACTTCTCAGCCTCCATAATAGGCAATCCCTCAGAATAAACCTCTTTCTATGTATCTATATGTATTCTACTGGTTGCGTTTTTCTGGAGGACCCTGCCTAATACATGGGCCCAAACTTCTGGGGGAAACAATGAAGTAATGTATTTCAAAAGAGACAGAAATGTCCCTGTACCTTGATGCCCATCAATCCTATTTTGCAGAGTTGAGCTAAACAAAATGACACTGAAGAAAAAAAAAAGCTACATGCATAAAGATACCTCTTGCATCATAGTCATCATAATTTTTAATAGTGAAAAGACTGGAAATAGCCCAACTACCTCACAACAGGGGACTCTAGAGGAAATTACACTCAGACAGATGGAAATTATGATGATGAAGACTATTTAGCGAAAGGAAATGCTTATAACATAATGCTCAGGAGACACAAAGTTTATTGCGACTACACTATAAAAATCACATAAATGTATGGAGAAGGATATATAAGGGAACAGAGAGAAAGGAAAATCACTACTTATTAGGGTATTATTTTTATTAGAGTGTTGCTGATGTAATAAAAATCTCCGAGAGGAAATTTCCTTCAAAACCCCTGATTAGCTTTATTCTCATCTGGTCTGTGGTCCTTATTGCATTGTGCCTTGAGTGTAATAATTTGTGTCCTAGTTTTAGCCCCCTTTGGACCATAAACTCTTCAAGGGCAAGGACTATGTTTTACTTTTCTTTGTCTCACCTGAGCACTTGTATCTCCCTGGAACGTAATAATATTCAACAATTATTTATTAAGCAAATTAACCACTGCTAAGGATTATGTTGTGCTTAAAAATAAAATTCAACAAATCATTCTCTCCATCCTCCTGTCTCCTGGCAAAAGGCACTCAACTAAATAGATATCTGTATTATCTTCAGGCTTCCTGGGAAGGAAAATCCACATTCAGAAATCTAGCATTTTATACCTGGAACGAAACATAGATGCAGTAATGCAGGCAACACTCGGGAATCTGGGAAACCGAGGCTCTTGGGACTTATTTACCTTTGCCCCTTAAGGCAACAAGATGTTTAAAAATTGAAGTCATTCTTAGGTTTACCACCTGGGGCCAACCGGATCCCGGCCAGAAGGAAAACGATCCAGCACTCCTACTGGGAGCCCAAAGCTGCTGTGCCTAAGCCAGGCCTCTCTTTTATGAGCCTAACTGTCAGGGCTGATGAGAAGACAGGAAATGTGATAACATGACTCAAGCTTATGCTTCCCAAAGAAAACAACGGGAATTCAGTGCTGAACTCTTTTTAGGTACTGATCCCTTATTGCATGCCAGACAGTTTACGCACATCAACTTACGCTCCCATTTTACAGATAAAATCTTAATGTTCAGAGAGACTATGTGACTCACCCAAGGTCAAACAGCTTTTCTTTTGATGGGGCCTGTCAGGATCCCAAAGCAACCACAGGCTCTTAAGCATCCCTACCCAGCAGGCCTGAGAACTCACAATAGATAGGCCCATTTTGTCTGTCTGTCCAGGATGATGAAGCCTCAACATCTCCCTTTTCCTTTCTCCTTTTTTCTTGCATGTACAGATATTGGCCCTTGTCTGCAGCCTGGCTGCAGAAAAGCCTATTTTCACCTGGCTTACATTTTTCTTGTTTTCAGACTGGGTCACCAAGCCGATGATTTTATTCCATGCTCTTTGAATCCACTGTGGTCATCAGTCATTTTCTCCTGAAGAAAATCACACACTCCCTTGTATCGGTGACCTTCCCTGAGGTCTGAGTATATATATCAATCATTTTTAGGACATGTTTTCTTTAACTGAATACGGTCTCACATACTGGGGATAAGGTTTGGGGATTGCTGTGATTTGGATGTATCCCTTCCAAACTTTAGGTGTTGCCAGTGTGATAGTGATATTAAGAGGAGAAGCCTTGGCCGGGTGCGGTGGCTCACTCCTGTAATCCCAGCACTTTGGGAGGCCGAGGCAGGAGGATCACTTGAGGTCAGGAGTTCGAGACCAACCTGGGCAACATGGTGAAAATACTAAAAATACAAAAATTAGCCAGGTGTGGTGGCGGGCACCTGTAATCCCAGCTACTTGGGGAGGCTGAGGCAGGAGAATTGCTTGAACCCAAGGGACAGAGGTTGCAGTGAGCCTAGAGCATGCCACTGCACTCCAGCCTGGGTGACAGAGCGAGACTCTGTCTCAAAAGAAAAAAAAGAGGTGAAGCCTTTAAGAGGAGATTAGGCCACGAGGGCTCCACCCTGAGGACTGAGACTAGGTGCCCTTGTAAAAGGGCTTCATGGAGGGAGTAAGTCCCTCTTGCCCTTCCGCCTTCCACCTTGTGGCACCATCTTGGAAACAGAGACCAGACCCTCCCCAGACAACAAACCTGCAAGTGCCTTGGTCATGGACTTCCCAGCCTCCAGAACTGTGAGAAATAATTTCTGTTCTTATAAATTACCCAGTCTATGGTACTTTGTTATGGCAGCATGAATAGACTAGGAGGATGAAAACAGCAGCTGTTCCAGAACAGTTTCTTCCAACATTATGCTAATTTTCTTTTTTCTTGGATGCTTTTTTACAAGTTGCACTTTTTAAATGTGATATTCTCTCACTCTAACTGAGGCCTCTACTCCTCTTTTCTTTCATACATTTTGTCTATGGTGCAAAACTGACACTTTTTTGTTTCTCTAATGCAAGTAACAATAACATCTAATTAATACGCAGCTACACTCAGGCAGAGGCAGAAACCCTTCCATCTGCTGTTGTGTGATAGCTGCTTCCCCTTTTGCTCACTTATGTTCTTTTTAGCTTATTCTGTGCCCTTTAAATTGCCTTCCTAAAACACAGAATTCCACATCAACTCAAAATTAGTTTAGAAAATAGATGGTGCTTGGTAAGTTCCAACCTATAAAATCCTGCCCATCTTCGCAGTCTGGGGCTGACACCATTAAACATTAAGTGGTAGCAGATGCTTCCTGCCTGGGATTCAATTTCTAGGCCAATGTTTTGTTATTCCTTCTAAAAGATAGATTGTTTTTCTCGTTTTTCATTTATTTAAAAAAAAAAAAAAAGAACACTAGATTTTGGCCAGGTGCGGTGGCTCACGCCTGTAATCCCAGCACTTTGGGAGGCTGAGGCGGGTGGATCACTTGAGTCCAGGAGTTCGAGACTAGCCTGGGCAACATGGTGAAACCCTGACTCTACAAAAAAATACAGAAATTAGCTGGGCTTGATGGCACGTGCCTGTAATCCCAGCTACTGGGGAGGCTGAGGTGGGAGAATTGCTTGAGCCCCGGAGGTGAAGGTTACAGTGAGCCGTGATCACACCACTGCACTCCAGTCAAGGTGACAGAGCCAGGCCCTGTGTCAAAAACAGAAAACAAACCAAAATAAAATGCTAGGTTTAAATAAAATTTAAATTTCTGTACTAGGCTGGGGGTTGGGGGGGATAGTTTGGTGACAGATGTCTTGTTTTTAAAAACCTGAGGAATGGGCTTCTGTTTGTCTTCCCATCATTAGAAACTCAATCCTGCATGTCCTGGGAGCCCAATTGTAAACCTTAGTTTTTTTTAGAAGGACCGTGATTCCCCGCAAGGCCAGGCTGCCACTGTAGAAGTCCACAGTCAGAAAGAACCACAGACCAACTCCCCTGGGTGGTGTGGTCCAGGCATTGCTTTATTTAGATGAATTCCCACAGAGGTGCTATAGTGTGGTCTGGGGATATGATTATATGGTTTCGATGCCATGGAAACTTACAGGAAGTTAAGAGTGCGGTGAATCCCAGCTCACACCAAATTTACTGTGTCTGCCTCGGTTTCCCTTTTCCTCAAATAGGTGGTGTAACTAGTTCTTATTTTGTAGGTATTCTAGTCCCCAAATTCCTTTTTAAGAAACATGGGAACTTACTATAAATGCTACATAAATCCAAGGTTTTAAGGGCCTTTGGGCTAAAACCAGCCTTGAAGTGAGGCAAGACCTCAGGCTCCCTTCTCTTTTCTTCCCAGAAGATCCAGTGGTCCTAAGGAGAATACACAGCCATGACTAGCCCAGGGGAGCCAAGGAAAGGAAGAGAAATGGTTACTTTCACTTTCTTCCTTAAGCCCTCGAAAGAGAGATGACTCAGTGTGCCCCAGGAAGGGAGGATCCACCTAGCTTTCAGCATTTTCCAAGGTCCTTTTCAAGATGGGCACCAAAGTGACAGGCTCAAAGGAAGGCTCTCTTTCTTTTTTTTTCTTTTTCTTTTTTTTTTTGAGATGGAGTCTCGCTCTGTTGCCTAAGCTGGAGTGCAGTGACGCAATCTCGCAATCTCGGCTCACTGCAGCCTCCGCCTCCAGGGCTCAAGCGATTCCCCCACCTCAGCCTCCTGAGTAGCTGGGATTACAGGTGCCTGCCACCACACACAGCTAATTTTTGTAGTTTTAGTAGAGACGGGGTTTCACCATCTTGGCCAGGCTGGTCTTGAACTCCTGACCTCATGATCCACCTGCCTCAGCCTCCCAAAGTGCTAGGATTACAGGTGTGAACCATTGTGCCCAGACAGAAGGCTCTCTTTCTAATGTAAACTTTCATTGGCAGTCAGAGGGGGCCACCTACCAGGGTTTTCTAACTCTTAGCAAATCGTCATTGAACATAAAATGAACACAGTACCACATCTCCATGCATTAGACACATTGTCACCCAAATCGTGCAGCCTCATTCAGAAATGACCTTGCTTCTGAGAGCTCATCTTCCTGGAATCATTTTGGTTTGATCCTTTCAAGGCTGTGAGATTTATTTTCATGTATTATTTTTCATTTCAAAAGTTATTCATAATTCAATTTAATTTTAAAAGCTTCATATACACATATCTACACAGATATGCCCACATACACACACACCTGGTACAAATCCAAATACTATAAAAGGGTTCTCAACATAAATATCCATCCCAGTCAAACACCACTCTGTTGTTACCAGTTTCCTGTGTCTCCTTCCAGGGCTGTTCTAAGCATAAAATATTTATTTTTAGGTATTTTTTAAAAAGACGTACTGTTTAATTTTAAAGCTACTTTAGCACAAGACAAGGTAAAAAAGTAGGAACCTATAGATTAAAAAAGAAAAATAAAGGGCCTGGGGTATAATTGTTTTAAATGACGTGTTTATGTGTTGAGTTTAAAAATATTTTGATGTGTTCCAATGCATGGAAAACAAGATAATGTGAATCACTGTCCTGAATAAACTGTCCAATAGGATTACATATTTTGTGTGTGTACCTTGGCAAGGTCATGTTAGCAAGTTTACATAATAGTATACAGAAAACAGAAAGTCACCCAATAGACTGGAGTGAGCAGGGAGGGACAGGGAGGAGCAGAAAGAAGACTGTCTCAAGAACTGCCACTTAGAGAAGAGGCACTGAGAATGAACAGAGGTGAGCCCAGGGAGGTAAACAAAGCCTCAGGCCCATGCTTTCCAACAGGATTGTCTGCAATGGTGGGAATGATCGCATCTGCGCCGTCTGATATGGTAGCCGCTAGTGCTGTTGAACACTTGAAATGGAACCAGTGAGACTGAGGGACTGAATTTTTATTTTAATTTTGCTTTAATTAATTTGAATTTAAACAGCCACATGGGGCAGTGGACACCACACTAGATCGTGTCGCTCTGGGGTTTGCAACATCTTGGGAGGCATCAATGGGCTTAGAGAACTAAGAATGGAAAGGGGGCAGAGAATAAACATGGGGTAAGTAAAAGCAGAAGAGGAAAGAAGGAGGGCAAGGAGAAAGGAGAAAGAGTGAAATTCAAGTGGAAAGGCATAGACAGAGAGGAATCATTGTCTTAAGTGATGAGTGGTCCCTGGATCGCTGGCTGAGACCTTCTGGTGTGATTCTGAGGTCTTCTGCAACAGCACACAGAAACAGTCTCTTCTAGAGCAATACTGCACTTGCTGACCCTGGGAGACCTGCAGGTCTTCACCTCCTTATCTTACTGTGAAGGGAGCAAGGGTACACAATCCCAGGGACTCCCCCACTCCATTGTGTGAAATAAAATAGTTTACTCCAAGAAAACCCCACAGTTTTGATACACCACTAGGTGTCACCATTAACCAAAATGAGCTTTTATTTTATTTTTTTTTTATCGTTTTTAACCTACAGAATTTGGTGAGTTTCTTCTCTGGGTCTATTGTTGATCTATACAATTCATTTAGGTATTTTCCTACTTTATCACAGACAAAGCAAAGTGGCTTGAGCTCCTGGAGGCTACCCAACAGGGATATTCATTCTAATTCGGTTTATTTTCCTTTGCAGTTAAAACTCTACTAAGGCTCGGTGTAGTGGCTCATGCCTGTAATCCCAACATTTTGGAAGGCCGAGGCAGGAGGATCGCTTGAGACCAGGAGTTCCAGATTGGCCTGGGTAACGTAGTGAGACCCCCATCTCTACAATAAATTTTTAAAAATTAGCCAGGCATGAGGGCATGCAACTGTAGTCCCAGCTACTTGGGAGGCTGAGGTGGGAGGAGCATTTGAGTCCTGAGCCCAGGAGATTGAGGATGTAGTGAGTCATAATTGTGCCACTGCACAGACAGAGCTAGACCTTTTCTAAAAAAGAAAAACCAAAAGCAAACAAAAAAGCTTCTGCTAAATACCACAAATGTGTGCGTGTACACACATGCTCGGCCTCCCAAAGTGCCAGGATTACAGGTGTGAGCCACCATGCCTGGCTAACATTCATTCTTAAATATTTACTGTGTGCTATGCAGGGACCCTATGTACACTGCACAACTCTGGGGGTGGGAGGAGAGGGCACTGTCTGCACAGACCTCAATGTAAATGGTGTTTCCTGAAGTTGTGCAGCCTACCAGCTCTGTAAGACTCTGGTCTGGGCCATAAGAACTGTATTAGTCCATTTTCATGCTGCTGATAGAGACATACCCAAGACTAGGTAATTTATAAAGAAAAAGAGGTTTAATGGACTCACAGTTCCACATGGCTGGGGAGGCCTCACAGTCATGGTGAAAGGCGAAATGAACGTCTTACATGGTGGCAGACAAGAGAGAATGAGGGCCAAGAGGAAGGGGAAGCCCTTTATAAAATCATCAGATCTTGTGAGACTTATTCCCTACCATATGAACAATATGGGGAAACCGCCCCATGATTCAATTATCTCCCACCAGGTCCCTCCCACAACACATGGGGATTATGGGAGCTGTAGTTCAAGATAAGATTTGGGTGGGGACACAGCCAAACCATATCAGGGACAAAATCATGAGTAAGATATGGGCCCTGCTTTTTCCATCCTCTCTGTTCTATTTCTTAGGAGAGTTCCTTAGTCTAAAACCTTCTTTGGAACTAGAAATATCTATGCCCTATATAAATTCTGAGAGTTATACATGTAACAGTTAGCTTTCCCTTCTATCCTTGTAAAAACAACTAAGGTTTAGTCTTTTTCAGAGAAGTAACGCCCCTCACTGAGCATTATTTTATTAATAAGACAAAGTACTATTACAGCTGGATAAATCAAGTCATGGCCTTTGCCCTTGGGAAATTCAATAAAATCCAAAATAAAATCCTTAAGTTTTGCATATCTAAATTTGACCTTTCAACAGAAGAGGAGTAGTAGCAATTAAACATGAATCTGGGGACCGGGACCCCTAGAATCTAGCCTGACTAGGCTTTCTTGGGAAATGTACCAGTTAGGTTGGGGGTAAAACAAACCACCCCAAAGCTTAGTGGCTTAAAGCAACAAACACTCATCATTTTTCATGATTCTGTGAGTCAGTTGAGCAGTTCTGATCTAGGTTGGTGTGCAGATCTGAGGTCTGTAGATGGCTCAGCTCGAGTTGGCTGGCCTCCCTCACATACATGAAATTGACAGGCTGGTTAGTTGAGGAGGACTTAGCTGGGATGGTTTGTCTCTGTTCCATGTGATCTCTCCTCCTCCAGTAGGCTAGCTCAGCCTTCACATAATGTTCTCAGCATGGTGGTCTCAGGGTATAAAAGAGCAGCAAGAGAAAGCAAGCTTCAGTATGCAAGCACTTGAATATTTTTTCTTGTGTCACATTTGCTCTTGTCCTGTTGGCCAAAGAAAGATACATGGCTAAGCCTTGAGTCAGTGCGAAAGGTATTATCCAAGGATGTTGTAGAGAGAGGTATGAACAAATTGAGGACCAGTGTTGTAACAATCTACTGAAAAAATTAATTTAATTTCTCCTTATCTCGGTGTTTACCAAGATGATAATTTTAATAACACTTTCTTGACCTACTTCCCAGGGAAGAAAAAAAACACATGGAAGAAACTGCTGTATATCATTCAAAGAAAAGGGACAACATAACTATTATTCATTTTACTTCAGTTTACTCATCTATGTTTTTCATGTCTCGTCCACAGCATGGCTAATCTATCTATGGGGCAATTAGAAATCCCACTTAGTGAAAATTCCTATCAAAAATAAAGGTAACAATTTCAAAAGAAAATTCTGTTTATTTTCATAATTTTCACCAGTAAGTTGGTACATTTTATGGGTTATGTGTAAGGATACCCACTAAGGATATGACTAGCAGAATTCTTCAAGAATAGAAACCCAGGAATGTCTAACCACAGGCTAACTTTCACAATTGCCCTTATATGTTAGACTTGGCAGATACATTTTATTTTTTGTTTGTTTGTTTGGAGAAGGAGACTTGCTCTGTCACCCATGCTGGAGTACAGTGGCACGATCTCCGCTCACTGCAACCTCCATCTCTCGGGTTCAAGTGATTCTCCTGCCTCAGCCTCCCAAGTGGCTGGGATTACAGGTGCCCACTACCATGGCCGGCTAATTTTTGAATTTTTAATAGAGATGGAATTTCACCGTGTTAGCCAGGCTAGTCTTGAACTCCTGACCTCAGATGATCCACCCGCCTCAGCCTCCTAAAGTGCTGGGATTACAGGCATGAGCCACTGTGCCCAGCCAGCCACCGCGCCCGGCCTACATTTTGTTTTAAATAATTGCTCAGCACTGCACAAGTTGAACACTTGTTATAGCACTCAGAGGACTTAATCAGATAAAGAAAATGACTAGGAGTTTACAGTGTATGTTTTCTTTCTTTTTCTTTTTTCTTTTCTTTTTCCTTTTTTTTTTTTTTTTTTTATGAGATGGCATCTCACTGTGTTGCTCAGGCTGGAGTGGAGTGGTGCAATCTCGGCTCATTGCAGCCTCCGCCTGCTGGGTTCAAGCAATTCTCCTGTCCAACCTCCTGAGTAGCTGATACTACAGGCACCCACCACCACGCCCGGCTAGTTTTAATTTTTTTAGTAAAGATGGGGTTTTACCATGTTGGCCAGGTTGGTCTCAAACTCCTGACCTCAAGTGATCCACCCATCTCGGCCTCTCAAAGTGCTGGGATTACAGACGTGAGCCACCACGCCCAGCCTATGTATATGTTTTCATTCCTATTTGCGTGGTGCTGAGAATTGCTGAAGATAACACCACTTCTGGAAATTCACACCCAATCTTACTGGAACTAAGATTAGCCAAGAAAAGGATTACTTCATTCTTACTAATAACTTATCTTTCCTACAAATCGTGGTCTTCATTATTTAACTTGATGAATAAACATTTATTGGGCATCTACTGTGCGTGAAAAACTGAACTAGAGATAGAGATATGGATAAAACACAGCTTTTGCTCTGCTGGCAACAAACTATAAGGCAAATCTGACAGATAAGTGCTCCGGGGAGTATGGAGAAGGAATGATTTACACCAATGGCATGAAGTAGAGAAAACTTCTTGAAGACGACTTTTGTTCTGAGCTTTGAAGAATGAGTAGGATTTTTCAATGTAAGAAAGGGGAGAGAGAATTCCATACAGAGGTAAAACTGTATGGTAAACAGAGGGTTAAAGTGCACAGCATTTTTGGGGGAAAACATCACCCAGGTTAGTTGGAGTGTGGGGGATGTTATGGGAAGTAGAAAAGGAGGTGAGGCTAGCTTGTTAAGACCTTTGAATGTGATATTAAAGGGCTTACATGAGGGCTTTAAAGGTCCTTGATTAAAACATTCTCATGATTATAACTATTTTAGAAGTGTCATTCTGGCTTCTGGATACTGACACAATGGGGGCCCAACAGGGGCTACTGGCTATCTCTGTCAACCTAGTTCTGGGAGTGTCTCAGAAGTGGTACAATTGGTGGATCTGATAATCTAATGTGATAATTGTGAGAAATTTCTAGAGGGACAGCAAATGGTTGGAGCCCAGTATATGTGTTTGCGACTGCAGACTGCAGGGGAAAAGGGCAAGTGCTGTAGGTGGGGAAGATTTTATCTTGGACTGTTTTCCTCCCCTGTATTTCCATGGGCAGATTATAGTCTTCCCCAACTCCACTGCAAGACAGAACAGTATCACTAGTCCTGCACCAGCAGGAGATGAAGCCTGTGGGTACATCAGGGGACAGGAAGGAGATAACAGGTAAAGATACATCCACATTCCTTCTAAGAACTGCCACTCCTCAGCATAGTATTGGAGGTCCTGGCCAATGTGATAAGACAAGAAAAAGAAGTACTAGGTATAGGATTTGAAAGGAAGTAGCAAAACTGTCATTATTGACAGGTCATCTGATTATCTACATAGAAAACCTCACAGACTTAATAGAAAAACTTTTAGAACTAATACTTATGTACAGCAAGGATTTCAGGAACAAGATCTGCTTATAAAACTCAGTTGCATTCTTCTACAACAGCAACATTCAACCAGAAAATTGAATAGAAAATAAGATAACTTTCACAAGAGCAACACAACTAAAAAATTCCTAAAAATCAACTTAATAAAATATTCAAAATAAATTGTTGGAGAAAAATATAAAATTATTAAAGGACATTAGACTTAAGCAAAGAGATATGCCATATTGGTGGGCAAGACTACTTAACATGTAAAGTTAACAATTCTCCCAAAATTAATCTAAAAATCCAAGGCACTTTCAGTATAGTCCCAATAGAACTTTTTGAGGGAACAAAAAAGCATATTCAAAATTTATATAAAAGAAAAAAACAAGGTCCACAATCAGTTGAGCCAGTTTTGGAAAAAGAGCAAAGAGGAATGACTTGTCCCAGTATACTCCAGTGCTATATAATAAAACATTATTATGTGCAGAAGAATGGAAATAGAGCACTATGGTGCAGAAGCATGGAAATAGAGCAAGGGTGAGAAAGTGCTCAGAAATGCATATGTGTGCTTATGTGTTTGGTTGTGTGTGCACCTGATATATGAAAAACAAGTCAATGGGGAAAGGATGGGTTGCTTAGCAGACAGTGTACGGAAGATTGGTTCACTACATGGAAAAAAATTAAGCTGCATTCCTAACACCATAAGCAAAGGTGAACTTCAGAAGAATTAAAGATACAAATGTGCAACACCACCCTACAAAACATAGATATGCATGTGTATGTATATATACACATCAGAATATATTTATGACCTTAAAAGTGGGCAAGAATTTTTTTAAAAACATTCAAAAAGTGTAATCATATTCCCTGCCCCTCAAATTAATGACTATGTCTAAATTAACAATAATGACGATGGTGGATATAGTTATCTAAATGAACAGACAGGTGATAGACTGAGAAAAAATATTTGAGACTCCCAAAACTAGCAAGGGATTATTATATAGAATATATAAGAAAGTCCTACAAATCAATCAGAAAAGAGAATACAACAGGAAAATGGGCAAGGATATGAATATGTGACTTACCCCAAAAAACCCACTGGTTTTGCTCAACCTCACTAGTTTTTTGTTTGTTTGTTTTATTTTGTTTGTTTGTTTTTGAGACGGAGTCTCACTCTGTTGCCCAGGCTGGAGTGCAGTGGTGTGATCTCGGCTCACTGCAACCTCCACCTCCCGGGTTCAAGTGATTCTCCTGTCTCAGCCTCCTGAGTAACTAGGACTACAGGCGCCTGCCACCATGCCCAACTAGTTTTTGTGTTTTTAGTAGAGATGCGGTTTCACCATGTTGACCAGGATGGTCTTGATCTCCCGACCTCATGATCCACCTGCCTCAGCCTCCCACAGTGAACCTCACTAGTTCTTAGATAAATGAAAATTAAAACAATAGCAAGATTAAGTCTTTTTACCCATGAGGCTGGAAAATTAGGAGACTGGATAATACCAAACTCTGGCAAGGTTGTAAGGAAACAAAAAGGAAAGGAAACAAACAGTCTATTCTAGGGCATGTCAAAGATAAAGCCAGACACCAGTTAAAGCAGCCAGGACAGGTTTTATTCAGGGACTATTGCAATAAGGAAAAAGAGTAGAGTGTGAACAGAGCTCAACACCTGATGCAAAATGCTGAAGACTGTTTAAAGGTTAAGGGAAAGGCACTGTGGGGTGTTAAGGGAGGGTTAGTCCATGTGACTAGGCCACCTGGATTTATTCATTGGTGCTTATCTGGAGGAGAAACATATTTCTCCTAAAGTAAGGCGCCTATAGCAGTTAGGCCCTTATCCTCCTGGGAGAAGAGCTATAGCTCCCTGAATATCTGCATTTCAAAGAGGGCTCTCAGATCCTTGAGGAGACTGTTTTGGGTGGGAGATTTACATCTCAAAGGGCAAAGGAAAGATTTATAATTGCAAGCTTTCTAAAATAACTGCTCTAAGAGGGGGCTTGGGGCCTATCTTCCTATCACCAGGTTTTGGCCAGAATAAACAGTAAATTCTCCTGGCAGCATTGAGCTTCCAGGCAAACATTTTAAGGGAGGCTGGAATCATCCTAGGGACATGGCCTTAAGCTGCTAGAAGCCATGCTAGAGTTTGATCAAGTCTTTTAGTGCAGGGGTTTGGACAGAGTCATTATGGGCACAGAGTTGTGCAGTTCGCAGGTACAACCTAGACGTACTTTGTGAAAATAAATATGCATCAGCAATTCCACTCCTAGGCATATGCTTCTGAGAAACTCTTACACAGGACCTAAAGGATCATGGACAAAAATACTCACCTCACTGTAGTGTAGCAGGACGAGCCACAGACAAAACTCCTCAGACACCGAATTAAAGAAGGAAGGGGTTTATTTGGTAGGGGCATCGGCAAGACTCCTGTCTCAAGAGCCGAGCCCCCTGAGTGAGCAATTCCTGTCCCTTTCAAGGGCTCGTAACTCTAAGGGGGTGCATGTGAGGGGGTCGTGATTGATTGAGCAACCCGGGGGTACATAACTGGGGGCTGCATGCACTCGTAATTAGATCAGAACAAAACAGGATAGGAATTTTCACAGTGCATTTCTATACAATGTCTGTAATCTATAGATAACAGAACCGATTAGGTCAGGGGTTGAGCTTTAACTACCAGGCCCAGGGTGCGGCATTGGGCTGTCTGCCTGTGGATTTCATTTCTGCCTTTTAGTTTTTACTTCTTCTTTCTTTGGAGGCAGAAATTGGGCATAAGACGATATGAGGGGTGGTCTCCTCCCTTATTCCCCCCTTTTGAGACTCTCACTCATTTTATTAGTGGGAGTTCTCACTTTCATTTTCACTATCCATGTCTTCTTGCAAGACAGATCGATAGTGATTCATATAGTACACTTGTGCGGAAGCATTTTGGTGAACTAAGGTGGTGATAAAGCTTTTTATCATTCGAAGAAGTACAGGTAGCAAACAAGGGAGCAGTAGGCAGGTTCCTATTATTATTATAACTCCTATTATAAGAGTTTTAAATCCTCTTAGTGCTGGGAACCATTTTCCAAACATGGCCCCAGGATCAAACCCATGCCACACTTGCACAGGCACGTGTGCCAGTTTTGTCATATCTCTAACTAGGTCTTCAACTACTTGCCCTTGATCATCTATGTGTAGACAGCAATTAGTAAGGTTAAATTTCCCACAGACCCCTCCTTTAGCTACTAGCAAGTAGTCGAGAGCCAATCTATTTTGATAGATAGCATTTCTCATCTGAGTTTCTTGCCAGGCCAGAATAGTCAAGGCTCTGCCGGTTTTATTAGTGATTATTTCTGAGACAGCTTGTAACTGTATGATTCAGTTGATCATGTAAATGGGGGTCTGGTATCCCCATGAGCCATCTTGTGCCCAAGTAGCAGGCCCATAATATTGTATGATTCTCTCAGGGGGCCATTCATCATCTTTCCAATTTCCTATAGCTATGTTTCTCTTTTCATGGGAAGCATAGGGAAACCCAGGAGTTCGTCTGTTTTTATGGGCAGTAAGAAGAAAGATGGTTTAATAGTGCCAATAACAAAACTACCTGCCTGCTGGTCAGGTAATTTGGCATAAGCTCTATGCCTACATATCCAGTATAATCCAGTGGGGGCTGTCTGGTCCCGGTGGGACTCCAGGTGGGTCCACACAGTTTGCAACTTTGGGAATTTACTAAATGGATTTCTCTCTGTGTGATTTAAACTCCACCAAGTGACTGTTTTTGTGGTACCATTATACAGTTTCTGTCCCAGACAACTAAGTCGTCCTATGGGGTGAGTGAATTCTTTTCCTTCTCTAGCTATGCAATATTGTCCAATAATTGAGGCTTTTAGGACCCAGAAATTATCAGGTGATTCTTTTGAACTGGGAATTCATCGGGAACTGGGTCGGTAGGTACTAATTCTCGGGCTTCCCATGGCCATTGATCTCCCATTACAGTTCCTCCACATACATAATATGAAGTGACATTGAGAGACTGGGCTACATGCTCGCCTAATTGCAAAAACAAATTTCTTGTTTTTCCTGGAATTTCTGGTACTGGTACATTTAGTTCATCATAGAAAGTTTGAAACACTGGCTCAGGAGAGCGTTTGTAAACTTCTCCTTGAACCAAGATATTTACTTGAGGATCCAGTCTGGCCCCATCGATTCCTAAGGTCACAGGCCCCTCTTTTTTCCAGCAAGGATCAAGGGGATTGGTTATTAGCAGCTCTAAGGGGTTACATTGTCCCTTAGTGCAGGAAGGGCCATTTTTTCCTTTCTGAAGGTGGACTGGATCCTTTTCATTTTTTATCCAAGTGGCCCAAATGACACAGGACCAGTATCCACATTCATTTCCACACAGTCCTAATCAATGACAAATGTACTTATTTTTGGTCATCTAGCATTTTTCCCAATGAAAAGAGCCACATCTCCTTCCTAACTTATTGATATTAATGACAGCACAGCAATCGAATTTCAAGATTATGCGTTTGGGCACCCCTTTTCCTTCTGTTCTGGCTAATACTTTACTTGTATCATTTATCAGTCCCCACCAGTCTTCAGTCCTTAATCTTATTTCAAAAACTGTGGACATGGGAGGCTCAGAGGGGTCATAACACCCATTCGGTCGGTCATTTCCTGGGCTACATACCTTGTACTGAGTGTCATTATATAAACATGTTCCTTTTAAAGTTCCTAGACGTTCATAGTAACTATAGAACAGAAAGATTGCTTTAACTTGTTGCCCTACCTGGGTAACCTGATGTATACACTGAGAGCAGTCTTCCATGCGGGGAAAATCAGTGGAAGTTTTTACTATACAAGTCCAAATTATAAGGAAAATGAGTCTCCTGATGATTCTCCTCATGCTTGGGCCATGCGTAGACCAGTCAGCTTCCGGGTGTGACTGGAGCAGGGCTTGTCGTCCTCCTCAGAGTCACTTTGCAGGTGTTGTCCGGGCTCGGTTTTGCCTCCCGGGTTTCATCGGCTGCAGGTTTCACACGGCTGTGGTGGATCCAGGCTGGGATTCCTTCTAGTTTTACAGCCGTGGGGGTGGTCAGGATAACAGTCTGAGTTCCTTTCCACTGTGGCCGCAAAGGGGCTACGTTCCAGTCCTTGATCCACACACGATCACCTGGAGAGAAAGGGTGAACTGGGGAGAATAAGTTGACGGGACACCTCTCATTTACCCAAGCTGAGGTTGTCTGTGTAATTTTTCCTAAAGCCTGTAGCTGTCACTGTAATTCAATTTCACCTAACTCTCGGGGAGTGCCTGGAAGCTCCCGTAGTATAGGAGGAGGCCTATGATACAGTATTTCATAAGGGGAGTACCCTGTTTTCTTAGAAGGAGTGCATCTAATTTTAAACAGTATCATAGGAAGGGCCTATATCCACTTAAATCCTGTTTCCTGACATACTTTCCCTAAACTGTTTTTGACAGTCCAATTCATTCGCTGCACCTTTCCAGAACTCTGAGGTCAGTAGGCGGCATGTAGCTTCCAAGTGATTCCTAATGCCTTTGCTGTCTTCTGTACCAAGTCAGCCACAAACACCAGCCCGTTATCTGAAGTGATTCATAAAAGCAGTCTAAACCTAGCAATAAGATCTCAGAGAAGCACACGGGTTACCTCGTAGGCCTTTTCAGTTCGTGTTGGATAAGCCTCCACCCACCCAGAGTAAGTACACACAAGAAGCAGCAAATACTTGTTACCTCCACATTTCAGCATTTCCGTGAAATCCACCTGAAGATCCTCAAAAGGAGCCGCCCCATAAGCTTGTATGCCGGGTGGAACAGTGGGGCCTTGCCTTGCATTGTGCTGTCGGCAAGTAACGCACCGTTGTGCTACTGCTTTGTCAAGGGCTGGCAAGTGTGAGACATAGAAGAACCGGCCTAACAATTTTTCAAGTGACTCTTGACCTAGTTGAGTGGTTTCGTGCATGGCCAATAGGACTGTGGCTCCCAGCAACTGCAGCACAGCTACCCTCCCATCTGGCAGTCTGATCCATCCTCCTCTTATTACTTGCCCCCCTTCTGCATGGAAGAAGTCTTTTTCTTCCTTAGAATAGGTAGGTACCGGGTCAGGTGTTTGAGGGAGTAAGGGGGCTAATACCGATGCCCAGTAAGGGGTAGATGCTGCTTTTTGAGCTTCTGAATTAGCTCGAGTTTCCTAAGGCCACTGAGGTGGAGGCTCGCTGGTGTCCCCTGCAGTACATGACTGCTACCCTCTGAGGTTTCCACACTGCCTTTAATAATTGTAGAATTTGTTGATATTTTATGTCCTTTCCCCCAGAGTTTAACAGATGCTTTTCCTTATATAATGCTCCATGCACTTGGAGGCTTAGAAAGGCATATCGAGAGTCAGGGTAGATGTTTACCGTCTTACCTTCACTGAGTTCTGGAGCCCGAGTTAAAGCAATGAGCTCAGCCTTCTGGGCTGAAGTGCCCTGTGGCAGCGGTTTGGCTTCAATGACAGCATCCAAAGTCACCACCGCATATCCTGCACATCTTTCTCCTTGTGGGTTAACGAAGCTGCTCCCGTCCACATATAACTCCCAGTCTACTGATGCCCATGGCTGGTCCCGAAGGTCAGGTCTGCTAGAATAGACTGAGTCCAACACCTCTACACAGTTATGCTTGACCGGGCTCTCTGATACTGGGAGCAGGGTGGCGGGATTTAAGGTGTTACAGACTTCAATAGTTTGAAGGGGATTTTCATATAGCAAGCTTTGGTACTTGGTTAATCTAGCATTTGTTAAACAATGATGTCCTTTGGTAGTCATCAAAGTTACCACAGCATGGGGGGGCCTTTATATTCAGGTTTTGCCCAAGGGTTAGTTTATCTGCTTCTTGTTCTAACAGGGCTGTTGCTGCCAGGGCCCTTAGACATGGTGACCAGCCTTTGGAAACCCCATCCAGTTGTTTTGAGAGATAGGCCACTGGCCTTGGCCAGGGCCCCACAGTCTGGGTTAAAACTCCAACTGCCATTTTTTTCTCTTTCTGACACATAGAGTGTAAAGGGCTTTGTCAAATCTGGTAGTCCTAGGTCTGGGGCTGACACAGGCTTTTCCTTTAACTTACAAAAGGCTTGCTGTTGTAGACGTCCCCCATTCAAAAGGCTCCCAGTCACCCCGCCTTTGCAACCCCATTCGAAAGGTTTGGCTAGTACTGCAAAATTTGGAATCCATAATCTGCAAAACCCCACAGCTCCTAGGAATTCCCTTACTTGCCTTCTGGTTTTAGATTCCAGTAGGCTGCAGATGACCTGCTTTCTTTCTGACCCCAGGCTGCGCTCCCCTTTCCAAATAGTGAATCCCAGGTAGCGTACCTGCTGTCTGCAGATCTGAGCTTTCTTCTTGGACACCTTATACCCACAGTCCTCCAGGCGCTGAAGCAGGGCATCTGTCCCTTTTGGGCACCCGACTGCCATGGAGTGTCCCAGCAGAAGGTCGTCCACGTACAGGAGCAAGACGCAGCCTACGTCTTTAGCAGGAAACTTTTGCAGGTCTCGAGCCAGGGCCTCCCCGAAGATAGTAGGGGAGTTCTTGAACTCTTGGGGAAGCCGGGTCCAAGTGTACTGAGTAGTGACCCCTGACTCCAGATCTTCCCACGGAAAGGCAAACAGCTTCTGGCTCTCAGAAGCTATTCTGATGCTAAAGAAGGCATCTTTTAAGTCCAGACAGATAAACCAGCTGTCCTCAGCGGCAGCAGCCCTAACAACGTGTAAGGGTTAGGAACTACTGGGTGCAGAGTCACTGTAGCTTGGTTGACCAAGCGCAAGTCCTGTACTGGTCGGTAGTCCTTGGTCCCTGGCTTAGGGACAGGCAGGAGGGGGGAGTTCCATGGAGACTGGCAAGGAACTATGGTTGCATAGGCTTTCAAGTGCCTGAGATGAACTGGATTCCTTCGAGAGCTTCTCTGGGAACCGGATACTGCTTTTGTCTGATTGGGCCCCAGGCTTAACTTTTATGAGTACAGGGGCTTGGTTGACCGCCAGTCCCAGAGGATTATCCTCTGCCCATACTCGGGGCCATCACTTAGCTAGAGCTGGTTTTATCTCTTGGCCTGGCTCGGTTAGAAAAAGTCTCCATTCTTCTTCCTGGGGGACTGTAAGGGCCATGATAACTCCTATTTCTGGTAACTTTATCTGTAAAGCACCCTGTTTTGTAAAGGAGATGGTGGCTGTCAGCTTGCTAAGCAAGTCTCTTCCCAGCAAGGGCAAGGGACAGCCAGGCATGTACAAGAACTGGTGAACTATCTCATGTCCTCCCACCGAGCAGGTCTGTGGTAAACAGAAAGCCTGCTTAGTGGAAACTCCTATTGCTCCAATTATAACAATGGTTTTCTTGGATAAGGGGGCAACCGGGGTGGTCACTACTGAATGTTCAGCACCAGTATTGACCAAAAACTTAATGTCCTTGCCCCCAATTGTAATCCTGACTGTGGGCTCCTTGGGAGCGCTTGAACCCGGTCCCCTTCAGTCCAGTAGCCCTTCAGTCAGATTGAACAAAGCTCGCTCGTCTTTGTCTGAGGTCTTTTGTTCCGAACCTCCTTGCTTTTCCTTCAGTTGGAGACACTTATCTTTCCAATGTCCTATTTCCTTACATTAGGCGCATTGGTTACATTGCAAGTGTGGGCGATTAGACTGGGTATTCTTCCTGAACCCCTCTTTCCCTCTCCTTTCGGGGGAATTCCCTTAATGGCCATGGCCAGTAAGTTGGCATTTTGCCTAGCCTGGCATTCGCCTTCCTTACGGCTTTCTCTGCAGCTTGTTGCATCTCTATTCAAAAACACTTGATTGGCTATTTCCAGTAACTGTGAGGTACTCATACCCGCAAACCCAGCCTGTTTCTGCAATTTTCTCCTGATGTCTTCCACGCTTTGTTAAGGCCATGTTACTAAGGCCATGTTAATCATGCGCTGATTTTCAGGGCTACCTGGATCAAAAGGAGGGTACATACGGTAAGCCTCACGCAGTCTTTCATAGAATTGCACTGGACTCTCCTCTTTGCCTTGGATGACCTCAGAGACCTTATTTACATTTGTTGCCTTTTGAGCCCCTTTGTTTAGACCTTCTATTAATGCCCACGGTACCATCTTAGCCTCTCCATGTCTGCTCCCTTGTTCGGGTCCCACTGGGGGTCTGTTCCTGGCAGTTGAATTCTTATATATTCTTGGGGGTTTTGGTAATCGGCTGGGACGTGCTCCTCTAGCCACTTAGTTGCCGCCTGGAGCACCCTTTGCCTTTCATCTGTATTAAAGAGGTACGTGAGCAGCTGGTGGCAATCAGCCCAAGTAGGATTATGAGTCTGTATAATAGTTTGGAGCAAGTCAATTAAAGCTTGAGGCTTTTCAGTGTAAGATGGAGTATTATTTTTCCAATTGAGGAAGTGAAAGGTGAAAGGTCAGCAGAAGTGAAAGGTTGATATACAAAGGCATGCCTTTCCACCATGTGTCCATCCTCATCTACCCCAGTATATTGCTGCTCTCTCAGGGGCATTTGGATTCCAGTCTTGGGTGGTAAGCAAGCTGCCAAGGGAGGAGTTTCTCCCACAGCTTCACTTCCTTGCTTGTCTACTCTGGGTGGTCTAGGGGTGTGGTCATCTGGTGGAGGTGTAGGTCCTGTGGGCTCAGGGGTGGGGAGCCCTTCCTCCTGATAAGGAGGGGGTATTGCTGGTACCAGTTCCTGCCGTGATTCTTCTGATGTTGGGTCGGACAGGACTTTTGGTGCTGACCTCCCTCAGCAGGTGGAGCAAGGACCTTCCTTAACTAACTATCCCTTTGCTACCAGTACTGCTGCTGTCTGTCCTTTTAACCACTGTGGGGGGTTCAAAACTAGCTGTAATCAGGAATCTATATACAGGAACTGATCTAGGTGCCCTGGCTTACAGGTTACCCTGTGCCATACCTTCGAGACAAGGGACCTGTCTAGGCTTCCTTCTGATGTCCAACCCACCTCTAATGCTGGCCAGTCTATCTCACACAAAGTTCTAAGTTTTCCTGGTGTCATGGTGACTCCATAGTCTCCCTTAAATCCCTTTTTGAAATTTTGCAACATAGTTCCTAGTGGGGTGGGCTTACTTTGTTCCTGACCCATGTTTCCTTGAGACAAAACACCATGCTCACACCACAGGTACACCACAAAACAAAGTATGGGTAAAAAGGGCACACACACACTTTTACAGTTTATGCCAAACCAGAATCAAAACCAAAATTAGAGTATCCAGAAATCTAAGCCAGGTCAAAACCAAAACCAAAATATCAAGCAATCCAAGTCAAGTCAAAAACAAAAATCAAAGTTCCGGTACAGGCACACTGTGGGTGATCCGGCCACGCTTCCACTCAAATGGAGTGGGCAAGTTCCCAAGACCAGTCCTGTCAGGCAGTTTAAATCAAGTCAAAACCAAAACCAAAGTGCCGATAAAGGCACGCCGTGGGTGATCAGGCCATGCTTCCACTCAAATGGAGTAGGCAAGTTCTCAAGACTAGTCTTACCAAGTTTCAGATGTCCGGACTCCAAGTACCAGTTCCTTCCCGGTGTTCAGCCATTGCGTTGATCCTTCACGGGGGCCTGCCACACACTGCTCTGGCGAGGCATCCCACTGGGACACATGCCTACCCAGGAGCACTCTCAGGCTGTCAGGATCTACGTCGCAAGCCCCCGAAGTGAGCAATTCCTGTCCCTTTTAAGGGCTCACAACTCTAAGGGGGTGCGTGTGAGGGGGTCGTGATTGATTGAGCAAGCAGGGGGTACATGACTGGGGGCTGCATGCACCGGTAATTAGATAGGAACAAAACAGGGTAGGGATTTTCACAGTACATTTCTATACAATGTCTGTAATCTATAGATAACATAACCGATTAGGACAGGGGTCGATCTTTAACTACCAGGCCCAGGGTGTGGTGCTGGACTGTCTGCCTGTGGCTTTCATTTCTGCCTTTTAGTTTTTACCTCTTCTTTGGAGGCAGAAATTGGGCATAAGACGATATGAGGGGTGGTCTCCTCCCTTATTAGTTCTGGTAAGAGGGAGCTGGGACATTTGCTAGGGAAATGGATAAGTAAATGCGGTAGGTAGGTTTAAAAACCAAACCACACAAAATAACATATTTCTTGTTAAACATAGTGAACTGCAAGTTTCTCTTCAAAGAATCAGCATGTCAGTAGGTTCAGCTCTCTTATTCTTTGATTCTCCATTTTCAAGTTTAACTTCCTGGTTCTCTTCGCCCACTTGTTTCTAGTTTAAGTAAACAACTTTCCCTCCAGTCTTAATCAGTAGTTCACATCTGTTCCCTGGGTCACCTGCTCCATCCTGCCTCATTCTGGTCACCTGCTTTGACCTGAGTCACCCTTGGTCACCTGCTCTGACCTAAGTCACCTTTTAGTTACCTGTTCCTAACCGTCCTTCCTGCCAAACTACTCACCATGCCACTCTGGCTCATACGCCTGCCCTCTTTAAAATAGCCAATCGAAATTAGCTTAGACTGTGCTGTCCAACCCTAGCCAATAGGTGAACGACACAGCAGCAGGGGCTACCTGCATCAGGAATAAGAACTCCTGCCCCTCCCCTGTCCAGGTGTGCTCTCGCCATTGTTCCATCTGCGATGAGCACCCTTTCTGCAGAAAGTAAAAATTGCCTTGCTGAGAGAATTACATTTATGTTTGAGTGCTATTTCTTTGTGGCACCAGGGAACAAACATTTCTAATATTTTGTAAGTTCATGTACATACCCAAGAATGTATTATCACAATATCAGAGTGACAGCCTGTGGGGGGGAAGGGGAATGAGTATTAGAAATGAAGGGGGGGATATCAAATAAATATGACAAGACAAACTCCTTACACAGATGGATAATGAGTGAGCCACACACTTCACTCACTACAGTTACAGTCAGAAACAGAGAGAGGGAGAGAAGAAAGGGGAGAGGATGAGAAGGTGGGGAAAACAGAAAGTGTGTCACTCTGGTAGGATGGACAATGACTGAGAGGGTAGGGTGGGAGAGACCAGGGAAGAGGGAATGGGGCAGTGGAGGTGGGAGATGACAGTGGTTGGAAGTAGAGCAGAGGCAGCAGAAATATGAATAATCAAAGCTGATTAAGGACCTATCATGTGCTAGGTACTGTTAGATTCTTGCATTCTGTTTGGGGATGGATCCCAGAAGCTACCTTAAGATGGAAACACTGATATGATGAATGTGGGGTGGAGCTCAGGTTGATCCCAAAAGTCCTAATCTGGGCAACTAGGAGGAGGATGGTGCCTTTAACTGAACTGAGAAATAAATAAGAAGGGAAATACACAAACTCACATTCATGGCTTGGGATCTCCCAATCCATCACTTTGAAAATCAAGATTCTGAGAAGGCATTCCTACTTAGGAGGAAGAGGAGTGACATTCATTGTACGGCTAGAATAATTGTTATTTTCATAACAATACAAGTCCGAGTGCTTATTACAGGTTAGATAGTGTGCTTAAGATGTTTACACTCAGTAGCTCATTCACAACCCTATAAAATAGGTACTGCTATAACCTCTCTTTTTATTGATTAGAAAACTGAAGCTTAGTGAAGTTAAGTACTTGCCCTAGGTCACAGAGCTTCTGATTCCTTAGCCCTAATATATATGGATTCCACTCTACAGGCGTAATTTTTATATAATTGTCAAAGTAGTCCATGAATAGACTTATTATCTTCATTGTCTTCATGTATCTCTAGTAAGTGGTAGAGGTTGGATCCAAACCAAAGTTTGTGCTTTTTTTTTTTGTTTTTTGAGATGGAGTCTTGCTCTGTTGCCCAGGCTGGAGTGCAGTGGTACGATCTTGGCTCACTGCAACCTCCACCTCCTGGGTTCAAGCCTCTGAGTATTCTCCTGTCTCAGCCCCCTGAGTAGCTGGAATTACAGGCGCCCACCACGATGCCTGGCTATTTTATGTATTTTTTTAGTAGAGATGGGGTTTCCCCATGTTGGCCGGGCTGATCTCAAACTCCTGGCCTCAGGTGATCTGCTTGCCTCAGCCTCCCAAAGTGCTGGGATTACAGGTGAGAGCCACCATGTCTGGCCTATACTGTTTTCATGACACACATCTGCACATCTCTCTCAACTATTGCTCAGACTGTCTCTCATGCTGCCCATTCAAACTCTACCCATAGAGGAAAAGAGTCTAAAGAGACATATTAACCAATTGCAATCCATAGACCTTGTTTGGATCCCAGTTCAAACAATTGGTTAACAAAAACACTTAGAGGATAATTGGGAAAACATGATATTAAGGAATTATTATTGATTTTTATGTGTGCTGATAACATCATGATTATGTCTAAATAGGGCAGTCCTTTTTAAAGAGAAATATCTGTAGGTGAAATTCTAACTACAATGGTTCTCAGAGCATGGCCCTCAGATCAGCAGCATCAGTATTACATGGGAGCTTGTTAGAATGCAGATTCTCAGGCCAGACCTACTGAATCAGAAACTCTGTGGGTGGAGCCCAACAATCCATGTTTTAACAAGCCCTTCAGGGGATTCGAACGCATGCTAAAATTTGAGAGCCACCACAATAATGTGATGTCTTGAATTTGTTTCAAAATAATCTGGGGAAGGGGTGATGCATATATAGGGATTCATTATAACCATACTGTCTCCTTTTTTTTTTTTTTTAAGAGATGGGGTCCCCCTCTGCTATCCACGCTGGATTCAAACTCCTGGGATCAAGCAATCCTCTTGCTCCACCTCCTGGGTATGTATTGTCTACTTTTATATGGGTTGGGAAGTTTTCCACAATAAAAAATTTTCAGAACTCCAAACAGTTTTCTCTGCAGTGCCATCTAATGGCTCTCTCCTCACTGCTCTTGTCTCTCTTTTTTGCCTGCTCCCCTCCATCTGAAACATTTCCTCCTGGCTTCAGAAATGGCTGCTCTCCTTATTCTGTTTATTATTATTATTATTATTATTATTATTATTATTATTTTTGAGGTGGAGTCTTGCTCTGTCACCCAGGCTGGAGTGCAGTGGTGTGATCTCGGCTCACTGCAACCTCTGCCTCCCGGGTTCAAGTGATTCGCCTGCCTCAGCCTCCCAAGTAGCTGGGACTACAGGTGTACACCACCACACCTGGCTGATTTTTGTATTTTTAGTAGAGATGGGGTTTCGCCATGTTGGCCAGGCCGGTCTTGAACTCCTGACCTCAAGTGATTTGTCCACCTGGGCCTCCCAAAGTGGGGGGATTACAGGTATGAGCCACTGCGCTTAGCCCTTATTCCATTTATTTGCCTCGAGTTCCCTAAATCTTAGGAGGTCCTTCTGTTCTTGCTCTCTGTCTTTGTCCTCTCTGTGAAAGTCTTTAAATGGCCCTTCTCATGTCATTCAGTCACTGTTTCTCACATCTCGGTGTTCTTCCTGGCTTCTAGTTTCTGTGCACTCTGTGGTTTGCAGAACTGGTCCAAGACCTTGTCTTTGCACATGCGCTGAGTGACCTTTCTGCTGCTTGTATTGGCACTATCGACAGCTTCTTTTCTTTCTCTTAGAAAACAAAACATTCACCTCCTTCAATTAAAAAAAAAAAATTTCATGTAATTGTTTTAGTTTGCAACATATCTGCCATTTAAAAAATCTCCAAACAATACAGAAGTGGAACAAGTAAAAATGTCACCCTGTTCCCCAGAACATTATCTTTATTGCTAACTTCCTAATGCTCTCACCAATCTCTCCGTGATATCTGAGTTCATTCCTGCCCTGACCTCTGCCTTAGATCCCCCAGGACAGCATGTACAGTATGGAACCAAAGACCACAGCCCATTGATTCTTCAGGCTGAGGGATGGAGTCAGTTAAAGGGACAGAAATAAATAAAATTGAGAAGGCTGGGCACAGTGGCTCATACCAGTAATCCCAGCACTTTGGGAGGCTCAGGTAGGAGATCTCTTGAGCTCAGGAGATCGAGGCTGCGGTGAGCTATGATCATGCCACTGCACTTAAGCCTGGGTGACAGAGTGAGACCTTGTCTTAAAAAAAAGAAAAATAGAGAAGAGAGCAAAAGAGAGCCAGGAGTGAGTGGGAGGAGGATGATTGGCAGCTGCTGGAAGTGGGACAAGGAGTTAAATGTCCTTTGTGTCCAGCTCCCACAACTCCCCCTTTCCCTCGGTCTTGGTCATGGCTTTTGATCTCTTTTGGGAGCTCCGAGGTGCAGAAGCTTCTTCAGAGAGTCTGCTGATGAAGCACTGTTCAGCATGTGGACTTAGAATGAAGCCTTCTTGACCGCCACTACGGCAGTTTCTGCTCTTGGCTATGGGCTTGGACCCATTCTAGCGGGCTCCCTTCCCCAGCATGGCCAGCCCTATGGGTATACTCGCCTCCTGTTGTTGTCTGCATTAAGCCATCAAGCCACTGACTTACCAGCAGTCTACCTATTGTCATCTGTATCTGGATCCTTCAAGTTGTAGCTTTGCTGCTCTTCTAGGAATTCCCTGACCTTCTAGAGGAAGTCACTCAAGAGATTTGACTCCCTGGTTTAAATCACTAATCTTTCCAGGCTTCATGACTTCTTGGAAATTGTCTTAAGATTTTATCAATGTTAAAATAATTAAGACTATGTAGAAATGTGGGAAACTGTTTATAATCCAATGTTAGTTTTTTAAAAAGTAGTATATTCAATAGGGTATCTTTTCTCCATAGTAACCAGGTATAATTTCTTTGTTGGCATGGACAAGAAGAAGGGAACATGTAAGAATGAAGAGTCATTATCTGGTAGGATGGATTATCAGGGTTTTTTTTCTCTTAAAAGTTCTCTGTTAATAACTTTTTATAAAAATCACTTGGCTGAGATGTTTCCCTGTTTCAGTGCAACATTTAAAGGTCTGTTTCCAGGCCGAGTGCGGTGGCTCATGCCTGTAATCCCAACACTTTGGAAGGCTGAGGCAGGTGGATCGCTGGGGGCCAGGAGTTCGAGGCCAGAATTTGAGGCCAGCCAGGCCAGCATGGCAGAACCCGTGTTTCTACTAAAAATACAAAAATTAGCTGGGCGTGGTGGCAAGCACCTGTAATCCTAGCTACTTGAGAGGCTGAGGCACGAGAATCACTTGAACCTGGAAGGAAGAGGTTGGAGTGAGCTGAGATCGTGCCACTACACTCCAGCCTGGGTGACAGAGCCAGACTCAGACTCAAAAAAAAAAAAAAAAAAAAAAAATTCTGTTTCCAGTTTCCAGTCGTGGCCAGGCATGCTTTACTCAGCATCAGATGCTCTGGGTGGAATCTTCACAAAAGCACCATGTTGCTCATCGCCCTGGAGGAGGCCACGGAGTTATCTTTCATTTCCCTGCACCTTCCTTCTTGTTGGGACAATGGCTGCAAGTTAGCACCGCTCCTTCCATACCTTTTCTGTGCCCTTTCCCCCAGTTTTTAGCAGTTTCCTTCTGCTGACGGCTAGTTATGTCAGACCTATTATAATGGGATTTCTCTCATTCACTGCCTCTGAATTGACTTCTTTCCTATGAACTGGGATATCTCAGGGGTGATATGAACCCAGAGAGCCTTCTTATCAGACAGGTCTGATGCCCCCACTAAAAGCAAATGGCTCTACAGTTACAAGCACCAATACACTTTGTAATTATGGACTCTGATGTCGTTCCTAAATGTCTCTAAATAATTTTACAAATGTTCATGGGATTAAGTGGCATAGTCCCTGTCATAAAAATGGAGTTAAGGAGGTATTTCCCCTTCACCACTGTCCTCAGGGGAAACAGAGTTTGCAAAGAGAGGCCAAGTTTCTGGGGTTTGAACTTTCTGATTCTTCGAACATTCTTTAAGAACTCCAACTATATCTTGCTATCATTTCTACTGTCCACAAAATCCTGGATAGTGAAGAAAACAGAGACATGTAAGATCAAAAAGTTTTGCATAGCTGTGTCAAAAAATGGAGACGCCAGCATAAATCATCCAGTTTTAATCACAGTAAAAGGAGACCCAGACTCTCATTTCAAGTGGCGCAGGCATAAAGAAGGAACTCTGTAGCTAAGATTTCTTTACTCATTTCAGTGGGCTTGCCACACTGTGTCTCCTTGGGGAAGTGTCTCTAGTTCGCTAGCTGAATTGCTGTGGGTGAGAACTATGAAGCCTTGGCTGCCCACCTGCTCTGCCAGCCACCAGATACACCTGAGCCCTTGCTCAGCGCTTGAGAGGAAGTTGGATCCCTGCCAGGGCTGGCTTCTGGCCAGAGAGGCAATGCAGCTCAATTGGTCTACTGGGAAGCTTACTGGCTTTCACCTGTCCATGCTACAAAGCCAGCAGTGTTAACTGCACTAGGCTTCCAGCCCACTGAGCTCTTGTCAGTCACTAGAGCCTATACAAGGTGGCCTGGCTCAGTCTACAAACTCCAGCTGGAAGAGAAGCAGAATTGTGCTACATGCTCCTATCACCCTACACCCAGTGGAGATGAATGCAAACTAAAATGCAGGCAACTGGGGGTGGCTTGTCAGTTTTCTTTGGAAGCACCTGAAATGAAGCAGTCAGCTCATGAATTCCTGCAATGGTAGAGAGCTTGAGTACCCAAGCAAGAGGAAATTACTAATAATTTCAATAGTATGTGGCATCTCTGGGCTCAGGAATACCTTCTAGCTACAAAATTCCACTGATCAGGCATTTCCTGTGGTAAAGGGGGGTTCTAAGCCTACTTGTTTAGAAGGCTTCAACTTATTTCAGTAGTAAGACTCGGTTTGTTATGACCAAAGTTACATTCTATAAGAGGCCAATGTGTGGGGGAAAGGGATATCTGGAAGTCTCTACTCATTTTTCCCTGAGGGTTCATGGAAGTTGATGGAGTTGCCCAAACCAGGGTTGGAACTTTCGGAGAAACAGCATGAAGGATCATCCAGTCAGGATGTTTCTACAGAGGACAAAGACCGCTGCATAGTACTCATTACGTGCCGCCATGCTAAGTTTTCATATGCCTAGCTGATTAAATGTATTCCTCCCTTTCTCCCTTTGGGGTATACTTATTCTAGGACCCTCTATTTTTTGCTTTCTCTTCTTTTTTTTTTTTGAGATGGAGTTTCACTCTTGTTGCCCAGGCTGGAGTGCAATGGCGTGATCTCAGCTCACTGCAGGCTACACCTCCCGGGTTCAAGCAATTCTCCCACCTCAACCTCCTGAGTAGTGGGGATTACAGGCATGGGCCACCATGCCATGCTAATTTTTGCATTTTTAGTAGAGTCGGGGTTTTTCACCATGTTGACCAGGCTGGTCTCGAACTCCTGATCTCAGGTAATCCACCCACCTCGACCTCCCAAAGTGCTGGGATTATAGGCATGAACCACCATGCCCGGCTGGACTCCCATCTCTTTAGCCAGGAGGAAATCGAGATTCAAAGAGGTTCAGTGGCCCAGAGTCACACAGGGTGGTGAATGGTGGAGCTGAGTTTCAAAACCCGGGTTCATATGATGCCAAAGCTCTGCCCCTATACCATTCTGCCTGCCTGACTCCGAGTGGAAGTTGTCAGACTTGATATTAGCACTACTCGCTTCAGGTTGGCACTTGTGAGCTCACTGGAATGTGGCCCGTGAATACACTGTGGTTTAGAAGATGGGTGGGAGAGCACAGTGCTTCAGACTGAGAACAAGAAGAACAGGAAGGATATAGACCAAATTCCTGAGGCTAGAGGAGAGTGGGTTCCCCAGTAGGTGTGAAAAAAGAGAAGGCTGTGAGAAACCTTAAGCTATTACAGCCTAATTATATCTCCTAAATGTCTGAGTGTCAGCTAACCATGACATTGTGAATAATGCACCTGGAAAGAGGTGACACTATTGCACCAAGGTTTACTTCACGTAAAGTGCTGAGTTTCCCCGTGCATAGAAATTTGAATTATTATGTTTAAATTAATCACGCAGAGTGCATTATAAAAGTCCCAGCGAAGAGCTGTGATTCCCCCCTCAACAGAAGTAGGAGCTGAAGAACCCAGGGAACAAGTAACCAGACGAGAGTCATCGTGGTAACTGGTGTCAGGTATGGGGTGAGAGTTTACAATCCCTTGTTGGAATCCAGTTTTTATTTTCTTAGATTAGTAAACCAAAGCTGAGCTCAAACACACTTCCTTTCCTGTGCAGTCCACTCTTAGGAGTGACATCTTATGGAGGACAAATGCCGTTATTTATTGTTTTTCCCATAGCGCTCTCATCCCACGTATACGGCCTCCTTCCACTGCCAACCCTGTGTGGAGTTAGACATTCTTATTCCGACTTACGGATTAGAAAACAGAAGCAGAAACATGGTAAAAGACTTGCTGACGTTCCACTGCTGGCTCCTGGCAGAGTCAGAAGCCTGGCATCCTTTCCTCCAGGTCACACTGTCCTCCAACTGATCCTGCTTGAAATCGAGCCGGGCAGCCAGGGTTCACACAGGGGTTATGCCTCCAAGCCGTTACTGTGAAGGGGAAGAAGCAAATGTGAATAAAACTACAAAACTGGCTATATTTTAAAACACAGACTTTGGTACCCAGATCAATAGGTCTATGTGAGTCTTGGCCTAGAGGTTCCCTCAGCCACTGCCCAAAGGATACCATGTGGCCTTTTCCTTCCTTCTTCCCTTCCTTCCTCCCTCTTCTCCCTTCCTCCCCATTCCCTCTCTGCCTCTGTCTTGTCTGGCCTTCCTAGGTCAAAGCAGAGCTCTGTTTTATATAACAAAAGAGCTATGTGGTATGGCTCACGTTCTCCTTCCTTTGCTTGAGACCTGTGTCGATTCAAAGCTCTGAGCTCTCCTTTTGGCAAATGTTCTATCCACTCATCAGAGAGTATGATACAGGGCCCCTTGGTCCCTCAGACACAGCCATATTCCCTGCTGAACATTATTCAATTGCTAGAATTGGTACATGTGCCTCTGATCAACAAATAAACGATCACAGCATCTGGAAAATTGGAGAACCGTAGGCTAGGCATGGTGGCTCATGCTTGTAATCCCAGCACTTTGAGAAGCTGAGGGAGGCAGATCACTTGAGGCCAGGAGTTCAAGACCAGCCTGGCCAACGTAGTAAAACCTCGTCTCTACCAAAAATACAAAAATTAGCCAGGCATGGTGGCTCACGCCTGTAGTCCCAGCTACTCAGGAGGCTGAGGCAAGAGAATCACTTCAATCCGGGAGGCGGAGGTTGCAGTGAGCAGAGACCACACCACTGCACTGTAGCCTAGGTGACAGAGAGAGACTCTGTCCAAAAAAAAGAAAAAAGAAAAGAAAAGAAGGAAAACTGGAGAATCCTCCTCTTAGAGGCACCCAGTAAGAAAATGTACCAATCTGAGGCATCTGTAGGACAGCCATGAAAAGGGTCTGCCTGGGCCTTGGAGACAAAATCATCTGGATTCCTCATGAACTAGAAAAGATTCAACTTCTCCAAGCCTCAGATTCCTTATCTATAAAATGGCAAACCTAACACTATCCCTGCAGGTTGTTGTAAGAATAAAGCACCAAGCACAGTGGCAGGCAAACAGAGGTGCAATAAATGTCCATTTTCTTCTCTGCAGTCCTTTCTTTAGCTCCATATAAAGGTGCATTCCCAACTAAGTGACACCATTTGAAGAGTTCATTCTTATCTTAAGAAATAAAATTATCACCTTAAGAAACAAAATTCTCTATACCCTAACCTTAATGCCTGAAAGGCTAACAACTTGCTATGTCGGGGCAAATGCCACCAAATGGCACTAGGTTTGGGAAAGAAGAGCCTGGTATGTGCTGTGCATTTCAAAGGTTTTATGAAGTCATAGAACATAATCCTTACACTGACGATGTCTTCCTCACCGCCTCACCTTCCTCACCACTCTGTCACCTCAGGACAGAGTGGGCCCCTCTCAGTTATGTCTCAACCTTCTATTGCACTTATTAGAATTGTAATTATATAGTTATCCATGAGATTGTTTTATGTTTGTGCACTCTCCAAGAGCCTAGCATAGTGCCTGGCATATAGAAGATGAATGAATGAATGAATGAATGAAGAAAATGTTCACTGGCCTTATCACCTTCCAACCATATATCAATTCTATGATGACCCGGGGGTATGGATTACACCGTCACTTTACAGAGGATGAAAGCTTGCATCACTGTCAAGGTCAGCCATTGAGGAAGTGGTGGGGCAGGCACTTCAGCCAGCCCAGACTTCCTAACACCAAATCCTTGTTCATTCCTGCTTCTCTGCCCCTTGACTCACCAGCCTCACCTTCATGTCTATTCTGATGGTAACATCCTAGGGGGTACCATTCCCTGTCTAGGCATGTCATTTGGTGGCCAACTGCCACATTTTGAGTGCAGAAGGTCTACTTTCTACCCTAACTCATTGAGCAATGGGTTATTTATTGGCTGACAACAGCCGCAGCTGATGATGGCACAGCAAGCCCTTGCATGTTCATCTGCACAAGCCTCAGGAAGCAGACAAAGGATTCCCAGAGCTGGGAACTTAAGCTGGTTGGGTCTGTGCTGTTTGTCAGGGGGGATCCTTGACATTCAACTTGAATACCTGTAGTCGTTCCATTCATAATAATAATTCTCTCAAAGCACTAGGGCAACTGGGTCTCAGTTTACATGATCAATTCCCTTTTAATTGCTATCCATTCTTTACTAATTGACCAAGTTTCTGACACAGACATGCAGTAAACATCTCAGCCCTGTTCATTCTGTCTGTGAAACCTAGTTCACCATCTAGCCTTACTGGTCTATGAAGTCCGCCTGTTTCTGCCTTTTTAACCTCTCCATCTCTGGTGATCTCTGGAGAACACTTAGAGGTACATGTTCAAGGAGACATTGAACTTAATGTTTAGACAGACATGATGGGTGAACACCTGGAGTGGGAATGCCAGATGTGTGTGCATGGCCCAGTTTACTTTTAACTGGTTGTGACATGCGCAACGAGTGATTTCCCCTCCGCAGGTTCAGTCTCTGCCTCTTTGAGCCTGCAGCGGTTTCTCCCCAAGCTGTGTTCCTCTAGTCCATTTAATCTTCTAAACAGACAGACTGCCCTCGATGACAAATCAGAACAAGAGAAACACTCCTGCACCACTCCAGAGCTCACTCGAGGCTCTCTATCAGGCAGAAAAGATTATCCCTAAGCCTACTGTGGTCTGGAAGCGCTTGTAACAAGATTGTCTTTGTAACAACTTCCTTAAGGAGACTTCAAAGCCCTTTATTAACCCACACAGTAGCTGAGCTGGTAGGGACAGAGCAGTAACACCCTAATGTGGGTGGCATCTGCTTCCTGGTGGCTCTTGGAGGAGAAGCTACTCCATCCCTCCAAACCCACCACGGACAAGTGGCTTCATTGGTCAGTAAGGTTGGCCTGAGAGTGTGCACAGGCTGAGGGTCAGCACAGACGTGAGATCAGAGAAGGCCTGTCTGGCTGCTGTGGCCAAGAGAAGAGGGCATGACGGGCCAGATCACAAACCCAGGGGTCCTGTACCAGGACTGGGGTGGACACCCTTCCACAGCCCGTGTGGCCTGAGCAGTATGCATAGGCAGCAGCGGGTAGAATCATAGAGAGGGGAGGAAGCTGAGCCTGGCACCTGCAGCAGTGCAGAGACGGGCGGAGGGCCCGGGGAAGCCAGAAGCACAAATGACCACAGTGGTGGCAACAGCAGCGGGAAGATTTAGCGGGTATTAGGGGCAGCAGGTTAAGAAGACTTTTGACTTAACAACTGGACATGGGCTGAATATAAAAGCCATCAGAAGCACATGTGTATGACTGGATAGTGGCGTGCACACATTTCAAAGCATTCAGACCTGTGAGAAAAGTGGGCAGAAGTGAGCAACAGGTGATGATAATGTGCACTGGAAACAGAGCTTGGACACTGAGCCAGACCAAGATACACAAGATCTAGCACAGCCTGTAGGGATGGAAAGGTGTGATCCCTTTCCTGCCCCATCATAAAGGTCACAGCTGACACTCAAATACCAAGACAGGCCAACAAGAGAAAAGCACAATGACTGTATTTATCTCAGTTTTATGTGACACAAGAGACTTCAGAAACGAAGACCCAAAGACTCAGGGAGAACTGTGTTTCTGCTTAGGTTGGACGAAGAATGTGGATGGCTGTGTAGAAATGTGATTGGACAGAAGGGTGTGATCTCACAGTGATAGGCTGAGGGGAACCCAGCGAGGCCTGTCTGTTCCGATTCTTCTTGACCTCTCTGTGTAGCATTGCTTTCTCCTGGGTGTGGGGCAGGACCCCTCCCGAATGAGGGTCTTTAAGGGAAAAGGGAGAGGGGAGAGTGGCCGCTCTGGGTTTTATGCTTGCTGTGGAGGAGAGGGCTCTAGTTTCTATGAGCTGCCTGGGGAGGAGGGATGCTGTTTTCTGCCATTCACTTAGCGGGAGAAGGAGGGAAAGGAGACAGGAGGATGGGAGAAGGACAGAGAGACCTTGTTTCTGGGGCCTTTTCATTTCCTTCAGTTCAAAGTACTCAGCATGCCAAGGTGCCCTACTTTGGGGTATTGTGTTCTGAGCCCCCAAAAAAGTGCCTGACACAGCAGGTCCTCAGTAAATAATGTAAGTCCCTTTCTTCTGCTGCCACCCCAGAAGAGGAACCCTCTCCCCCAGCTTCCTAGTGAGGACGGAATGATGTACTGAACTAGCATGAGCCCCCTCTACTTACCTGTTACTAGGGGGAATTGTAATAAGCTCTTCGTGTGTACCCCACTGTGCTGTTCTCCTATTCTCAGTTCATCTCTTTGCATCTAAAGTTGGAAGGTAAGAACCTAATCAGGATGCACTGAACTCATCTGAGCACAGCTGTCTTGTCCAGTTCCTTAACCTGTGCCAAGTCCAGACGGGCAAGTGAAGAAAAAAAAAGCGTGAAGGAGGCTTTTGCCCAAATAGCACTGTGCTTGGGGGATTCTGAGTAGGGCTGAAACAGCCTTTACAAAAATTGTAACTGAGGAAATTATGGCAGTGACAAAGATCAGACCTAAATGACTCAGTCTTTCTTCTAACCTTTATGCTGTCTCCGTTCATTCCCGGGCACAGGCCAAACTAACCTTAGAAAGGAATTCAGTTTATGGTTTGACTCAGAAACAAAATCATTAACAGCCCTTTCCTGAAAAGACCCCCTTCTTGCCTGGGGACCAGTCTGCCTTTGTAAGACTAGTCAATTAGTTACCACATTAGAAATTATGGTTTAGGGGCCCTGCTGCAAGAGTCTAAACCTTCCCAAATTGCTGCTGGAGATAACATCATTATTGTAAAACCTATTTTGCAGACCCTGCACTGTATGGATCAGCTGACACCACTCAGACCCTGTGTGATCTGGCTCAACCAGTTCTGGGATCCCACCCAAGAACAGAAGACTGCAAGAAAACCTTACTTCAAACCCTCTGTGATTCTATCTCCAACCTGACCAATCAGCACTCCCAAAGTCCCAAGCCCCTACCCGCCAAATACTCTTTAAAAACTCCCAGAGGCGGGGCGCAGCCTGTAACCCCAGCACTTTGGGCTGATCACGAGACCAAGCGATCAAGACCAGCCTGGCCAACGTGGTGAAACCAGTCTCTACTAAAAATACAAAAAAATTAGCTGGGCATGGTGGCACGTGCCTGTAATCCCAGCTACTCAGGAGGCTGAGGCAGGAGAATCGCTTGAATCGGAGAGGCGGAGGTTGCAGTGAGCCGAGATCGCGCCACCGCACTCCAGCCTGGTTGCAGAGGGAGACTCCCTCTCGACAAACAAACGAACAAACAACTCCCGGAATGCTTGAGGAGACTGATTTGAGTACTGGAATCCCAGCACTTTAGGAGGCCGAGGCAGACAGATCACTTGAGGTCAGGAGTTCCAGACCAGCTTGGCCAACATGGTGAAACCCTGTCTCTACTAAAAATACAAAAATTAGCCGGGCGCGGTGGTGGGCGCCTGTAATCCCAGCACTTTGGGAGGCCAAGGCAGGTGAATCACATGAGGTCGGGAGTTTAAGGCCAGCTTGGCCAACATGGCGAAACCCCACCTCTACTAAAAATACAAAAATTAGCTGGACGTGGTGGCATGCGCCTGTAATCCCAGCTACTCGGGAGACTGAGGCAGGAGAATCGCTTGAACCCGGGAGGCGGAGGTTGCAGTGAACCAAGATCGCTCCGTTGCACTCCAGCCTGGGCAACAACAGAGACTCCATCTCGAACAAACAAACGAAGGAAAACCTCCCGTCTCTGGCACAGCAAGCTCTGCGTGAATTACTTTCTCCACTGCAACTCCCCTGTCTTGATAAATGGGCTCTGTCTAAGCAGCGGGCAAGGTGAACAGTGGGCTGTTACAGGACCAGTGACAGACCAAGGGCATGCCACTGACAGGATCCCTAGACGCACCCTTCTGGAGGCAGGCGGATCTCACCCATGCCTGCCAGCAGCTCCTGGGAGAACTGGGTTCCCAGATCAGCCCTGGCCCGGAGGAGCGCCCGGGACCCGCAGAGCGCGGCCGAAGTCAAGGCTACAACTCACCTAGGATCTGGGGCGCCAGCCCTCCGGTGGGCAGGGCGTTCTCCTCCCCCACCCCCTCCCCGCACGATGACATCAGTGTTTGGGGTTGAGTTGCTCCATAAAAGCAGCCCGGGGAAGCCAGGAGATCGAAGGGCGGACGTGCTCGCCACGGCACCCGGGCTGCGCGCACGCGGTCCCTGTGTGCGGCTGGAGCGTGAGCGGCCACCGGGAGCCCCCGGGACAGCCCGCGCCCGCCCTGCAGGAGCCCGCGAAGATGCCCCGGAGCAGCCTGCACGCGGCGGCCGTGCTCCTGCTGGTGATCTTAAAGGAACAGCCTTCCAGCCCGGCCCCAGCGAACGGTAAAGTTTCCGCCTGCTTCTTTCCTAACACTCCTGAGCGCTCAGCCGCCCCTGGACTGAAGGCTCTTCAATGATAAAGTAAAATCTTTGCTGGGGGGAGCAGGGAAGGTGTAGTACCAGATAGTACAGTCTCAAGAAAGGATGCTCCGTTTTCCTTTGCTAAGGTTGGGGCTGGAAGCACTTTGCTTTCTAGTGGCGGCTGGCGCAGATTTAGTGCTAAAATGTTTGCGTGTACTCCCGAGCACCGCCAGCTCTGAAGATGTGGCTTGCGAACTTGCTAACCAGGGAGGAGATGCAAAGACAAGATTTAAAACAGTGTTCCCCCGATCCACGTTTGAAAGTAGAGAGGTGACTGTGGCATTCTGCGTGGGGTAAGCACAGAGAAAGGTTTGCTGTGCCCCTGCGCGGAATCCGCAGACAGTGGTAGGCGCTTTTCTTTGGATAACAGGATCTTTACCGTTAAGTCTTACCTACAAGTCAAAGGGATGATGCATCCCATTCTTAATCATTGTTTTTCTCCAGGAGGGCTGTACTATGCTGAACGTACATGTGTGTGCACGTACACATGCATGCACGCGTGCGCGCGCGCGCGCACACACACACACACACCCCCTTATTTCTGATTGTAATTAGAACACTAAATCCCAAAGGACTGGAGGCTGAGGGACTGGGTGGAGGCTGAGTGGGGTGGCAGGAGGAGGTGGCAGGGGGGACCCGAACTGCAGGCTCATGCGGGGCCAGTGAGCTAACTTGGGTACAGCCAAGACTGGTTCGTTAATCTTTTGGAACAAGAAAGTGATTTTGGACCGAAAGTGATTTTAATGGCTGAAAATGGATTCTTCCTGGCTAGGCAGCAGTGGTGGGAAATACATCCTGCTCAGCAGCATAAAAGCTCTGAGCCTCCTCTCTTGGAGGTCACGGTGCCCATGGGGAAGGGCAGGGGAGCCAGGCTTTGGATAACTCTTAATTAAATTCCAATCGACTAGCTGGCATGATATGTTTGATATTATCTCCCTCATCTGGTCAGGGAGAAACAGAAGGTAGGTGGGAGAAAGGAGTGATGTAAAAAAATCAAGTTTTAAAACCACAAACTTTACATGTATCCTCCTTTTACGCAAGGTTCACTGAGTCCAAAGTTTCCCTGGAAATCTAAACTGCTCCAAGACAAAAAGGAGAAACAGCCATTAGTTGGCCCTCTTTCCTATAGCTGGTTGCTCCTCTCACTCTGGGGCAACTCCCCCTCCCTTCTCTCTCTTTTCCTGCTTTTCCCTGTTCTCCTGCCTCCCTCCCTCCCCTTCCTTTCTTCCCTACTTTCCCTGCTCTCCCTCTTCCTCCCCTCTCCCTTTCCCTCCTTCCTATCTCCTCTCCCAATTCTCCAAGTTGGGACTGGGGAAGCTTGCAGTCAAAACTCCACTTTCACCTCACTCTGAGGAAGGAGCCTGCCTACCCCTGGGTTCTAAGAACACAGCTTTTATTCTGTAAATTCTCATGCAGCTTCCTCGGGTTTTTAACTGCCTTAGAGGACAGGTCAAAGCAAAAATCACTGAGGTGTAGAATGTCAGTATGAACCCAAAGTTGGGGGTGGAGAGGAGTTAAGCAGAGTAATGGGGTCAAAGTGCGGTCTGCCCTCTGCCTGGTGCATTTAAACTTCCAGCATTGGAGAATGTTCAAGAACAATGTCAGGGGCCCAGGAGGGAGCATAATAAGGTGAAGTCAAGTGTCTTCTGGAGAAACCCTTGGAATTCTTAGTTGCCGTGGATTTGGGGGGACATTTCAGTGAATTCTGCAGAGCTTGCTCTGCGCAAACCTGGTGTGGAGAGCCAGGCAGTCTTGGGCTACCCAGGTGATGTTTACTCAGGGGAAGTTCTAGCACCCAGCACAGGAAGCAGGCAGGGCCCAGGACCTCTGATATGGATCTTGGTAAATATCATTTTCTCAGGCATTCCCTCCAGGGGAACCTCCCTGCTCAGTACCAGCTGGGTCTGCAGGTTCTAACAGGCTTCAGGTTGAGCCTCCCAGGTTTCCCAGATGGAACAGATAACCTTCCTTTGGAAGAAAACTATTCCCTTCCAGGAAGGGCCTGCTCCCTCAGGATGCCACCGAGGCCTTGGTCTGGCCTTGCCTGTGGAATCAGTTTAATCCTGTTAAGCCTTCTGTTCTTACAGCTAGAGGTGGGGAACCAGGGGGTGCAATTCCTGAATAAAGCACACTTTCATGCACATGCACACACACACACACACACACACATACACACACTTTTAGAAAGTCTTCCTGAGGTCAGATCTGAGCTGGGGCCCTGATCCTCACCCGATGAACCCCCTTGACTCGCCATCCTCACCTTCATTTTACAATGCCGCTTCTCCCCTTCTCCAGCTCCTGAGCCCCTCCAGACACTGCCATTTATACCCAACGTGCCAAGTCTGGAGTCCCAAGCCAGCTCACTCACAGAGAGGAGGGCAGGGAATGTTGCTCTGAAGGCTGCTGCCTTTCAACAAGTCCCCAGTTCTATGTCATCACTGAGACCTCACAGTCCCAGGTGTCAACTCTGACTTTTATCCCTGAACTTTCCGGAGTGTGATGCTGAGGCCTCATCTGAGGATGGGAGCTCCAACAACAGGAAAAACCTCGATTAGCAAGCTGTGGGGAGGATAGAAGAAGATGTAGGGTGTAAGGCTGTGATTTGAATGAGAGCAGGTGCAATGCAAACTGCTGGCAAAGTAGCAGTGCTCAGGCAGCAGATGTGCTTCTAGTGGCCTCCAGGATCACTGGAGTGGCCTGTGCCTCCTCAGGGGAAAAGTAAGGGTGAACTCCTCTGTTACTTGTGGAATTTTACATCCTGGGCCTACAACTGTTCTGCTTGCTAAGAAGTAATGATCTGGCTTATTATATCTCTAAAGTCCGGGATTACATCTTACTAGTGAACCCCTCACACAAAAGACTGAAGAAAAACGTCCAGAAGAGGTTTTACGTCTTCTATAGCTTGGTTTTAAAGAAATGCTTTCTTTATTTCTTTTCATTGTTGTTTCAGCAAAGGGGTGAGCAGTAAACTTGGGGGTCACATACAAGTTTGGTTTCCCTATGGTTCTGAATGTCTTCATCCAATTACTAATTCAAGAGAGGTTGATCTTGGACCCTCAACTCTCAATGTGCCCATAGCTGGTTTCAGGGGGGTCTGTGGACCTTCTGAAATGAATTGTATATAAAAATGTGTGTGTCTAAGCTTAGGGAATTTTTTCTTTTTTTTTGAGACAGTCTTGCTCTGTGGCCCAGGCTGTAGTGCAATGGCATGATCTCAACTCACTGCAACCTCTGCCTCCTAGGTTCAAGCAATTCTCCTGCCTCAGCCTCTCGAGTAGCTGGGATTACAGGTATCTGCCTCCACCCCTGTCTAATTTTTGTATTTTTAGTAGAGACAGGGGTTCACCATGTTGGCCAGGCTGGTCTCAAACTCTTGACCTAAGGTAATCTGCCTGCCTCAGCCTCCCATAGTGCTGGATTACAGGCCTGAGCCCCTGCACCCGGCCAGCTTAGGGACATTTTTATTGGGAGAGGTCCATAATACTCATCAGATCCTCCAGGGGCTCTGGCCTCCTCCACTTAACTACTCCAAAGATTGAGGAGATTTGAAGATTCCCTAAGTTCACGGCACTAATGGTAAATTAATGGTAAATGTGGTGGGACTCCTCTTAATGGGAATATGATATTGGGCAGGACACTTCACCTTGGTGGACTTTCATTTCCTCACCTATATATAGGAGACGGGCTATGAGTAAAAGAAAGAGATCTAAACTCTTCCTCTTCCAGAGTGGGATGTCAATAAATAATTCCCAAACCTAAAACAATCAAGGTAAAACAGTATTAGCATGTTATATGGAGATACGGAGATAACAGCAAAAGATTCATTTTAAAAAGATCCAAAGTGGTTGCTCTAGGGAGCCGTACACGGTTAGGGAATGTCAGGGAACTGAGGTTTTTGTTAAACAGCCTTGGAGAACCATCTGACTTTTTAAACCATGTGCAAGTGTAATTTGATAAAAATTACCAATTACATTTGAAAATTAAAAATGAAACTAATTACAAACACGGAGGCAAAGAAATGGAACAGAATAACAAAAAATATGAGATTTAACCAGCTTAAAAAAAAAAGGCAAGTTCACTTTTTAACTTTTAAAAAACACAATTTGCTTGAGTAGGAAATGCCAGGGGTGGTAAGTGACCAGATTGCTTGTCAGTTAAGTTTTACTGCAAACTAATTCCCATGAGAGAAACGCTTTTCCATCAGTACCTTCGTGGGCCGATAACCATGGAGACCCTGGGAAAAGTTGGGAGGGAGGGATTTAGGAGTTGCACAGTCCCCTCATTGGATGAGTGCCCTGAGACACACAGTGGGATGCGTCTCTACTCAGGGTCCCCTCCTCGGAGATGAAGAGGAAGGCCGGCAAGCAGGGTCACAAGAGCACCGTTCTGCACTTGTGAAAAAGACCTTTTTGACATAGGAACGAAGAACCTTTATGCATGAAGGGTGTGGAGTGGGAAGTAGTAGGTGACTTTTGTTCTATTTCTGGCAGGATTTTGCCTACACATTCCTACTACCCCTGGAATTCTAACTCAGATGTAGATAGCAGCTTCCTCAAATAGAACCTTTTTCCCAGCTGGGTGCTGTGGCTCATGCCTGTAATCCCAGCCCTTTGGGAGGCTGGAGTGGGCAGGTCACTTGAGCCCAGGAGTTTGAGATCAGCCTGGGCAACATAGCGAAACTCCATCTCTATGAAAAATACAAAAATTAGCCAGATGTGGTGGTGTGCACCTGTAGTCCCAGCTACTAGGGAGGCTGAAGTGGGACGATTGCTTGAGTCCGGGAGGTTGAGGCTGCAGTGAGCTGCGATTACACCACTGCACTCCAGTCTATGTGACAGAGTGAGATCCTGTCTCACAAAAAGAAAGAAAGAGAAAGAGAGAGAGAGAGAAAGAAAGAAAAAGAAAGAAAGAAAAAAGAAAGAAGAGAAAGAAAGAAAAAAGAGAAAGAAAGAAAGAGAGAAAGAAAGAAAGAGAAAGAAAGAAAGAAAGAAAGAAAGAAAGAAAGAAAGAAAGAAAGAAAGAAAGAAAGGGGGGGGGGAGAGAGAGAGAGAGAAAATGTAAAGTGTGAAAAAGCAAGACGCAGAACCCTATTTCCAGTGTGCCAATGTTTGTGTGAGGAGAAAGCGGGCGATCAGTGCGCATGTGTGTGCAGCCAGGCTGTGAAAGGGCTCCCGATCATCTGCTAGCCTCCTTAATGGAAGGCTTCTAATGGAAGCAGGGAAGATAGGGTGGGAGGAAGAGCTTTCACTGTATATACCCTTTGATGGCTTTTGGGTTTTGAGCCATATGAAATTATTATTCAGATAATAAAGTTTAGCTTCTCTAAGATGTCTGGAAGGCACCTACTCAAGCCCCCTCCTGCTTCTATGAGCCCCTGCATGAACCAACTGCCTGTGCTGCTGTTTGGAGCACAGTTGCCCTGAGAAGCTGATGTTCTGATGCAGACTCAGAAAAAGTTTTAATTTGTCCGGGAGTGGTGGCTCACGCCTGTAATCCCAGCACTTTGGGAGGCCAAGGTGGGTGGATCACCTGAGGTCGGGAGTTCCAGACCAGGCTGACCAACATGGAGAAACCCCATTTCTACTAAAAATACAAAATTAACCGGGTGTGGTGGCACATGCCTGTCATCCCAGCTACTCAGGAGGCTGAGGCAAGAGAATTGCTTGAACCCAGGAAGCAGAGTTTGCGGTGAGCTGAGATTGTGCCATTGCACTCCAGCCTGGGCAATAAGAGCAAAACTCCACCCCCCCCCCAAAAAAAAGTTTCAATTTCTGGGCATCGACCTCCTTTTCAATTTCACTCATATCAAAATAAAATCTGTAGTATTTTCTGTTACTCATCTGGTTCCACTGTACTTACTTACTGTGTTTTGTTCTTTGTAGGTTCCAAGTGGACTTATCTTGGTAAGTAGAGACTTTAAATACTTTTTTGTTTAAAAGGAAACAGAAATGGTTGTATTTAATGAGAAATACAGAAACTTCATGCTCTGTGGAGGTGATTTTGAGGGGTCAGAAGAACAGTTCTGGTATTCTAGAAAGAGAGTACAAAGGCATCTCCTAGGAATGCTTCAACTTGGGTTGCGTACCACACTTTCTCCAGGCAGGAGAGCCTGCTCCGGACACTGGACTGTCAGTCATAGCGTCAAGCCTTCAGATTCCGGCAAGGATTTCTACCAAACCTCCAAGATTCGGAGGTAACTTGCCCCACCTCCAGACTGCAAGGGTCCTGGGCAGGAGAGAGCCTTTCTCCCTTGCAGGACACATATCCTATAATAAACAAAGAAGAAAGGGCTCCTTTCTGAAAGTTTGGCTCAGGTCCCAGAACTTAAGCTGTCAGTATGTCTAGAATTAACTTCTTGTTGCCATGATTGTAAGCTAGCGATGGATGAGGAGGTGCTGGTCAGTCCTTAGTGAAAGAGGGATGCTTGTCTTAAATGGAGCGAGAGGAACACGAAGTGTGCTTGTTGCCCGGGCTTTCTGTGGGACTGTCTCAAGAGCACGTTAGCCCCGTCTGGCAGACCTGCCAGAGAAGCAGCTGGAAATCAGCTTAGCTGGAGAGTTGCAGTGAATTAGACATTGGTCACCGGCTGGAATGGATGTGGCAGGCCAGGCACCCGAGTCCCCTGGCAAGTGCGGGAGTGTTGATAACGTCTTGTTGGGGCACAGCCACAGAAGATGCACAAGACCGATTGTTTTGGTAGCAGAAGGGTGGAACTGACTCACTGGCACGGGAGACATTTTAAGCAAGTAGGGATGTGATCAAAGTTAAAGCCACGGGATGCAATGGCTGTGGGTGGGGACAGGCGGGAAGTTGATGACTACAGTGTAAGCACCGTCCGGAGAAAGATCTGATACCAATTTGCACAGGTCAGCCTTTGGAGGTTCACCAGCCCAAGATGCATAGAAAAGTCACTGAACTGACCAACCAGCTACCTACAGGCCAAGGTCCCCTCAGCCCTAGCACTGCATGGCTCCGTTATTTCTAACATCCCTTATGTATGTATTATGTGCACAGCCCATTGCCAAGTGGGTGGGTAATAGAAGGGTAGGCTGTGGTCCGTAGCTGGGAATTACTTAAAGCTCACAATTCAAAGCAGAACATAATAGGTAATAATAACATCATAAACAAATGCTGCAGAGCTCTGAGTGCTCAAAGGAGGATGAGTGTGCTAGGGCTAGATGGTCAGGGAAGGCTTCCTGGAGGAGGAGGGCTTTCACCTGGGCCTTAGAGGATAAGGAGGATTCGGTGAGCAGGGAGGAGGTGCGGTTGGCTAAGGCGATAATGGTATCACATGAGCAGAAGCAAGAAAGAGTAAGGTGGTGTTCGAGGAAAGCATGAGGAAAAGGGTTTATAGCGGAGTCACTGGCTCTAAGGTCAGAGAGATAGGCTGGGTCAAACATGGGAGGTGTGGAGGGGCAGAGCAGGCCTTTCCCACTTTGTCGTGCTCCTGGAGGGGGCAGGGCAAGGAGTAAGTCTGTATTTTAGGAAGTTACTTGGTGGTAGGAGGTGGAGGGGGAAGGATGGGAGGGAGGTAGGAAGGTGTTCGGCCTTTGGAGAAACCCAGTTACGTGTCTTCACATCCAGTTTATAGTGGTGGCAGTGAGGGGGAAGGCAAGGCCAGAACAAGAGATCTGACAAAGTGAGAATGGCAGGTTCTGTGTGTGGGAGGTGACAGGCATGGAAAGAAGTGGCACTTGGGTTCTGGGCTTTATTCCGTATGATCCCCAGTGAGCCATTTCAGCCGTGGGACCTTACTTTCCCCATCTGGAACCTGGGTGAGGGGTTGTCTAGACCAGTGTTTCTCAGACTACGGTTTGGGGTCACCCACATCAGGATCACCTGGAATGCTTCCCCAAAATGCAGATTTCTAGGCCTTGGGCTAGGCCTGGGAAAGAGAGGGAGCCTGAAAAACCTGTATGCTTAACACACTCCCCGACTGACTGTTAGCTGCACTCTCTCAGAGAATCACTGACCAATGGTTCCCAAGATCTGTCCAGCCAGATCAGAGGAAACTTGTCCCACCTCTTCTGCTGGCCTCTCAGGTATGATAGAAACACAGATCACATCTCCACGGGGTCCTGTCTCTCTGTTACAGCCCACCTGGGCAGAATGAGATGGCGACAGGGAACAGAGACATTGTGTCAAGGTGTGGGAGGAAAATTTTTTTTTTTTTTTTTTTTTTGGAGTCTCACTCTCACCCAGGCTGGAGTGCAGTGGCATGATCTTGGCTCACTGTAACCACTGCTTCCTGGGTCCAAGCAATTCTCCTGCCTCAGCCTCCCGAGTAGCTGGGATTACAGATGCCTGCCACTATGCCCGGCTAATTTTTGTATTTTTAGTAGAAATGAGGTTTCACCATGTTGGCCAGGCTGGTCTCGAACTCCTGACCTCAAGTGATCCGCCCACCTCAGCCTCTCAAAGTGTTGGGATTACAGGCATGAGCCACTGCGCCTGGCTGGGAAGAAAATCTTAACTTCATCATGACGTGGTGTTCACTGAGGGCGGGCCTCTCAGTGCAGCCACATTGACCCGTCCAGAAGCATTTCTTCCTGACCACTAGCTCCGGCCAGCCCTCTGTCCCTCTTGCCCCGCACAATTAGAGCAGCTCTTTGCTGAGGAAGCAGAGGGCAGAGTCTAATGACGCATGAACATGCATGGGGTAAGCACAAAGGCAAGTCTGGTTTTTATTAGTGACACGGGCACATGTAATGTGGAGTCAGCCCTCAGAGGGGACGTGTAGGAGAGGACAGAAGGAAGACAGCTAAGGAGGCAAACTCCTCCTGGGGTCCTGGCTAGCTCCTCCTTATGTCCTGACTGGCAGCTGGCACCTGTGCTCAGAGTTGCACAGGTAGACAGAGGGCCCAGCATAAGTGCTGGAGGGAAACAGTTTCCAGGCAGTAAGGGCCGCACTGAATGGGGCAAGTTCAACCAAAGGCTCCGTGCTGGTATTCCTTAGGTGTAGAACTCAGCTTCTCTGCACGTACACTGCTGAGTCATTCTCCAGGGGCCTCCCACTGTCTGGCACACAAGGTATGGTAAGACTTCTAAAAGTACAAAAAGTACAAAAAAGGGAGTTCTACCCCTACATCCTCATAGCTGAGTCACCAGGCTGACTGCATGGACGGCTCCTCCCTGGAGAGAGGACGACCATCTGACTGCCAAGATGGGGCCAGCACCACCCCTTTGCGCTCCTCCTAGGGTGCTGAGGCAGCAGTTGAAAGTCTGCTGGGCTTAGCATGGCTGAGGTGGCATCACTAGAGAGAGGCTGGGGATGGTGTGACATGGACCCTCCCCGCCCGAAATCAGTCCCGCATCAATCCCGCTGAGCCTGGCAGCTTCACTTACTCTGAACTGAGGGCAGCTGCAGGTCAGGTTGTCATATGAGCTAAGGACAAACTCTAGCCGGCTAAGGTATCAGAATATGTGCCCTGTGTGGGATGAAGATGACCAGAAGGAGGCAGGAAGGGTTGTGGGCAGGTTCAGGTCCTTGGTGTGGGTGCTGCAGTCAGTTTTTGAGCATTCATCCAGCTGTTTGCTTATGGGCTACACACTTTTCTGTATTTCATATTCAATAAAGAGTTTAAAAGTTCCAGCTGGCTGGGACAGTCATCCTTACACTGACAGCTTTTTTAGTTCTTCCCCAAGAAAAAATCAAACCAAACCAAACCAAAACAAAACCAAAAAAAACCCCAAAAACAAAACAAACCAAAAAAAAAAAAAAAAAAAACCCAGTGTGTTCAAAACACAGCAACCAGAAAGAATGACTGTCTTGGAGCTAGACCCGAGAGCACATCATGCGATGTGCTCGGTGATGGGCGTGGTGTTTCATCCCTGATGATATCAGATACTGGCTTGCTGCTTCTTCGATGTAAGCTGGTTGAGAAACAGATGAAAATCCCTGTTTGCTCAAGATCTGGAAAGTCTTAAAGGCTTTCCAGATGGCAGAAGAACATGGATGACAAGCCTTTCTCCTGCGGGGTGCGCCAACCCCTGTCACAGCCCCACAGGGCACCTGCGAGACCAGTCCCTCCATCCTGTTCAGGAAACCTTGGAAAGAGGGTGGCCTGGCCGGGGGTGCCAGGTGGCTGGCTGTGGCTGTGGCTGTGGCGGCACCTGCTTACAGGTCAGCCTGCTCAGTTCTCTGTTGTGGCGGGCCGGCCCTTGCAGCCCTCGGCTGTGGCAGGACTCGGTGTGACCCTGGCAGCGCTGTGCATTCCTTGTGCTGTGCTCCTCGGTTCGTCTCCCAGACAATAGATTGTCCGTCTTAAAGAATTTCCTTTGGAAAGCAGGGTGAGATCCTCCACTGGGGCAAACCTCATTCTCATGTCCCTGAAGTCCTCCAGGCCCGCGCCTCCACCTGCCTTCTGTCCTGTATCTGGAAATATTTAGTTTCTGTAATGAACTTTCTTGGGGCTCCAGACACCCTTTCAACCTCTTCCCACACAGAACTAGAAATGGAATACATGAAAGGAGGCCAGGAAGCAAACTCTTGACTTTCTATTCTTCAGCAGTGATAAGGGCACTGTGTGACCTCACACCTGAATTGCAATATAAAAAGCAGGCTGCAGTGAGGGCTCAGGGGAGAACTCAAAACAGCAGAGAGCACCTGCAATTAATAGACCAAGGGCTCTTGTCTCTATCAAAGTAGAGAGGCTTGGCCATCTCAAAACACTCCAGCCACTTCTTGCCACGCCCAGCTGCCATCCTGAGGATGAATAGGGGTACAAAGTACTCTTAGGAGAGCCAGAAAACTCCAGACATGATTTTCTTTTTCTTTTCTTTTCTTTTTTTTTTTTTTTTTGGAGATGGAGTCTTGCTCTGTCGCCCAGGCTGGAGTGCAATGGCACGTGTTGGCTCCCTGCAACCTCTGCCTACCAGGTTCAAGTGATTCTCCTGCCTCAGCCTCCCAAGTAGCTGGGATTACAGGCACCCACCACCACGCCCGGCTAATCTTCATATTTTTAATGGAAATGGGGTTTCACTATGTTGGCCAGGCTGGTCTCAAGCTCCTGACCTCAGGTGATCCGCCTGCCTCGGCCTCCCAAAGTGCTGGGATTACAGGCGTGAGCCACTGTGCCCAGCCCAGATATGTTTTTCTTTTTCTTTTTTTTTTTTTTTTTTTTTTGAGACAGGGCTTTGTCGCCCAGGCTGGAGTGCAGTGGCATGATCTCTGCCCGCTGCAGCCTCCATCTCCTGGGCTCAAGGGATTCTCCTGTGTCAGCCTCCCAAGTAGCTAGGACATGTGCCACCATGCCAGGCTAATTTTTAAATTTTTTAGTAGACACAGGCTATGTTACCAGGCTGGTCTCGAACTCCTGGCCTCAAATGAGCCCCCCCCACCCTGGCCTCCCAAAGTGTTGGGATTACAGCGGTGATTGCCGTGCCTGGTTTTCATACCAGCACGCCGAAACCCTATCCCCAAGTCCCACGGATTTCTGCTGAGGGTAGCGATCCGACCCCCTATCTTGGATTAAATCTGTGCTGTAGTTCCAGTTACTTCTAATTGAAGTTGTGACATTAGGGTCTGTCTGGATGTGGTAAGGCCTGCCCACTCATAGTTACTTCTCATCTTTCCTGAATTGCAGAATTGGGGTTTGTGCGTATCCTGGAGGCTCTCGGCCTGTGGCTGCCAAAACGCCTACATTTTGGTGTTCACAGCTGGCCTCACCAGCTGAGTTAAAAACAGGGAAGCTAGCATTAGTTCCTAAAGACAGGCATAGTGGAACAGAGGATGAGGCAGAAAACCAGGAGGAAGAAGCAGAAACTGTACAGACCCCAGAACCAGGCGGACCTCCATAGAAATACCTGCTAGGCGTTTCTGTCCGTGGGCCTTAGGAAAGTAACGACTTCTCTGAGCCTTGGTTCCTTAGCTACACGATCAGAGTCATGGCGTCTACATCAGTGGTTCTCCAAGTGTGGTTCCTGGGCCAGCAGCATCAGCATCACCTGAGGCCAAATGCAAATTCTCAGCCCATCCCAGGCCCACCTCCTAACCAGAAACTCTGGGGAGCTGGGCCCAAGAATTTGTTTTAACAAGTCCTCCAGGTGATTCTGTTGCTCACTCAAGTTTGAGAATCCCAGCTGTGCTTCAGAGGGTTGTGGTAAGGATCAAATAAGATAACACATGGCGAGAGGCTCACACAGGGCCTAGCACATACTCACAAAGCTGATTGTCATTTCTTTCTCTTTGCCTCGCAGAGCTATGGTGCAGATTAAATGAACTAATATGGAGGGAAAGGCCTTGTAAACTCTACAGCACCAAACACATGAGAGCTCTGTTTTTGTTAGGAGGGGTTCTGCTTCACACTTTTCTGAATTGTGAGTTTTTACAGCCAGGAAATACTCCTTTTATATTTTGAATAAACAAAAGGTATTTCCTTTTTGAGTAAGAAAGGAATGTAAAAATCACAAGGACTGCAAGCTCTTGTCCCAAGGGTCTCACAGGCCAGAATGTCCTTTCTAGCCTGGTCCTTCAGACCAAGGTGAAGTCAGGTCTCATCTCCCTGGTGCCTTCCTGGAATCCAGGAACCAGATATCTGGTTCCATAACCATGGCCGCCTCAGCCATGCTCCTGAAGACTCCCAGAGAGCAGGCAAATCCTCTGCTTCCCTATCTAGCCCATGGGGGCTGAGCCTGGTTTGGGGCTCAGGAGTAGAGGCCTGAGCCTAGGAAGAAACTTGGGGTGAGCTATTTGGGTTCTGAGCTACACCAGCCTAGCCCCATGCAGCGCCCTTTTCCCACTGGGGCAGCAGCAAGCCTTGGAACCGCAGGTGCAGCGGGCTGGCAGGTGAGGAGGAAGGAGGAGCTGGGGGGCTGTCCTGCCAGGGCCCTTCAGGCCTATGGCTGTGCTCCGACTTGCTACCTGCAGGTCTTGAGTCCTGGGCATTCAGGTGACAGCAGGGCACGGCTTCTCCAAGAGCCGGCCAGAGCCTTTGGCAACCTGTCCCCTTAAGAGGAGGAGCCAGTGAGCTGCCCTGTGAACCTGCTCAAAATAAAGCTTTCAAGCAAAAAGCCTGAATTCAAAGCATGAGTGTGAAGGTGGCTGCAGGCAGGAGGGAGAAAGTCCTGGTTTTCCATGAGGAAGAGAAGAGGTCAGAGAATGTTTCCACGGGATCCTGCAGTCTCAGAAGGAGCAGGGGCCTCTTTCCTGGTCCGTTACTCTCTTCCTCTGCAGGGGCAACTGCTGGGTGAAGGGTGTAGGCACCACGGTGGAGCCCAGGCACCATGGCCAGACTCTTCCAGGGGCCACACCACCAGGCCAAGAAAGAGAGATTGCACCTGCTACAGTCAAAGGTCCTGTTTTATTGGTTCTAAGATGTCCACTTTCCCCACATTTTAGCATCTCTGAAGTTGGGATATATCGTGTTATCAATTGCATCGAGAAGCAATGAAATATGGTAGCTATTCCACAAATACAGAGAAGCACCATGTTAGATGCTAAGAACACACAGAAAGGGGCTGAAATGATTAATTTCAACAATACCGAAAACAGTGGAGGCAAAACGGTATAAAAATACGGCCAGTGTGCACCTGGTCTGACATAGCACAGAAGTATGATGGGGAATCATGTCAGATCTTGAACTACAGCTTTTTCCAATTTGCACTTAATTCACGGTTCACATATACTTTTTGGTGATGTTGGGTCGTTATCACAAGTATGTAAAAACAAAGTAATTTAGGCACCAGTTTTTTTAGTTTATATAAGTATTCATTTAAGGAGAAAACTTTCTAATTACCTGACAAGCATTCAATTTATGCCAACCAGGAAGGAACAAATACTAGCTGCCACCTCCTTGAGTCTATAAAGGTTGACTCAGAGCTGTTGTAACTCCAAATACATGGATCACTTAGCTCATCTTAACTTTTTAAACAATTTTGCAATTATTAGCTTGTGACTAGGTCAGCTACATGGATTCTGGGTGAAATGGATGCAGCCCATCCAGTTCTCAGAATGATACCCGCAGATTCAGGACAAATGGCACATGCTGCCCCCTCCTTCTAGGACACAGGGCTCTGCAAAGTCTCCTCGGTAAAGATGACAGTGAGATTTCCTTACATAAGGTTATGGTGGCATTGGCAAGTGGGGCCTGGTGCCTTCCCAGGGTGGCCCCTCGTTGGCACACCACTTTTCTGGAAACTCTATCAGAAATGGAGAAAGGAGAAAAGATGGAACTCTCAATGTCGTGAAACAAAGTTTTGAAGCAAGTATGAGGCAGTGTTTACTGTTTACTCTTTTGGCTTTGGTCACCAGGAAGCCCAGAGGCAAACTGATGTCTCCAACTTGAGCAAATGTCTATTCTTCTATGACCTGCAAATCTAAAGAAGCCACGTTGGCTGGGCGCTGTGGCTCACGCCTGTAATCCCAGCACTTTGGGAGGCCGAGGCGGGTGGATCACTTGAGGTCAGGAGTTCAAGACCAGCCTGGCCAACATGGTGAAACCCCATCTCTATTAAAAACACAAAAATTAGCTGGGCATGGTGACGGGAGCCTGTAATTCCAGCTACTAGGGAGGCTGAGGCAGGAGAATTGCTTGAACCTGGGAGGTGGAGGTTGCAGTGAGCCAAGATCGCGCCATTGCACTCCAGCCTGGGTGACAGAGCGAGACTCCATCTCAAAAAAAAAAAGATGCCAAGCAAGGCAGCTCACACCTGTAATCCCACCAGCACTTCAGGAGGCTGAGGTGGGCAGATCAACTGAGGTCAGGAGTTCAAGACCAGCCTGGCCAACATGTGAAACCCCGTCTCTACTAAAAATACAAAAATTAGCCAGGCATGGTGGCATGTCCCGGTAGTCTTAGCTACTTGGGAAGCTGAGGCAGGAGAATCGCTGGAACCTGGGAAGCAGAGGCTTCAGTGAGCCAAGATCACACCACTGCACTCCAGTCTGGGTGACAAAGCAAGAGTCCATCTCAAAAAATAAAATAAAATAAATAAGTAATCACCTTAGTGTTACCCTTCTAGCTTGGGGATCTTATTTCCTGATCCTGAGCCAAAACCTTGTAACAAATAGATTTCTGGATTTTCATCTAGAAAGAGCCTTAGACTAGTGGTATCCTCCATTTCACCACTCTTTTATTCTACCTTCCCCCACCACATGGATACCATGATTTAAACAGTTTTTAAACAAATTTATATAGTAATGAAATGGTTTAAAATTTCCCACTTGTTATTAATCAAAGGCAGATGTAAAAACCAACCAAAGTTTTCAACTTGCCTGAGATAAATGGTTCACATTCATTCCACAAATATTTACTGAGTGAACACTAAGCGCCAAATATTGGACTAAAGAAATGGATAAGTATGGGTGCGCAGGAAATGGTTGACAAGGCTTGGTCCCTACCATCATAAGACTAAGAATCTGGAGGACACAGCAAGTAAGCAGGGCCTTACAGTACGGAGGAGAGAGACCTCACCAGTATTTTGGAGGAAAGGATTAAAGAAGGCTTCCTGGGGAAGGTGATGTCCAAGATGAGACCTGAAGGACACGTAAGAGCAAGCCAGGCAAAGGGCAGGGGATGAGACAAAGGGACAGCTTGTGCAAAGAAGGAAGCTGCTATGTTCTGGAGATTACCGAGGACCTCAGTGAGGAGGGAAGGGGCTTGGGGCCAGAGCGTGAGGAGCTGAGCCAACCAAAGAGCTGGGACCTCGTTCTAGAGGCAGCAGGGAACTGCAGGACCTGGTTTTTTTGTTTTTTATTTTTTGTTTTTGTTTGTTTTTTTTTTTTTTTGAGATAGTCTCACTCTGTTGCTCAGGCTGGAGTGCAGGGGTGCAATCTCAGTTCACTGCAGCCACTGCCTCCCAGTTTCAAGCAATTCTCGTGCCTCAGCCTCCCGAGTAGCTAGGACTACAGGCGCGCACCATCACGCCCAGCTAATTTTTTATATTTTTAGTACAGATGGGGTTTCACCATATTAGCCAGGCTGGTTTCAAACTCCTGACCTCAAGTGATCTTCCCACCTTGTCCTCCCAAAGTGCTGAGATTATAGGCGTGAGCCACTGCCACTGGCCCACTGCTGGATCTTCTAAGTAGAACACTGACAAACTGGGATTAACATTTTAGGAGGATCATCCCAGCTGCAGGTGGAGAATAGATTGAGCGTGAAACCCTGGAGGAAGGGAGACCAGAGCGATGTAGGGGGAAAGGGAGAGGATCTGGACCAAGGGAGGAGCAATGGGCGTCCTGACCTTTTGATATAATTGGGCCAGAAATGTAGATACCCAGCATTGCAATTGCCTGGAGCAGCCTGATTGTGGCTGAATGCCCTGTCTCTGCTGGGCTTCACAAAGTATTCAAATAGGCACCCAGACAGCCATTATTGCCTAGGTGGGCTCCAGGCAGGGGAGGGGAAGCTCATGTCGCTAAGCCCTGCCCCTGTCTACAACTGAGGCCAGGAAAGCTCAGAACTGCCAGGTGGCTCCAGCAGCCTGAGGAGTAGAGTCAGAACTTGGGCCTCTTGACTGCTGCCTGGTGCTCTTTCCCAGTCCTTTGGTGGATGCTTGTTTTATGCCAGGCACTGTGTGCCCTGCACTACACCTCATGCCATTGAGGAAATGCAGGGATTTTTTTAAACGAGTAAATAGTGTAGATTTGCCAGGAACAAATTATGCCAAGTTCACTTGCTTTTCTTCTCTCTCTTCAGGATCAAGGCTTAGCAGTTAAAGAAAACACAATAGACTTCATACCCGTTGACACAAATAAATACTTTACACTGTTCGTTGTGACATGCTCATGGGAAATGTGGATCAAAGACCAGTGTGGCCGGGTGAGGTGGCTTACGCCTGTAATCCCAGAACTTTGGGAGGCTGAGGTGGGAGGATCACTTGAGTCCAGGAGGTTGAGGCTGCAGTGAACTGTGATTGTGCCACTGCACTCAGCCCCGGCAACGGAGAGAGACCCTGTCTCAACACAAACATACACACACACCAGTGCAGTTGCTAGGAAAACAAAATAGAATCCAGTCCTTGTTGCTGTCAGCAGCACGGGGCTGAAAGAGGTACAGGGGTTCCTCCAGGAACAATCTGGAAACAGTGCCCTCAGGAACACGTCTTAGGAAGAGGTCGGGCAGCAGAGAGAGTGCGGTGATTAGCACTGGACAGGACCACATTGGAAGAGGGAACACAGAGGAGAGGCCATGCATAGTGCAGAGGCATATGCCAGAAATGTGCCTGGACGATGGGCCAGGACTGCAGGGCCTGGGCAGCAAGCCGTGATTCAGTGAGCAGATATCATGTGAGAGCAGCACACTGCGAGGCAAGAGTCCAGGCTGCAAAGCCTGATGGAAGAGGAGCGCCCACACCCTCCTATCTGTTCATCTGCATATGTGTCTGTACTCTTAGATGTGTCTGTACTCACACACACTCACAGCTCCATCTCCTGTGCAATTTAACTGGGACCCAGCCTCTCAGCTGGTTTCCAAGTTACTCATATGTGCATTTATAGCTCACTGCTTGGAACCACGCTTGGGTGAAATCTTAAAGAGACTCCTCGTGGCAGTTTCCTAAGAGTCTCCCACTGTTTTTGTTTGTTTGTTTTTCTAGAGACGGGGTTTCACTGTTTCACTGTGTTGCCCAGGTGACTCTCAAACTCCTGGGCTCAAGTGATCTACCTGCCTTGGCCGCCCAAAGTGCTCTAAGATTGTGAGCCACCCCACCTGGCCAAGTCTCCCCACCGCGCCCCCCCCCTTTTTTTTTTTGAGACAGAGTTTTGCTCTTGTTGCCCGGGCTAGAGTGCAATGGTGCAATCTCAGCTCACTGCAACCTCCGCCTCCAGGGTTCAAGCAATTCTCCTGCTTCAGCCTCCCAAGTAGCTGGGATTACAGGCATGTGCCACCAAGCCCAACTAATTTTGTATTTTTAGTAGAGACAGGGTTTCTCCATGTTGGTCAGGCTGGCCTTGAACTCCCAACCTCAGCTGATCTGCCCACCTTGGCTTCCCAAAGTGCTGGGATTACAGTTGTGAGCTACCGCATCCAGCCAAGTCTTCCACTCTTGATAAGCCTTTTAGTGGAATGCTTAACTTGTACATCGGCAAGGATGAAGCAGGGAGTGACTCATCACTTAGTCGGACTGTATCTGCACAGATGCCTGGTCAGAAAACTTGTTATGCCCTGGTAAAAAGTTAAGAATTACAGGCATCGAATGTTTCCAGCCACATAACTGTCTCATGATGGCATGGGTACTTCTTGGGTTAATAATCAAGTGTTGGCTTTCCTGCAAAGGCTGATTTTCACTTGTCAAATGATCACTGCTGAATTGTTTCAGTCAATCGTGGTTTTAGAGCTTGAGCCTGCTGCATGCACAGCAGTGTTCAGACTTCCAAGAGGAACAGGGGGTGAGCAAGGAGCCATTTGTACCCTCGAGGAGAGTTATCTAGAAGGAGGGTGTGTCTGCACAGCCTGGGGTCAGCGTCCCCACAGCAGCTGCATAAGCAGATAGATGCACACAGCCTGGCCCAGGGGAGGTGCTCAGGAAACACTTGTTGATGGATGAGGAAAGAATGGGCTATTTCTCTATTTATTTTTGGCTCTGGGACTCCGGGAAGGCACCAGAGAGAAGGTGACACTGATCTGGGATGGTCGGATTTCAGAGGTGAAACTGACCTGAAAGGAACTGCCACATCACCATGCGCATCTCATTAGAAGTAAAAGGAGACATGTAGGAAACCTTAGATTTGTTTTTGGTGAAGTGACAGAGAGAATTTGCTCTAAAAGGTTGGAAACCAGCCCCTAAGAAAACAAGAAAGAATTGAGACCAATCAGCCCAGGAGGGCCTGGGACCCAGCATGCGTGAGAATCTACCTTGTCTAGACTCTGCTCTTACGCGGTGATTCCTCACAGCACCTGGTAAGATAGGTACTGCCACTTCCATTTTGTAAGTGAGGCCCAGAGAAGTGAAGAAATGTGCCCGAGGTCACATAGCTAGTCGGTGGCAGAGCTGTGATTGGCAGGTTGGTCAAATGCCTCCAAAGCCCTCGACCTTCCCATTTTGGGAAGGTCAACATCTCTAGAGATACTTCACGCATCTCTAGAGAAGGGACAGAAGTAGCCAGGATGAAGGTCTTCAGGTTTAAGAAGAACTATGAAAAAGCAAAATATTTTTGTTTTTGTGGTTTTTTACTATAAAGAAAAACGTTAAATAATAGCAAGAGTGCTATAGGTCAGGTATCAGAAAGAACATCCTTATTGTGAAAGCTGTTAACGTGAAACATTGAGCCAGCACCAGGTCAACATTCAGGGGCCAGTCAACCTTCACTTTAGTTCGGGCCCCATCCTGGGGAACTGCAGGAAGTTTCTGTCTTTTATCAGATCCCCTCTGTGGGTAATTTCCTGACTCCCCAGGGATTGTTCACGAAGTGGCTGGTTCTCCATTCCCTCCAGCTCTGGACCGTTGTCCAGGGTTTATCTGCTGGTCACCTCTCACCACCTCATAGCCGTTGCTACTGCCTGGGCTCTGGACCCTCCAAAGAGCATTGAGAGTTTGCTGTCATGGAGGATGTGAACTGTCACGGTTCAGAACTCAGGCTTGCTACTCACTGGCAGTGTGACTTTGGCCATATAGTCAATCCTTCTGTGCCTGGGTTCCCTTGTCTATGAAATGGAACATAGTCTCTATATGGTAACATTGTTATGCAGATTGCAGTAATTAACACATGTTAAGCTTACAGAATGGCAGTTGACAAATTGTGGCCCATGGGTCAAATCCAGCCCAACACCTGTTTTATAAATAAATTTCTTTGGAACACAGCTATGTTCATTTGTTTGCATATTCTCTGTGGCTGCTTTTGGGTGACAATAGCAGAGCTGGTAATGACAGAGACCACAGACCTGCAAAGCTTCAAAAACTTACTCTCTGGCCTTTTGCAGAAAAAGTTAGCCAACCCCTGATAAGAACAATGCCTGGGACATAGAAAGTGCTCATTAAGTGGTAGCTTAAACAAAGAATAGGGAAAGAAACCTCACTAGTTCTTGGAGTTTAACAAAACTTGAATGAGGTCCTATGATGACTGCTTAGACAATGACAACCTAAAAGGAACATTTAACACAGCCGTTTGTGTGATCAGTGCTCCCTGAGGGCAGTGATCACGTCCTCCCTCCTCAATGCCAGGAGATGCTGCCATCATGCTGTGTTCCATGGACTGTAGTCCCTCCTGACTGTGTTCTCCCACCACTCTCTCCTGACCCAGAGAATGACTGACAGGGAGAATAGCCAACTCCTTCAAGATCAACCTCCGCTATGGGGCATGCTCTGGTTCCTCTTTCCTCACGGCCACGAGGGGGACAATCACAATAGTTCAGTCTCGACCTTCCAGTCTTTTCCCTGTGGACGTTTTGGGCAGGATAACTCTCTGTTGTGCAGGACCGTCCTGCGCATTGCAGGATCCTTAGCAGCCTCCCTGGCCTCTGCTCACTAGATGCTAGTAGCACCCTCCAGTTGTGACAGCTGAAAATGTCTTCAGACATTGCCAATGTCCCCTGAAGGGCAAAATCGCCCCAGTTGAAAATCACTGGCTTAGTCTAAAATAACATCACAGGTGGAGCAACAGCAATCCGGTCTAGGACGGCTTAACTTCATCCTTAGAAAAACAGTGTTCTTTGCAAAGGCACAAACCTGCTACAGATGCATCCAGTTTGTATTATTGTATCATTAAACAGAGCACAGAGCATCTCAGCTCGAAGCAGCAGCATCTGGACTGCTCCATCAGGGGCTACACTTCCGCTGGGCAGCTCCCCGCCTCACATCTGTGTAGCTAGGAAGGTCTATCAAAGAGCTGCCTTCCATAGCCCAGAGAGGGCCTCCCGCAGAGTGTGGAAGATGCTTGCGAATCCCCCCACCCCTGGCCCCATGCTAGCTTTCCAGCTTCACTGTATTTATATCCGACGCCACCTCAAGTGTCAGGAAGAAACTGTTGACAGCTTTAAAATAATAGTTTATTCACCGATTCCTTTGTTCTCTCCTCCAGTCTTTAATGAATCCCTTTGTGGGCTGGTCACAGGGAACCAGAAACAGAGCCCTTACCTTCAACGGGCTGGTAGGTGAGGGGGAGGTAGACATATAAGCAGGTGATTACAATGAAGCACATTAAGTGCTATGATGATATGTGCTGGTGTTGTGGAACACAAAGGGGACAAATAACCTCAATTCGGGGACATGTGTGGCTGTCAGCAAAGGCTTGCCTGAGGAGCTAATTCTGGAAACACACAGGAGTTAGCAGGGCACGGAGAATATGCGAGTATTTATGTGCATAGGTGGTGTGTGTTTTAGGGATGAGGATGGCATCCCATTGCAGGCAACAGAGGCCCCAAAAAGCAGTTGAGAGCACGTGGCCCAATTAGAGAATCAGCAGCCTAGTGTTTGAGGGGTGGTGTTGGGAGACAGTTCTCCATGGGTCTTTCATGTTTCAGCCTATCTGTGAACAGAGACACCAGACAGGTTTTGTTCCAGACTTGCTTTTACAGAATGTTTATGTAACAAACAGTCTTAGATGATAGTGACAATATCTCCCTGCAGGGCAAAGAGCAGATTTTTTTTGCTGTCAGTATAATAAAGATCATGTCTCCTTTCAGGGGTAAATGTTAGACAGGTTTGCTAGCTGCCACCTTTAAGACTGAGGTTTCCCGAACCTTGAGTTCCTCAGCCAATGATGCTGAGCAGTTTGCATGTGCCAGCATCACTTGGTCCACATATCATTCTGTGGAATTATGGCTGGGGAAACAGGTGCAAATGTTACTCTGGCTACTGCTGTGAGTATTAAACTGAGATCCTATGATGAATGCTTAGACAATGACAACCCGAAGGGAACATCTAACACAGCTGTTTGTGTGATCAGTGCTCCCTGAGGGCAGTGATCATGTCCTGCCTCCTCAATGCCAGGAGATGCATCCTTTGTCTCTGACCCAGGCATCTCATGTCTTCTGCCAATATCCATGAAACTGGCAGACTAACTTGTCAGCTGCAAGCAGGATAAAAGCTCTGACCCTCCGCACTTGTGGACAGGTGACGAGTGGGGAAAGCAAAGCCTGGAGAAGTGAGTGGGATTGTGAGGGTCTTGTGTGCTACATGACAGAGCTTGACATTTATCTCAAGGAACCACTGAAGAACTTTCAGCAGAAAACTGTCTGGATCTAGTGTGCACTGTTGTGGAGAGTGGAGAGCTGGAGGGTGAACCTGGAGAAACACGGCCAATGAGGGGTACAGCTGTGGGGCAAGTGGTCTGAACAAGGGCTGTGCCAGTTGGGAGAGTGGTGGCCAAGTTTAAAACAAACTTTGTACTACCCTTGATAGCATTTTTTTTTTTCTGATCCAGGATTCAATCCAGATAGCATTTATCTGTGTTCTCTCTTTAGACCTTTTATGCCCTTGACATTTCTGAAGCATGTAGAACAGACCTTGTAGCACATAGCCTATAGATCTTATAGAATGTCCCTCGATTTTCATTTGTCTGAGGGTTTCTCAGGACAGGAGTGAGGTTGTATGTGTATATATGTGTATGTGTGTGTACATATATATGGTTAGGGTTAGGGTACATATACATATACACAGTAGAGCGCGAGAGAGAAAGCATGTGTGCAAAATATTAACAACTGGTGATTCTAGGTGATGGCTGGAAGTGAGGGTTGAAAGAGAGGAGAGAAACAAGTTAGCTGTGATCACCAGGCATTTGGTGTGGTGGGTGGTATTACCAGCTGACATAGAGAGTTGAGGGGAGCTTTGGAGGGAGGAAGGGGGAGGAAAAGATGGTGAGTTTGGTTATTTTAAAAAATGATTTGCCTGCCTGAGTCCCCTTCCAGCCATGTCTGGTTTCAGGATCCCATGGATTATCCAAAGGGAGTACCCAGTAGGCAAGTGGTCTGGAGCTCAGAGGAAACTTGGGCAGGGGTAGTGCTGGTGTTGAAGCCATGGGAGGGGACAGCTTCGCCCCAGGGGAGTGTGTCTGTAAGAAGGAGAAGGGGCCAAGATAAAACCACCATGACAGCTGGCATTGAGGGGCAAATGGCCACAGAGATCTGAGAAAGGGCGGGGAAATGGGAGGACAATTCAGCAAAGCAGCGTCCCCAGAAACAGAGGGTTCAGAAATCGGGAGTTGGGGGTTAGTGCCACCAGGGTCAAGGGCTGCATGAAGTGCGAGGGCCGAAGAATCTATATGGACTCAGTGGGACGTGGGCGTGGAAGAGCAGGGAGGTCTGAATGGGAAGTGGAGGCACAGATGCGGGCAGGCACACGGTTCTTTGAAGATGCTCAGCTGAGGAGACGAGAGTAATCAGGTCAGGGGCAAAAAGGGGTACCTGCCTGAGGAAGTAGACGTTGGATGTCCATGGCTGAGAGTTAGTTCAAGGTCACATTCAATTTAGATACCCCGATTTCCCCCTGGCCTCCTGTCTAAATGCCAAATCAAGTCATGGCTTCCCACCTACTGCTTCACACTCTTCACAAAGGTGAGTGCTGGGAAGGCGGATGGGGAGAGGGAGCGTTTTCTTGTCAGCCAGGGGAGACGGCAGTACCAGTGATGAAAAGCACCTGTGACATTTTCAAGAATCTTTCTCTGCCAGGAAAGGAGCCTGTCACAAAAGCAGCCTCTGCCCACAGTATTCGCTCTCCCACTGGTTTCCTGTGAGTGCCAGGGAACATTGCTATATCACCCTGTGTGGAATATGGCTTTATGATCATGATCATTTGAAGTTCTCTCTTTTCACTCAAGAGCTTGTCGCAAATCATAGCCTCGTTGACCCCAGGCCCTCATTTTCTGGAAACCAGGCTGTATTTTCTCCGTCTGCCTTTCCTTCCAGCTGCCTCGCAGCACTCTGCACCGCTTATTTTCTAAAACTCAAACAGGAGAAACACCAACATTTTATTTCGGTCAATAACGATTTTACACCAGAGAATCTGTAGCAATTTAACCAGAGTCAAATATTTAAACTACAATAAAATGCAATCCTACAAATGAATAACCAAATTGTGGTATATCCATAGAATAGGATATTATGCAATCATAAAAAGGCATGAAGGCCATTTGTATTCCATAGAAAGGAATGCTACAACATGGATGAACCTTGGAAACATTATGCTAGATGAAAGAAGCCACCTGCAATTGACCATATATTGTATGATTCTGTTTATATGAACTATCCGGAAGAGGCACATCCACAGAGGCAGAGAGCAGATCAGTGGTTGCCAGGTGCTGAGAGCAGGGAGAGTGGGAAGGGGCTACTTCACAGGTATGAGGTTACCTTTGGGATGATGAAATGTTCCGGATCTAACTAGGGGTAATGTTTGCACAACGTTGTGAATATACCAAATTTTACTAACGGTAGTTTTATATTCTATGTATTTTACCACAATAAAAAATCAATTAAAAAAAAAGAAAAGAAAGCAACTTCTCCCTGAGACCGGAGAGAAAAAGGGCTTGGCTCTGCTCACAAGAACCACAAGGCCTTCAATGTGATGAGGGTTTCACAGCAGCTCTTCTCTGCTTTGACTGCACATGAGAATCATGTGGGCAGTTTTTTAAAACCCCTCCCACCTCAACACCAAGACCAATTAATCCTGATCTCAGGGACTGGGGCTGGGAGCAAAATCAGGAGCTCTCGGAGATTCCAGTGTGTAGCCGCAGTTGAGAAATATGGCTCTGGGCTAGGGGTTCTCCAAATGTGGTTCCTGAACCCAGCAGCAGCAGCAGCACCTGGGAATGTGTTAGAAATGCAGATGCTGGGGCTCTGTCCATGAAGTACTGAATCAGAAACTCTGAGGGTGTGGCCCAGCAGTCTGTGTGGGAACAAGCCCTCTAGGAGATTCTGATGTGTACTCAAGTTCTGGCAACCACTATTCGAGTCTAGGCCAAGTAAACTACAGGGTTTTTCTCAACCAGTGAGTAGTCACCGAGCATCTGCCATAAGTTTGGTTCCATAAAGGGTGTCGTGAAAATAAAAAGACCTATCCCAGCTCCTCTCAAGCATCTGGTGGGTTAGATTCTTGGAAAAGAAATGGTGCATTAAAATGAGATGAGCCTTTCTATGGCTAAACAATATTCTGTTGTGTGTGTCTGTGCCACATTTTGTTTATCCATTCATCCGCTGATGGACCATTGACTTATTTCCACCTTTTGGCTAATATAAATAATGCTGCTATGAACATGGGTGTACAGGTATCTCTTTGAGTCCCTGCTTTTAATACTTTGAGATCTATACCTAGGATTAGAATTACTGGATCAGGCGAGGTATGGTGGCTCACACCTGTAATCCCAGCACTTTGGGAGGCCAAGGTGGGTGGATCACTTGAAGTCACGAGATCGAGAGTGATGAAACCTCGTCTCTACTAAAAATACAAAAATTAGCCAGGTGTGGTGGTGTGTGTCTGTAATTCCAGCTGCTTGGGAGGCTGAGGCACGAGAATTGCTTGAATCCAGGAGACAGAGTTTGCAGTGAGCTGAGATCACACTGCTGCATTCCAGCTTGGGCAACAGCGCGTGAGACTCAAAAAAAAAAAAAAAAAGAACTGCTGGATTATATGGTAATTCTATTTCAACGTTTTAAGGCACCACCAAACTATTTGATGTTCCCACCAACAATAAATGTTTGAGATAATGAAAAAGTTCTGTTATGTATATTTTACTACAATTTTTTATTTTTTATTTGAAACACTCAGTCACTCAGGCTGGAGTGCAGTGGTGCAATCTCAGCTCACAGCTACCTCTGTCTCCTGGGTTTAAGCGATTCTCCTGCCTTAGTCTCCCAAGTAGCTGGGACTACAGGCACATGCCACCATGCCTGGCTATTTTTTGTATTTTTAGTAGAGACGAGGTTTCGCCATGTTGGCCATGCTGGTCTCGAACTCCTGGCCTCAGGTGATCTGCCCTCCTCGGCCTCCCAAAGTGCTGGGATTACAGGCATGAGCCACTGTGCCCAGCCAACAATTTTTAAAAAGCGATTAAGCCATGAAAACATGGTTAGAAAAGGAAGTTATGTTTCTCATGGTCAACACTGAATAAATATCACTTCAAACACCATATTTAATCATGTAAATGTTATGCATATAACAGTGCATGAAAAAGATGGTTTCTGCGGTCCTTTCCGTGCAGAGATGGTTACCGGTCCTTGACTGGGCCTGGAGCCCCCTGTTTTGAATATTGTGTTGAAGAAAGATAGAGCAGGATGTCTTGCGAGGGCGGTGGCTACAGGGCTCTGCTGTGGACTTAGCACTTTCACATCTAGCACGATTCCTCACATGAATTGGCCAAGGAAGATGAAGGAGGATAACACATGGTTAGCACTGACAGGGGGCTCAGGCCTGGCTAGTTTTCATGACAGGGGTTAGGCTGTTCGCATGTCAGAGGTTTGTTTAACTTAGTGGTTTGTTGTTGTTTGTTGCTTAGCTGGAGAGTCATTTGTTGAAGGCCTCCGTGTGCCAGGCTCTGTAGCAGGAGCCAGGTACACGCATGCAGAGAGCGAGCTGACAACGTAGTGCAGCGCTTCTCAGCCTCAGCCCGCAGCGGCATCACCTGGCAGCCGTGTCCAACAGCAGATGCTGGGCGCCACCCCCAGAGTGTCCGGTTCGGAGGCCTGGGTTAGGGCCCGAGACTCTGCGTTTCGAACGAGTTCCTAGGCGGTGATGATGATGCTTGTCTGGAGCCACACTTTGAGAACCACTGGACTACTGGGGTGGAAAGGCAGACAATATTGTTTTGATCAGTGTGGCTGCTGCAGTAGAAGAGAAATGCAAAGGCTGCGTAGCAGCACAGAAGAGGGGAAACCCTTTACCCTGCCCCAGCGGGCGAGAGGGTGTTTCAGGGAGATGTGAAGCAGCTTGGTGTGTGCGCAGGATGCAAGCAGCTCAGCGCTGCTGGAACGAAAAGGAGGGCTGGGAGCAGACACAGAGAAGTCCAGAGAGGTGGGCAGAGCCTCTCCACGATGAACATACTCTAAGGCCACAGGTCGTGGGAACCTAGGAGGGGGTTAGAATTGGAGAAGCAAAAGCAAATAAATCATCACCCTTTACCTTTGGCAGCCTGGAAGCCCCACCCGCCTCCCTGTAATAAACCTCGCCTCCAGAAGGAACCCGACGCAGGCCTTGACATGGATGTGTAAATGACTGCAGAGCCTTTTTGTCCCCGCCTCATCCCCCACCCAGCAATATTAGACGGGGATTATTGGCGGGGTGGAGGAGAAGGACTTCCTGAGGGCGGGTGGAGGGCTGAGTTGGCAGCCCCAGCCTTATGGTTCACCTATTCTGGCCTCCAGCCTGCACTCCTGGCCCCCACAACCATGGCTGGATGGGAAATGATTCCCATCTCTCTCTGTGTTAATACATCCATCAGTCCTGCTCCTGTGACCAGAGCCACAGAGAACACAGCTAAGCCACAGGACTCAGAGGGGACAGCAGCCTTCATGTCCCCTCTAAATCCACCTGGAAACCAGGCATCCTCAGGATGGTGTCTGCATGTAGAAGCCACTTTGTTGTTGTTGTTTAGAGATGGGGTCTTGCTGTGTTGTCCAGGCTGGTCTCAAACTCCTGGGCTCAACTGATCCTCCTGCTTCCCCAAGAGTGGATTTGGGTGGATTTTACCAAGCCCAAGTCTCAACCCTCCTTCTCCAGCTGACCCAAACAAAAATGGAAATAATAAAGACAAAAGTTTGATGCAAAGTGTGGATTAAAGCATCTTTAGAAAATGTGTTTATTTTTATTGATCTATAATGTAAAATCTAAGGAAAAAGAGTGGTTGCTATGGCAGTCCAGCTTTGAGCTTTATTCATAATAAGTAACCCTCACCCTCTAGCCCTCCCTCACTGTCCCAGGACCACCTCTGATTCGGTGGTGACACTGACAAAGGAAAAACTCTTAATGCCAGTTTGATTCCTTGCCCTCTGTTTGTACATAATAAAATCATAAGACCTCACCCATCGATTATTAACCCATGCCCCTGGTCACGTCCTTTCCTTCTAGGCAGGACATTGGGGTTTATGACTGTGCCTCTCCACCTACCAGGCAGGAAAACAGGTAGAATATAGCAGGTTGTGGCCTTCTGTGCGGGGGGTCAGTCTCTTACCAAGGTGATGTGGTGGGAATGCCACACTACTGACTGGCTGAACCCACTGGGTTTTTATGAGAAGACGTAGATATTTTAATCAGCTTCAGAAGTGAACCACAGGACCTATAAATGTCTTTTAAACATGTTTTTAAAATGTAGCTTCTAGGCTGGGTGCAGTGGCTCACACCTATAATCCCAGCACTTTGGGAGGCTGAGGTGGGAGGATCGGTTCAGCTCAGGAGTTTGAGACCAACCTGGGCAACATAGCAAGACCCCATCTCTTAAAAGAAAAAAAAAAAAAAAAAAAGACTTTTACATGCAGACACCATCCTGAAGATTTCTGGTTTCCAGATGGATTTAATGGGACATGAAGGCTGCTGTCCCCTCGGAGTCCTGTGGCTTAGCTGTGTTCTCTGTGGCTCTAGCCACAGGAGTGGGACTCTTGGATGACTCCCAGAGAGAGGCAGGTACTAGTCCCCCAACAGGAAGACCTTTCTAACAGATGGAGGAATGTACACGAGCAGGTGTCAATTGATCCCAGCTCAGCCTTGGCACACGGCAGGACCCAGACCTGGCAAAGGGAGGCCAGATGGATCCCAGGCTCTTTCTGAGTCAATGCATCACATGTCCCTAGAATATACCAGCTCTCCACTGCAGCAGAGCCTCTGAGCTTGCTGGGCCCTCTCTCATGAATGCCATTCCTCAGGTTTCACTCATGGTTGGTTCTGCTTGTCCTTTAAATCTCAGCTTTAATGGCACCTCCCCCGGGAAGCCTGCCTGCATCATCCGCTTAACAGGGATCCCTCCGTTTTTCTGTTGCAGCCCTTGTTTAATTCCTTCGTAGCGCTGATTGCAGACTAATTATTTCCTTTGTGCGTTGGTTTACTTGTTATTTATTATCAGTCTCTTACACTGAACTGTGAGTGCCACGAGGTCAGAGACTAGAGCTGTTTTGTTCTCCATTGCATCTTCAGCACCTGGTACAGCGCCTGACACATACTAGACACATTTGTTGAAGAAATGAATGCATTAACTTCAAAATTAAATTGTACTCCAAGAAGGAGAGCATTTAGAGAGTTTTCTCCTTCATTCAACATTTGAGTACTCTTTTTTTATTGCAAATACAATCCATCGTATTAAATGTATATTCAGATTTGGTAGATAATTTTTGATCATTTTCATATAGATATACATGCCTTTTATTATGGTCAGATCTCCTTACAAAACAAATTTTGAAGGACTAACCAAAAGCTATCATTGCCCTGAAATGTTGCCTATTTGTTGAAAAGGATGTGTCATCATCTAGAACGTGTAAACTTTGCCATTACAGCGGTATCCGTTGGGGCAAGTTCTGTTCTGACTGCGTGTTGGTAGCTGGCCCAAAGAGATGTGCCCGGGAGCTTGGGCCCAGGCAACTTCTCCAGGAAGGTGCCTGCAGTGAGCACTGACACAGACCCGGGGGGTCCACCTCAGAGTATGACCTCCAAGAAGTGTTATGGGGCAGAATTAATGTTGACCCCGGTGGCTGGATCCCCCCCCCCCAGTCTTCCCGGGGCTACCTTTCATCAGTGAGCCCCTCTTCCTTCTGTCTCCAACCTTCCTTCTCTGCTCTGTTTTGCCATCTGCATAGCAGTTTGCTGAAGCCTCTTCATAAAAAACAAAAACACAGGCTGGGTGCGGTGGCTCGCACCTGTAATTCCACCATTTTGGGAGGCCAAGGCAGGTGGATCACTTGAGGTCAGGAGTCTGAGACCAGCCTGGCCAACATGGCGAAACACCATGTCTACTAAAAATATAAAAAATTAGCCAGGCGTGGTGGCAGGCACCTGGAATCCCAGCTACTTGGGAGGCTGAGGCAGAAGAATTGCTTGAACCCAGGAGGCGGATGTTGCAGTGAGCTGAGATTGCGCCACTGCACTCCAGCCTGGGTGACAGAGCAAGAAGCCGTTTCAAAAACAAAAACAGAAACCAAAACCAAAATCCTTCACATTACCCTCACCTTACCATCACCACCACACATACACTCTTCTCTCCTCTCTTTATGGCTAAATTTCTGAAATGAGCTTTAAAAACCCTCCACATCCCTTCAAGGATGTGTTCAGACATGAGTAGGGATATGACGTAAAGTTCTGGTCTTCCTAAGATCTTTGAAACTCATAGTCTGAGCTCTAGTCTGTAATAGGCTTCTGTACTAGTCTGGCGCTAACAGTCACAGGCGAGGTATGCTAACAATCATCGCTGTGCTTGCTAGTGTGCACAACCCGAGTCAGCTGGCCAAGAAGTTCAAGCCAGGGATGAGAAAGCACTGGGGTAGCTTTGGCAGGACCTGAGCTGGACTTCGAAGAGTGGACGAAATTTGCAAAGGTCCAGAGGAAAGAAGAGGGCATTTGAGCAGAGTTTTTTCATAAGGGCATTTGTGAAGGTGGGTTGGCATAGCCTGCTCTTAGGCTCAGGGAGTTGGCTGAACCATGGGGCAGGCTGGGGCGGGATGTGGGGGCCTTTGAAGACTTTGACACGTTGGGGCACTTCAAGGCCATGAAAAACAGCTAGGCTGTGCTTTGTGTTGGTGGGGTGGGGCAGGGCGTGCTAGGGAGAAAGGGAGTGTACAGATGGGTGGTGGGGTGGTGCCACCCAAGCCAGGCTGTGACAAGATTGATCTGGTTACTGCAGGAGAGCCAGTCTGGCAGTGTAACAAGGAAGGCTGGGACTGGTTGCCTGTGGGAAGCCTTTGCAGTGCGGCATGGCGAGGGCCTAACCCATGGAAACATGGGAGTTCATGACCCACTAAGAGCAAAGGATAGACCGAGCTGGCTCTGAGATATTGAGCCTTGGAGGAGTGGGGCCCAGGTGTTCTCTGATGAGGCATTCCACCATCAAGCTATAATCTAGGCCATAACACATCCTCTAATTGCAATATTGCAAAAAATACATGGACTGTATTTGAACCCTGAATTTTACAAACAAACTGTTAAAAAAGTTATGACCTATTTGGAAAATTTTGAATTCTAATTAAATTTGATAATCTTAAGGTATTAAGTGTTAACTCTCTAGGTGTGGGTATGGTACTGTGGTTTTAAGAGCCTCTATGTTTTAGAGAAACATACTGAAATATGTACAGATGAAATATATCTGGATTTGTTTCCAAGTTATCCAGGTAGATAAGGGGAGAATGGGCTTAGCATAGATGAGACAGGACTGTTTGTGAATTGTAAGCTGTCCAAGCTGGGTGACATGGGGTTCGTTTCTCTCCTCTCTCTACGTTGTATACATTTGAAATTTTCTGTAAAAACATTCTGGTCCTTGGATAATGCAGGTCCTACACCCTGGGCCTCACGATTCCCAATCAGAAATCACGAGAGGCATTTTGAGCTGTGTGTGCCATGTTAATCTCTTGTTACCTTTCAAAACAGGAATTCTGGCCACTTCTGTTTTGCCTAGAGCAGGAAAAACGCATAGACGGGGAAGAAATAATGCCTTGGCTTTATTTGGAAAAACAAACTGTGAGAGACACGTGATCCCCCTGTGTCAGAATCATGGGAGGAGTCCAACCAACTGGAGGCAAAGTCAAAACTCAGAAGAGCAAAGGCAAATTTTTAGCTGGAAATAGATGCTTCTCTTAGAAAAGTCAGTCCCAGTGGAGGATTTCTGGCAGCGGAGCACTTGGCATGAGTGTGAAAGCTGAGACCGAGTTGAAAAATGGTAGCCCAGGGTGTAGCGGCCAGCATAAGGCCAGCGCTATGCAGTCACATGTCACAGCTCAGGGAACAGAAAGGCCTGCTGTTGTCACCTCTGATATTGGTTGTCCCGGTGCCCACCCTCATGGCACCTCTATCTCTCACATGCCACAAAGACAGGAGGCTGCTCTGACAGTGTCATGCAGGGGGAGGGCCTATGAACTTCCTTGGCAGGCCATCTCCCAGGCTACAGGGCAGAAATCAGATTTCTTTTTCTTTTCTTTTGGTTTTTTTTTTTTTGAGACGGAGTCTTGCTCTGTCACCCTGGCTGCAGTGCAGTGGTGTGATCTCGGCTCACTGCAAGCTCCGCCTCCCGGGTTCACGCCATTCTCCTGCCTCAGCCTCCCGAGTAGCTAGGAATACAGGAGCCCGCCACCGCCCCCGGCTAATTTTTTGTATTTTTAGTAGAGACAGGGTTTCACCGTGTTAGCCAGGATGGTCTCGATCTCCTGACCTCGTGATCCATCCGCCTCGGCCTCCCAAAGTGCTGGGATTACAGGCGTGAGCCACTGTGTCCGGCCCAGATTTCTTTTTCAATGAGTGGCCCCAAACAGAAGCCATTTGCACACAGGTAAGCTAGAAAGCTAGGAGGGTGTATTTTGAACCTGAGCAAGTGATCTCATTTCTCCTCCTCTTTTTTGAGGAGAAGAAATATATGAGGGAATTAAGGTGGGCGCACATTCCTTGGGAAAGGAGCAAGCATGAAACAGGTGTTGAGAGTTCCGGTTAGTAACATGTGAGGGCCCACTGTGCGCCAGGCACTGTGGGAAGTGCAGCGATGGATGAGCCGTGGTCCTTGCCTTCAAGGAGAGCGTGGGGGAGCCAGGAAATTCCAGGTGCACAAAATCTCCTAGATAAATACTGAAGGACACATAAGTCCTGTGACCCAAGCGAAGTAACTGTTACTTAGCCAAAGTCAAACTTCGGGCAAATCACTTAAATCTCTATTTTTCACCTATAAAATGGTGTAATTCTTGCCTTGCTTACCCCATCAGGTTATAGAGTTATAAGGATCAAAGCTACTACAATAGAATAACAATGAGAAGGAGGGGAAGGAGGAGGAGGGAGAGGAAGAAGGAGGAGGAGACAAGGCTTTCTTGACCTTGCTGACCTACAGACCTGTGACTGGTGCCCAAGGACGAACTCCGCTGTGGATGGCAGCCAGGACCAGGGCACGTTCCTGATGCAGATGGCTGTCCACTCCCAGCCAGTCCTGGAGCACTGGTGCCCTGTGCCCTCATTCCCAAAGCTGGTTCCCCTGGGCACCTTGTCACAGGCCCAGTAGCTGCCTTGACATGAGCAACCTCTCTGACTTGTTCAAATTCGCCTGACAGATGGTGAAGGTGCTTAGTCCTAGTATTCTTAATAAATATCAGAGCTTAAGAGCCAGAAGGAAGCTTCCAGAACATAGCATCCACACACATCCCGTCCCCACCACCACCCCCACCATTTGTACGAAGGGCAATGGAGGCTCCAGCAGGGAACATAACCCACTGTGGTATTGGGACAGCTGATGCTGGAATCTCATTCTCTGGACTCCCCTGGTCCAACATAGCTGCTTCTCTTTCCAAGAAAGGTCTTTCCAACACCAACTGTACTGCCTTTAATATCCTTAGTCTTTCCTGCCCCCAAATACCTCATTTGGTCCTAACTTCCAATAAAGTGTATTTAGGGCAAGAGAAAAAGGAAACGTTCCCCAAGTCACATTTTCCCAAGCCCTCTGTTCTTTTTCATTCTTCGGGAAAGTGATTCCTAAATGCCCATGAGGGCATGTGACCCTACTAATAATATGGGTTCACAGAGACGAAGATGAGGGGTTCCTATCTTCACAAGGCTCTTGTTTAGTTAGCAGTAAAGTGCCCTCTTGATGAAAGCTTTTTGAATCCCCGCTACAGGAAAAGAAAACCCTTCCAATCCAGTTCCCTTTAGTCATGTGTGCAAAGAGAAAGCTTCTCATTGCTACATCTCTTTACTTTGAGTTTTTTGCATTCATGCCTGGCTGGCAGCTTCCGCCCTGCTGGCTGTGGGCCCAGGCAGTATTGTGAGCACAGGAAAGGCTGACAGCCTCACTTAGGGAGTCTTACCCTGCGCTGTGTCTCTTCCTGACCCCGGGGGTCTACATGAGGCCTCATGGTTGCTTCATTCTGCTCCCTGCTGCCCCTAAAGTATTCGGTTTGCCCCCCAGCTGAACGGTTGTCTTACTCCAGTTTGGCCCGGAGTGCCTGCTTTGATATCCTCCAGACTCCCTCTTCCCTAGTCACCATCTTGGTGTAGTTGAGTTACTTTGAGGCCTTGAAAATAAGAAGAGTATAGCTCAGTGGAGACTCTGGTATCCCAAGTGAGAAGACTGGTGTCCGGTGAAAGGTTGGACTGGAGGGTCTGCCATTCTGTCATGCTGTAACATTTCTGAAAATGCATAGCCTAAGGTTGACAGCCGGAAAAATCAGTAGGGTTCCAATGTGTGTGTCCGGACCTAGAAGTAAGAACTAAGCCTGGGACCAACGCCTCATAGCATTTTAAACGAACCTGGGTACCAGCTATCGCTTCTGATTCTTCCCACTCTCAGATAAAGTCCCTTAGTTAGAGAGCACGGCGCAGGGGGTTGGGATTCTGCGGGGCCAATGTAACATTTACACTCTTGTGAGACAGTGTGGTGGTCTACGGAAGAATTCCAGAAGACGTGGTGTTCCTTTCCCCTTTTCTCTATTTACCCACCTTCCTTGTGTTGAAATACTGATGAACGGACCCCAGATGGCAAAGCTTGATCCCCAACTCTGACAGAGCCCACAGGACACCCTGGGTCTACCCTAACAAGCCATGACTTGCCAATTATTTGCTTTTCTGGAGAAACCTTGGCCAGAAAGTCTGTTTAATTACCATGGAGATAATCTTTTAAACATAGATTTACATTCTTTAAAGACTTTTTCCCTGTGGGAGTAGGAAAGTTCATCTGCACGTAGCATGTTTATTTTCATTTCCAGTGGAGGAACTGTTTTCTAGTAGTTAGCAAGAAACTTGAGCCCTGGAGGAATTTCTTTTTTTAAAGTCTGTTCCTCTTCGCTGATAGTGCGTCAATTATATTGTAATAATTAGTTTACAGTGTGGTCATATTTTTTTCCAGCTTAAACTCCGTACTTCACTCTGCGATTCCAGTCCTATAATTATTTAACATTTGTCAAGCATCCCTATCAGATTGGGTTCTATAGTTACCCTAAATGTGGGTATCAAGAGTCAATGTCCTCAGGGGTTTCTCATCAGGAAGGTCACACTTGCAAAGCCAGCAGCCACAAAGACCTATTTAGGTTGGTGCAAAAGCAATTGCGGTTTTTGCATGAAAGTAATGGCAAAAACCGCAATTATTTTTGCACCAACTTAATACTTGGCGCTGTGGTCAGTGAGACACTAATTTTTCCCGGGGTGGCCCTGCAGGTTTGCTAAATTCTTCCCCGTTAGAACGCCAGCTTGGATGAGTAGGGATTCTATTGTATTCAACCTGGCAGGCCCAAGACCCAGAGCAATTCCTGGCTCATAATAGGTGCTGACTAAGCAGATGATGAATTACTGAAAGTCAACAGGTCTTGACCTGTGTGTCCGATAGGAACAATGGACAAAATAAAGCAGAGTTCGGTGGGCTCTTGGCTCTGGCCTGGGCAGCCCTAGTCCCTCTTTCCCCACATCACTTAAGAGCAGGTGGTCCTGAGTGGTTGCTGGACCTGATTCTGGAGGCCGAGACTCTGGGCCTTGAAGATTTACCTCTGGGGATTCAGAAAAGAGGAGAAAAGGAGTAATTGTATTGAACAGAGAATTAGAAGATAAGGAAAATCCCTTTGTGAGAAACTCTAAATCTTGAGCATGGATCTCTGTGTCCAGGTCCTGATGGGGAGAACAGCTGGTCCAAGAAGTACCCGTCCTGTGGGGGCCTGCTGCAGTCCCCCATAGACCTGCACAGTGACATCCTCCAGTATGACGCCAGCCTCATGCCCCTCGAGTTCCAAGGCTACAATCTGTCTGCCAACGAGCAGTTTCTCCTGACCAACAATGGCCATTCAGGTGAGGGAGAGGCCTTGGAGACCTGAGGAGTATGTCTGGGTCTCCCTGGCTGTCAGGCCTGTCCTTTTCCATCTGGCAGGGAAGGGTTCTGCAGAAGCATCCAGGAGGAGGGATGGGGCCGGGGCGCCTTTGAGAGATTCCAGGAGCACTCTCTCCAGGGGATGTTGGAGGCCCTGGGCTCTGATGGTCCTGCCAGGGCTGCACTTCCCAGAAGAAGCACATCTCTCAGGATAGGGCAGGAGACAGACCTGAGCCCCGTGGTTCATTGGCTGTGCAGCTGGAGTGAATTCTGGACCATCATAAATGACTCAAGGAACCACACAGTTTAGGAGGGGCACCCAGGCCTTAGAGTCAGACCAACCTGGATTTGAACCCTGGCTTGACTGCTTATGAGCCATGAGCCTCTAGGTGAGAATTTTAGCCTCCTTGAACTTCCATCTGGAAATGGACATATTAATGGGTACCATGAAGACTGCAGATTATGTATGTTGGGGTCTGACACGCGGAGTGAAGTAAATGCTTCATAAATAGCAGTTATCATTGTTGTTATATAATTCTAAAGCTCGGAAGGTACTTCACTAAAGGTTCCAGGTGTCTGATCCATCAATATGTAAATAAACACCCATCCGTTGATCTAGTGTTAGTGTTTCTGGCATCATTTTCCAGGGGGAACCAAGAAGGTGCGGGTGCCACTGGAGTTGCTTTGGGGAAAAGGGGACATTCTCAGGGAAAGAGCCCAGGTGTCTGACCTTTAGGCTGCATCTCTGCTCTGCACCTCACTCCATCCACCTGCCTCTCTCTGGGCTCCAGGGGCTGGCAGCGGGGGTGGAGGGAGTGTTGCCTACCTGACTGCTCTCTGGCAGTGCACAGCTGGCCGGGGCTCTGAAGGCTGCTCCTCCACTCCCCGCAGTGAAGCTGAACCTGCCCTCGGACATGCACATCCAGGGCCTCCAGTCTCGCTACAGTGCCACACAGCTGCACCTGCACTGGGGGAACCCGAATGACCCGCACGGCTCTGAGCACACTGTCAGCGGACAGCACTTCGCCGCTGAGGTAAGTAGAGCTGCCAGTCTGGCAGAGGCTGCTCTGCAGTGGGTGGTGTGGCACCCTCTCGACCTGGCTGCTGTGCAGATAACACCAGAGCCTGGGACAGGCTGCCTTCAGGCTATCTGCCCCATCTTTGGCCCTGGCACAGGGGGTGCAGCCACGCCAGCCTGCAGCTCATCTGCACTGTCCTGGTCCCTTTCTTCTCCTGAACCTGCTGAGTTTGTCCCTGTGTGTTTTACTGAGTGATGCTGCTGGGGAGGCAGTATTCCCAGGGTGGCCCAGCGGGACACACATGCCCTTCTTTTAGACATTGCCTTCCTATCTGTGCAGATGAAAATCTCCTGCTGACTCACACTGGGCTCATTGCTCCCCCAAACTTCTCAGCCTTTCTTCATATGTCATGCTGTTCGCATCTTTTTGATGCTATCTTTCCGTTCTCTCGGCACGGGTTGCGTTTAGAACATGGGGACATGGGTCTAGGGCCACTCTTCTACCTGGCCACAAGTCTAGGGGTGCCTGACAGTCTAATGTGTTGGGCATGATGGCAAGCAGACTCACTAGGGACAAGATGCCACCCAGCACAGCATCGTGTCATGTCGCCTTGAGGTGCTACCCCAAAATGCCAAAAGAAAATTAGCAGAAGGGCAGAGCGTTTGCCCTGTGCAATTGCAGGATGGGGTGGGGCAAGGAGGGGGTTGAGATGCTGACTTTGGAACTCCAATAGCCCTGAACTGGGGGTGTGGCTCTGAATATTTACAGGGAAATACAAGGAGATAAATGCTGCTGACTGATCAGCCAGGGGAGTCCATGGCCAATAGCGACTATTCCCCTCCGTTCATAACTGCTGAACTGCTTAATGTGTCAGGCTAATCATAGGTCTACTTGCAAGCATGGAAGGGATTGGATCTGGCTCAAAAGGATGGCACCACTGGAGGTTCACATATTTCAGAGCAGGCCCTTCCCTGAAGCTCAAGAACTGAAATTTCCTCCAGGCTAATTGCAGTGTTGAGACTTCTGCTTCCCCCATGGGGAATAAAGAAGGTGTAAACCAAAAAGTGTCTGAGACTCAATCCATTTAGAAGTTTATTTTGCCAAGGTTAAGGACGCATGCCTGGGAAACAGGGGCACAAGTCTGTGCCTTTCGCCAAAGATGATCTTGAGGGCTTCAATATTTAAAGGGGAAAGGGCAGATACTGGGGAAAGAGGGAGAAATGTTTAAAAGGTGTGGGGAGGTAAAAGGCAAGAGGTCGCAGTCTTCTGAGTTTTTGATCGGCCATTCACATGTGAGACGGGGTAGAGGAATAGTCACTTGTGCGTTCATGTAGCTCAGCGAATCTGCATTCTTACAAGATGAAATAGACATGGGCAGAGGAAGCAATTAGATATGCATTTGTCTCAGGTGAGCAGAGGGATGACTTTGAGTTCTGTCCTTTGTCCTGAACCCGTGAAGATAAGTTACCCATTGACACTGTCAGGGTGAAATTCAACAGAACTGCTTTCGGGTAAAGACCTTGTGGCCCACAGTGAATTTCCTAGTGGGCAAAATGTGAGATGTGTAGCTTTTTTTTATCTTTGTAGCCATCTTATTTAGGAATAGAATGAGAGGCAGGTTTGCCTGATGCAGCTCCCAGCTTGACTTTTCCCTTTGGCTTAGTGATTTGGGGGTCTCGAGATTTATTTTCCTTTCACAAAGGAGGTTAGGGTGTAGATTGGCAGGGTTTATGTATTTAAAAATATTTCCTTTTTTTTTTTTTTTTTTGAGATGGAGTCTCGCTCTGTGGCCCAGGCTGGAGTGCAGTGGCGCGATCTCGGCTCACTGCAAGCTCCACCTCCTTGGTTGATGTCATTCTCCTGCCTCAGCCTCCCGAGTAGCTGGGAGTACAGGTGCCTGCCACCACGCCCACCTAATTTTTTGTATTTTTTAGTAGAGACGGGGTTTCACTGTGTTCGCCAGAATGGTCTCGATCTTCTGACCTCGTGATTCACCCGCCTCGGCCTCCCAGAGTGCTGAGATTACAGGCGTGAGGCACTGCTCGCAGCCTAAAAATGTTTCTACTTCTTGTATTTTCTGCTCTTAAGTCACATCATCAGACCAAGGGTCTGGTTAAGATGAACCATAAATGCCAATACTAGAGAAAAGACATCAAGGTGTCCCTCAGGTGGGTCCTCTAAGGAAGGACCTTGAAAGTGTAGTGGTTCTTTTGGATGGAGTCCATAGAAGAAGATTCTGGCAGGGCACGGTGGCTCACGCCTATAATCCCAGCACTTTTGGAGGCTAAGGCGGGTGAATCACCTGAGATTGGGAGTTCGAGACCAGCCTGACCAACATGGTGAAACCCTATCTCTACTAAAAATGCAAAATTAGCCAGGCTTGGTGGCACATGCCTGTAATCCTAGCTACTCGGGAGGCTGAGTCAGGAGAATCGCTTGAACCTGGGAGGCGGAGGTTGCGGTGAGTTGAGATCATGCCATTGCACTCCAGCCTGGGCAACAAGAGCGAAACTCCAACTCAAAAAAAAAAAAAAAAAAAAAAAAAGAAAGAGATTCTTTCTATCTTAATCTCCTCAACAGGGAGCTCCTTTATGCTTGGATTAGTCTTCACTTCCTCTGAACACAGTAAGAAAAGTACAGACAAACCACAAGCTGAAAGGTCAGCTGTAAAAGGAAATAGGGACTTAGGACCTCAGAGGTTTTAATCATATAGAATTCAGCTCTGTTTTTCAAAGTGATGCCAGGCTGAGATGGTGTGGGCAGTGTGGCAGACTAAGTCCTTTGAGGGGAAGATGGTGAAGCAGGAGCTCTTAAGAAATCCTTAATAGAGGACCACTTAAAAGAAGAAATAATTTGATATATAATTTTTTTAAATTAGAAGGAGCCACTTAAAGTTCAAAATGGGGGAATTAAGCTGTATTCAATAATATATGTTGAATTATATTTATAAACACATGAGATGGAAAAGGATGAATGAAAAGAGAAAAGAAACAGAGATAAAATCTCCATATGTCATAGTCTCAAGGACAAAAAAACAACAAAAATGCGTGGGTTGTATAAACCAAAAATAAATTCTAAGCCCCCCACCCCACCTCCCTGCCATCTGAATGGACCCCTCCTCTTGGCCAACGGCATTCCAAAGTTAACATGAAAACTAGTTCAGGCCATGCTGGGAAGAGGGAGTTGGACATGACCCATTATACCCTCCTCCCTTTTAATTCAGGAAAAGCCCACCTTCATTAACATCAACACAGACCTTAGGTCTGATCAGAAATATTTACAGTCTATTCTCTCTGAAGCCTGCTACGTGGAGGCTTCATCTGCATGATAAAATCTTGTTCTCTACAACCCCTTACTGGAACCCAGACATTCCTTTCTATTGATAACTCTCAGCTGATTGCCAGTCAGAAAGAAGTTAAATCTACCTGTGTCCCGGAAGCCGCCATTTTGAGTTGTCCTGCCCTTCTAGATCAAACCAGTGTATTTTTTTTTTTTTTTTTTGAGACGGAGTCTCGCTCTGTCGCCCAGGCTGGAGGGCAGTGGCATGATCTCGGCTCACTGCAAGCTCTGCCTCCTAGGTTCACGCCATTCTCCTGCCTCAGCCTCCCAAGTGGGGTTTCACCATGTTAGCCAGGATGGTCTCGATTTCCTGACCTCGTGATCCACCCGTCTCGGCATCCCAAAGTGCTGGGATTACAGGCGTGAGCCACCGCGCCCGGCAAACCAGTGTATCTTGCACGTATTGATTGATGTATTATGTCTCTAAAATGTATCAAAACAAGCCGTGCCCTGACCACCTTGGGCACATGTCCTTATCCTTGGCAAAATAAGGGGAGGGTCTGAGATACCTAACCTAGTCTGGGGGGCTGTGGGGGCTGGGGTTCTGTCCTCACAGCTGGATTCAAGTCTTCTGCAGAAGCGACAGGCTCCCATGAGTCACTTATCCCCTAATGGGTGGCTTCTCCCCTACTGCAGCTGCACATTGTCCATTATAACTCAGACCTTTATCCTGACGCCAGCACTGCTAGCAACAAGTCAGAAGGCCTCGCTGTCCTAGCTGTTCTCATTGAGGTAAGAGCTATTTAAAAAGTTCTCAGGTGAAATTTGAAGCAGGGATGAGACTGGGATTCCGCCTTTTGTTCCATGCATACCTGTTGACAATCAGCTGTTCCTGTATCGGCTCTGTGTCAACTCCAGAGCAGGGGGTATCCTCCTGTAGTGCACCTTTTCTCTTGGCCTGGAGGCAGCACCTTCTGTGCCTGGGCAGCAGAAATGGGGAATGTTCTTTGGTCCATTGGAAACACGGGCCCCAACGTCTAGCTCTGTTGCATAAGGCATGGAATTGCCCGGTTGGGGAGCACCGGTGCTGGAAAAGGGTCATGATACTCCATCTGACCCATCAGATGCCTGAACTCTTGATACAACTCCTGCTATCCAAGCTCCATCCTCTAGATCAGCAGTCCCCAATCTTTTTGGCACCAGGGACCAGTTTCATAGAAGACATTTTTTCCACGGACCAGGGAGCAGGGAGGGAGATGGTTTTGGGATGAAACTGTTCCACCTCAGATCATCAAGCATTAGTTAGATTCCACAAGGAACACACAGCCTAGATCCCTTGCGTGCGCAGTTCACAGTAGAGTTTGTGCTCCTATGAGAATGGGAGGCCTCTGCTGATTTGACAGGGGGCGGAGCTCAGGCTATAATGCTTGCTTGCCCACTGCTCACCTCCTGCTGTGCGGCCCGGTTCCTAACAGGCCGCAGACTGGTACCGGTCCACAGCCTGGCGGTTGGGGACCCCTGCTCTATATGGACCCTGGAATGAATTGTTTATCCCAAGAAACAGGAATGTCTTCTGATTGACTTGCATGTTTTATGTCCGAATGAGGCAGCATGTACCTCATTTCCCAACATGCTCATTGGTCTGACGTGGCTTTTGTGAACTCAGAGCTCCTTAAGTTCTGGGTGACATGGATGTTAGTCACAGACTTCAGGCTCACCTCTGGATCATCAAGAGCACATACTGTACCCCATATCCCAGGACATTCAAGCCCAATGCCTTAAGCTGAAAACAGGACATCCTGAGATGCAAGAAGGCAGGACCATTACACTAACTCCCAAGAGCCTAGTGATCCATCCTAATTGTCCAGTAAAGTGGATCCTTCAGGCAGTGGTGGCAACATACCCACAGCCTTGCCCATCAATCCCGGCTCAGCCTGTCCTGTTCTGTCCCAGTGTAACCTGCCCTGTCTCTGTTCCAGATGGGCCCCTTCAATCCGTCCTACGACAAGATCTTCAGTCACCTTCAACATGTAAAGTACAAAGGTGAGGGGTCCTTGCGTGTATATTCACTCTCTGCTGGAGAAGGAGGTAGTCAGCCCTGGGTGACTTTAAGAAAAACAAATGCAAGGGGCAGGAGTTGTCTGTGTTCACCAGGTTAAGAGGAGCAAGTTGTTGAACGATGTTGCAACCAGGTCCTGGGGTTAGATGACCCTGAAAGGGGCTAGTTCATGTTTCTAGGCTCAGTCACCCTGTTCAGCTGCACTTGTGCCCTAGGGAGGGAGACTGACAGCATCACCTCTGCAACGTGTCTCTCTAGGTCAGGAAGCATTCATTCCGGGATTCAACATTGAAGAGCTGCTTCCGGAGAGGACGGCTGAATATTACCGCTACCGGGGGTCCCTGACCACGCCCCCTTGCAACCCTACTGTGCTCTGGACAGTTTTCCGAAACCCCGTGCAGATTTCCCAGGAGCAGGTAACTGTCGTGCCAAACTCAGCCAGAGTCCACACGGCACCTCAGTCCCCATCATCCCCCATATCATAATCAACGACTTGATTTAGTTTCATTGGCAGCTCTTCAAAACCTCTCCAAATATCACAGTTGTCTGAAAGCACTGCCGAAATTCCAGGCTGAGATTCAAAAGAAATCAGGCTAGGCAAATGAATACATGTCTCCTAGTTCTTTTTAAAAAAAGAGCTATAAAGCTGCATTTGCTAATATGTCCTCAGTGGCTGAGGTGGCATTCTCTTCCCAGGCAGGAGAGAGTCTGGTTCCTTTACAGGGTAGAATAAAGACAGGATCAGATGAAATCATTTAACAAATGGGATTGCAGCAATGACTAAGTGAGGGTCCCTGCCCCCCAAGAAGCTCAAGGTCTAATGCAAACTGGGGAACAAAATCCTTAGCCATCGTCGCTAAAGCTTCTTATTTGATAGGAGATGGGAGAGAAGAGTAGAAGTTTGTGGGATGACCTGCGGGTTAGTGACAAAGCTGAGCCCCAAAGTTAGGTCATCTGAGTTCCATGTCACTGCTCGTACCTGTACTCCACAACCTAAATTCATGAGAAGAAAAATGGCTCCCCAGGAGACGGGGCTGGGGCCAGCACTGCATCCTGGCTCACAGCCCCACCCCAGCTTCATGCGGCCAAGGCAGCCTCACAGCTGCTTCTTTCCTTTACAATCAGCTTCTGCTCTGACTCACCTGGTAAATGGCAGCAGGTGGGTGGACAGGAATGGGGACGTGATGAACCAAGAGATGGATGAAACATGTGGGGAAGCAGCAACATCCTACCCCAGAAACTGCCTTGGGAACGGGTTATGTAATCTATGCAGGTGCATGAAAATGCCATGGAACCTGTAGTCAGATGACCTCTGAAACGCTTACCTCCTTCCTTTATTCCTTCTGATGTGACCATCAGAACAAGCCCTGCGACCCTCTGGTTGAGAGCTGGGCTCTAATTTAAGTTCATGAGAGGAACGCAGTCTCCGTGGGAGGCTAAGGAGCACTCCATCACCCCGGGTTTCCCTCCATGCAGGGCAGATTCCGGGTATAACTGGGAACTAACAGCACTGCCCTTCCCTGGAGTCTCGGGTGCTGGGAAGGCAAACCCAGCGCTGCGCAGCTCCCAGTCACCCACTGTGGAGGGAAGCAGTTGTCCGGCTTTCCCGCTGCTTTCTAATATCTCCCACCCAGCCCCACAGAAGCTGGTTCCCGAGGCTTCTTCCAGGTGCAAGAGGTGAGAGCTAGCCTCTTCCTAGGGGGTCAGGCGAGGAGGTCATTCTGCCTGCGGGCTATTTCTGCTCTTGCCCTCAGCTGCTGGCTTTGGAGACAGCCCTGTACTGCACACACATGGACGACCCTTCCCCCAGAGAAATGATCAACAATTTCCGGCAGGTCCAGAAGTTCGATGAGAGGCTGGTATACACCTCCTTCTCCCAAGGTGAGGAGAGGTAGTGCTGGGGGAGGGGGTGTGGGAGTGTGGTGCCAAGACATTGGACTCTTCTGTGTGAATTCAGCTGTGGCACTGATGCCCTCAAGAAGTTGGCTGAGAGCTCCTGGCTGCCACGGGAGCCAGGTGCCTTGTGAGACTAGGTGCGGGGCTCACTGGGGTCCCCCTTCACTGAGTCTTTGCAGAGAAGCAAAAAGCCGTGGCCCCCAGGCAGATGGACCAGAGCCCTCTTTAAGCCTGGGAGTCTTGCACAGATGGGGAAGAGAGAATTCCTTGGGGACTTCTCTGTTCGAGACAATGATCCCTTCTCCTAAGACACAGGATAGGACCCTTTCCATGAGATCAGACTTCTAACTTCCCTCCCTAGGCTTTCTTGGCATCAAAGCCTGCAGCCAGCCTATCTTAGGCCTGGCTGGGTGATTCGCACACCACCACCGAATGAGCAGGAATGTTCCTATGTTAGAGGTAAAACAGTGGGTGTAACCCACATCCATGACTAATGTAGCAGGGCCCGTTAGACAAGGAAGCACCCTTGTGCACTGCATTTTTGTCTGACCTCCTTGGAGCTTGCATAAGCACAAGCACATAAGTTCCCAATTGAACAAAGCTATAGCTTGGTTTCTTCCTAATGCTACTAGGGCTCAGGTCTCCCTTTTACAGCTGTAACCAATAACTCCCCAGTAGGACGTTAACCTTTTTCCTTGCTCACTGCCTACATCAACACTGCTGGAAACTGGGCGTCAGGGGAAAGGGGTGAGGGAGCACTCTCTTCAGATCTCTGAGTTCACTTTCAGGCTCACTTTCTTACTGTAGATTCTCAACTGGTTCCCAACTTGGGAATCTTCATGGCTGGTCTGTGCAGTTCCATTTCATCCCCAGCATCACGTGTGGCCCAAGCAGGGCCAGGTGTTCATATTTAAAGATAACCCGTTCACACCTGCAATCCCAGCGCTTTAGGAGGCCCAGGCAAGCGGATCACCTGAGGTCAGGAGTTCAAGTCCAGCCTGACCAACATGGTGAAACCCCGTCTCTACTAAAAATACAAAAATTAGCTGGGCGTGGTGGCGGGTGCCTGTAATCCCAGCTACTCGGGAGGCTGAGGCAGGAGAATCGCTTGAACCCAGGAGGCGGAGGTTGCAGTAAGCCGAGATCACACCACTGCATTACAGCCTGGGCAACAGAGTGAGACTCCGTCCCAAAAAAAAAAAAAAGATAACCCGTTAACACACTTGTTAGAATCTGCTCTCTTCGTCTCACTGGTGCACTTTTTTTGGGGTTCCTTTCTTATTATATGAGGTTATAACTATCACCTCCTAAACTTAGTTGAACATATGGAGACTGTATTTGGAAGCCCTTTCCAGGAAGCTTGAGAAACTGACCCATCCTTACGGTCAGGATTATGTCATTCTCTGTTTTTTCATGAAGAACTGCCCAAGAATCTGTCTTTTGTGTTTCCTCCTCTCCAGGTACCACTAGTTAAGATCATTTCCCTCTTACCTCAGTTTCTCGGTTGGAAAACAGAATCTGTGAACAATGGCCTTCCTGAAAATTCAGAATCCATGTCATGATAACTAACAGTTTCCTTTCTATGAAATGAACTGAGTGCATGGAATTATCCCTGTGTATCTGTTCTGGATACAACGCTATCTTTTCTCATTCTTCTGAGTGGAGAATGTAGTATCCAAGGGTGAAATGGAACTACTTCAACTCTTAAAACCAAAAACATAAAAACTCTGCCAGGAGATTAGGAACTTTGCCCACATAGATCAGGTAGAATTTTGCTTGTGATCCCAGGACCCCATTGCTGGTTCTGTTCTCTGAGCTCAGCTATGCACACCCAGGGAAGGGGGAGCGCAAACTCTCCTTATAGTCAGGAGGCCTAGGTTCAAGGTCTGGCTTTGTTTCCTCCTGGCTGCATGCTGTGGACAAATCACGTCCCTTCTTTGGCCTTGGTTTCCTCAGCCATAAATTGCCAGGTAATCCCAGCGACTCAGGAGGCTGAGGCAGGAGACTCGCTTGAAACCGGGAGGCGGAGGTTGCAGTGAGCCAAGATCATGCCACTGTACTCCAGCCTGGGTGACAGAGTGAGACTCCATCTCAAAAAAAAAAAAAAAAAAAAAAAAAAAGCAAGCCAGGTTGGATTAGGTGATCTAATGTCCTTTCGGTGCTAATATGTTGTGATGGTTAAGTGGACACTAACAACTGCCCATCCTGACTTTACATTGCAGGGACAGTGTTTGAGGGCAGTTACAGAGGATCGGAAGAAACTGGGCAGGAACTTGACTCTGACATCCAAAAGTAACCCCCACTTGTAATGATGGACTGTGGCACTGGGGATAATTAGCCATCTTCTTAGACCAGCTTGTGTCTAAGCAGCTGCTGGTAGTGGGACAGTTCGGGCAGGTTTGTAGCCAAGTGCTTCAGTAGATTCTCCCAGTCTGGATGGGGGAGCTTGAGGGGCCTCTAAGAAGAAGTCTGGAGACCAGCTCCCAGCTTAGGACATCAAGATCAAAGCCCAAATGCAGCGTTGCCCCTGCTTTTCCTGCATGGCTTGCCCAGAGCTGGTGCTTCCACAGGCTCAGGCTGGGACCAGCTTTCTCCTCTGAGTGAGACTCTGTGGCAGTCCAAGGAAAACCTGTCCATTTAGAGGCTGATTATAGAAGCTTGGCCAGAATTCTCCCCTCCCTCTCGCTTCCCAAAGGCACAGGCAGCAAGTAGGGCTGCTTTCCAAGGAGAAATGAGGAGGCAGCCCCACAGGGGTGGAGGCCCGAACCTCATCTGCCCAGGGGGCTGCATTCCCGAGGCCCCTCTCACCCAGCTCGGAGCGGGCCTCAGACCGTAACATGATGTTTCAGGTTTATGGTGTGAGACTTTGTCCGTGTGAACCGTGAGCAGTTTGGACTCAAATTGTAGCCTCATCCACTGAGGCATGTTTGTAAATAGGGTCTGGCTTACTCGGGGCTTTCTCTGGAAGATAACAACTATAGAGTCAGAAAATTCTGCCAGGAGAAAACTGACGCTTAAAAACTCTAGGCATCAGGATGGCCGTCTAGGATGGCCGGGTGTGGTGGCTCATGCTTGTAATCCCAGCACTTTGGGAGGCTGAGGCGGGAGGATCGCATTAGCCCAAGAGTTTGCGGCTGCAGTGAGCCACGATCACACCACTGCACTCCAGCTTGGGTGACACAGTGAGACCCTGCCTCTTAAATAATTAAAATGTAAAAATGAAAACAATTCCCTATGAGAGAAATTACATGGACTTTGGGGAAAGATTTGAAGTTTAGCCAGGTTGGGACAATTGGGACTGAATCATTTAACTTAACCCTGCTATTTTCCTTGACTGTGCTTAGAAAAGGGGTACAGGACCTGGTTTCTGTCTTAAGAGGTTTATGGTCCAGTTATACCTTAGCCTGGGGTCAGAGCTTCTCAACCTTGGCACTATTGACAACTTGGGCAGGATAATTCTTACGTGGGGGGTGTGCTGTGTGTTGTAGCATTGGCAGTACCATTGGTCTCTACCCAGTAGATGCCAGCTGCACCTGCCCAGTTGTAACAGCCACAAGTGTTTCCAGACATTGCCAACTCTGTGCAGGGAGGAGGGGCAAGGTTTCCCCTGATGGAAAACCACTGCCTCAGGGTTTCTGTGGCCCAGAACTCATTGTTTTTGCTCATGTCATAGCAGTCTACAGTTTTATATCACATGCCCTGGTCTTCATTCTTTTATGGCATGAGCATTTCAGTGTGATGCTGGTTATCCCTGAAACAGGAAGGCTGAAGTTACTGAGGCAGAACAAACCAACCCAAGAGAGACCTTGTTCCCCATCTTCCTTTAGAATTCAAGTATAGATTCTTTTCACATGATTGGGTAAGACCAAGAGACGTGGCATGAGAGAGAACGGTGCACCCTTAGGAGTGTACAAATCCTTCATCTGGGCACAGATGCCTCTGAAGTAGCAACTTCTTCAGGATCCCCCCTTCATTCTTTTTCTCCCTCCCTTTTGTATGAGTTTTTCTCTTTTGTATGCTATGTTTCTTGTTGTCTTTAGTTAAAACATCCACTCTGTATGGGAAAGTGAAAGTCATGCCAGGCACTTTTTTCCATTCTTAAAAAGTGCCTCTTCCAGTGGCCAGGTGTGGTGGTTCATGCCTGTAATCCCAGCACTTTGGGAGGCCAAGGCAGGTGGATCACCTGAGGTCGGGAGTTCAAGACCAGCCTGGCCAACATGGTGAAACCCCATCTCTACTAAAAAAAAAAAAAAAAAAAAAAAAAAGAAAAGTACAAAAAAAAAATCAGCCAGGCGTGGTAGTGCCTGCCTGTCACATCTACTGTGGAAACTGAGGCAGCAGAATCACTTGAACCTTGAAGGCAGAGCTTGCAGTGAGCCGAGATCGAACCACTGCGCTCCAGCCTGGGTGACACAGCGAGACTCCATCTCAAAAAAAAAAAAAAAAAAAAAAAAAAAAAAGTGCCTCTTCCAAGTAACAGATGGAAGATTTGAGCTGAAGGAGAAAGCAAGACGTGTTGTCCTCAAGGTGGGCCCCTGGGAGGGGACACGTCCTGGGGTCAGTTCGGGTTTCAAGTCGGGTGCTCTTAGCGGAGAAGGGGAAAGATGGCAGAGGCAGGTGGACATCACAGGGCCTCAGGCTTAGGGCTTTGGCCTAGTTCTTGGTTCCTTTGAGTTCACCTCCTCCTAGCCAGTGGCACCAACACTGGGCCCAGATGCTGGGTAATAAAGCAAGAGCCCATCAGACAGAAATGCTAACACCATCTAGCCCTGTGTTCAACGTGTCAGGGCCATGGAAACTTGAGGGACGAAAGGAAGCCAAGAAGTTTCTATAATCACATCATTAGTGGGCTTGCTCTGAGCAACTGCATGTCACCTACCAGAGCCAGCTGAGGCACGCTCAGACGAGGGTGCCAGGTGGTCAACTGCAAGGGCAAATCTATAGTCGTGCAATTAGGATCTGCTTAAGCATAGACCTGGGCAGTTTTATGGAACCTTAAAAGGAGGGAGAAAGAAATCGTACATGGCTAAGATGGCTAATTATCTAATTTTTTGAGGCTAGAATGCATGTGTTGTCATTATTGACCTTGTATTTCTTAAAGTTTCTATTTATAAATAAAAGCTATTAGCTGGAAGAATATCATCGATTCTCCCAAAGGATCCAAATGATTAGCCAGCATCGTTTCCACCTTTGATTGCTGGCCTGGGTCAGGGCAGTCAGGAGCATTGGTCCAAGGTGCTAAGAAGTGAGGTACTAGTCCCTTTAACATACCACATGTTTCCTGAGCACAGCCCGAGTTATGCGCTATGGGGCACAGAAAACCCCATGGTGGGTGTCATCTTGCTGGTAAACACAGCCCGTGGCACAGGGCAGACTATGTTCAGGAAAGACAATGGGGAAAGGGGCCGGGCAGAAGGCTGGACCCACCCTTGGTGACGGGGCCCTAGCTGGTCCTTCCACATCATCTCCCCACAGCCCCATCCCTGCTCTCTTGGCCTCAGCCCCCAAAACTATAGGGCAGATGCTTTCAAGCACACACACTTGATGTCTGAGATGCCCCCTCCCTCCTCCACCTGGAAAATTCTTTCAGGACCCAACTGTAATCATGTCCTCCTGGAAGTCCTCTCCATTCCCCCAAAGGTGACTTAATCTCCCTCAGTGCAGCCAGAACCACTTCTCCATCACTGTGATGTTACTTGACACACCATAGAGTAATTATTACCACACAGCGAAGACAAACAGAAAAATAACAATATGTATATATTATACTCATACTACAAGCTCCTTAAGACCAGGGATGATTGACGTGTTACTCATTTTTATGCCTGGCATGGTGCCTGGCGCTCATTATAAACTTGTTGAAAGAACGTCCCTGACCCATCTCCAGTTCCCTCCCCTCGCCAGTGTCTTCTCTGCAGAATGATTGACACATAAGCCTGGCCAGTTGTCGCCTTTTAGTTTTGTTGTCTTATTTTCCTATGGTCTCCATTTGTTAACAGTGTTAAAAATCAACCCATTTGTTTAAGAAAAATTAAAGATCAGAACTTAGCTGTCAGTTTTGAAGGTCTGGGAGGAAGTTGCTTAGAGATGCTGTTGTACCTTCTCTGGCTCTGGCTTGATAGGGATCAAAGGCCCCCGTCCTGCCACCCATTCCTTCAGCAGGGACAGTGAAGGCAGCTTAGAGTGCCAAGCACCCAGTGCCAGCATTGTAACCTGCCCCTGAGGCTCTGGGATTTAGGCCCTTCAGATCAATGTGCTATCTGCAGGGCCTGCATTCCTGCAATCTACAGGCAAAGCCATGGTTGTATAAAACCAGTTCCCCCATGTATTCCGGTACTATCTTGTTGGCAGATTTCTTTCTTTTTTTTTTTTTTTTTTTTTTTTGAGACGGAGTCTTGCTCTCTCGCCCAGGTTGGAGTGCAGTGGCCGGATCTCAGCTCACTGCAAGCTCCGCCTCCCGGGTTTACGCCATTCTCCTGCCTCAGCCTCCCGAGTAGCTGGGACTACAGGCGTCCGCCACCTTGCCCGGCTAGTTTTTTGTATTTTTTAGTAGAGATGGGGTTTCACCGTGTTAGCCAGGATGGTCTCGATCTCCTGACCTCGTGATCCACCCGTCTCGGCCTCCCAAAGTGCTGGGATTACAGGCTTGAGCCACCGCGCCCGGCCTTGTTGGCAGATTTCTTTGTAGAAATTCTTTTTTGGATTGCATAGCGTTCATAAGGAAAACTCCCCAGTTAAATGTGTCCTCTGAAGATGGCTTCACTCTGTGGTGAGGGCTTCTTGCTTGTCTTAGCAAAGCATCATGTGAAAATAGCACTGGCATTGCAGTTTCTTGACTCTATGATTTTTAAAGTGTAATAATGGGAGTTTTTACCCATCTAAAACAGATTTTGTATATTTAAGCTATTAAACCCCTGAGAAATCTAAACTCTTCTGACCTCTTTTACAAGGCTGGAGACGGCTAAGGATATCACTACATAACATGCCATCTATGTAAACAGTGCGTACTTTAATATTTGAAAAGGATGATTGATTATTACAGTCAAACAGAATTGTAAATAGAGCTAGAAAATACTAGACTGTTGTTCCAGGAACCTCCAGATGTGAAAGTGAGGTGCTTGTTCCTCCTGCTGGACTTTTCTGTGTTTATGCTTGAGGCTTCAGAAGACCTCAAAAGCCCTTAACCAGCATCCCTCGGTCCAGCAAGATGCCAGTGGAAGACGCAGCTCCTGGGCCCGCCAGAACAGGTAGCAAGGCCCTTGTGGCAAGCAGCTCACCAACCTTCTCTGGGTATCTGTACCTTCCTGGGCAAGGCGTGTGACCATCGAGCTTTTCTATATCTGTGTGGTTTCCGCGTGTGTGTCACACTGCCGTCTCTCTGCTCGCCCTGACTCATATCCAAGCACTTTGTGAACAGGCAGCTCTCCCACGTCTTCATAGTGTGCACCTTCTTACCAGTCAGCCTGAGAGCTCCTTCTATCGGGCTGTCACTCGATGCCTCTTGTAGGCCACCGCTGTGACCCAGCGTGTCTCCATTTCTGCTGTCTGTCCCATTGTTCTTCCATGGGAATTGCCTGCCTTCTTTCCTATTCAGAAACAAACCATTTCTTTAACCTGAAAGTGAATTTCTCTAGTTCTGCCCCTCCCTGTACCATCTTTGATGCCTGTTCTCTACAGCATCCTAGAGGCTGGGCTCTCACCCAGCCGAGGCTCTGCTGGGAAACAGGCTTTGGCTTCGCTCTCAGGCTCTGGTTCTCTGGTTGCCCTGACAGTTCTCCCTGTGTCCTGAAAGTCTCGCTCACTTTCTCCCTCCCATCAGATAACAGATGTTTTGGCATCTGCCTCCAATGGGAATCAAGCCCATTTCTGCAAAAAAGCTGAACCTCCATGATGGTTGGTGCTGTCTCCATTGGCGGGGACAGCGTTCCAACGACACCTTCCTGCCCTGGGCTTCCTGAGGTGGTGGAATTATCAGGCGACACCCTTGCCGGCATTCCTCTTCCTTAGCAGCTTATGATGTTGGCTCAGTCAAGCTGCTTCGTTTTTGCTGTATCAAAGTCTTGCCTGAAAAGTGTCTGTCCCAGGCTCTGGGGCTTTCTTTGTCTTCATGCCTGTTTGGTCTCATTTCATTGTTTCCAAGGAGAGTCCATTTAGGCCTTGACAGGTGGTCATCGAGGAGCAAGGATCCCGGGTCAGAGCACTGGGTTAAACTATGCTGTTGCTTACAGGGCCTGCAACAGCAGCCCTGCGTAATAACTGGGGGAAGCCAGACTCGCCCTCCCGAGAAGCCGCCACGCAGGGCATGTGCCCTGAGAAAAGCCCCACCCTTGCTGGGGCCTTGCTGTCCATAACTTTGCTCAGCTCCCCAAGACCAGGCATGAAGGGTACCTCTGCCAGCCACAGACTGGGCTGCTCAGTGGTCTGGGGCCTGTGTGGCTCTCAGAATGTTTGAGGTGACTGTGAAAGAGACGACCTTAGAAACCATCCAGCCTGGATGGCTCAGCCAGGTGGCGAGGCTTCCTAGTAATAGTCTTCAGGTGGTGAGAACTGGTTTGGCACCACAAGCATCTGGAGCTTCAGGAACAAAGAACGAGAGTGTATTTCATCAAAGGGTTGGGAAGAAAAACCACGGCTAGGTTTGTTATGTTTGTTTTTTTAAGATTCCAGGGACCATGGTCTCTGGTTACATTTTACAAAGAAACAACCAGCCATAATGCCAAGTTCCACTGTGCAGAGGCCACAGGCCCTGCAGGAAATAGAGCCTGTGCTGTGCAAACACTGGAAGCTCCCTCCAGGTGGAGACTCATGTCCTGAGCACCCCCCGCAAGCCACAGGCTGGTCCTTGTGTTCAGATTACATGAAGAGGCCCGGGGCAGGGAGTCTGGCCAGTGGAGCCACTCTCTGCCACTTGGGAGGTCATGAGCTCCTGGTGGTGGCCAGCAGAGCAGGGGGAATAGGCCTTCCTGTCCTTGGGGACAGCTCTTCTCCCTGCCTGCTCTGCTAACCCTCTGTGAGGGTGCAGAGCCCGGTGCCACCTGGGGAAGCCAGATCAGGAACCTCCAGGGCCCAGCCTTGGACCAGGGAGGCTCTGCAGGTTCAATGTGAAATTGCAGAAAAAGGCAATAGGAAAAGCATGCGGCTGATGGCTCCTGGGGAATCAGCTAGACTTGGGCCGTAGGACAGGAGAAGGGGCCATAAGCAAAACCTCACGCTGCAGCCTCAGATCTGGTTCCCCAGGGTGTCAAGGGCACCAAGGGAGAGTCCTTGGCCCCCTGTTGGCATCTTACACTTGACCAGGGCTCTCCCAGGGCCTCAGCCATCACTGTGGGCTCTATGGGCACAGGATCTTCTGTGTCAGGCTGGGTGGCCACCATCTGTACAACTGTGGCTCCCAATGTGAGTTAGAACAAATACCCCTTCTTTCTCCAAGACACACACACATGCCAGAAGTTTCCATTGAGATGAGAAAACCACCAGACAGGGTATGTGTAAATCTACACTTTCTTTAGATAGAGGACCTGATTGGGAGAATGGGTAACGGCTGTGGGAACCTTGGAAAAAACAGATTGGGGGTTTCCAGGGGAGACTTCATGACTGGGATCCTCTGCTCACTCAAGACAATGGATTCTTATGTGATTTTCCCCCCAGGAGGTACCTAGTAGGCCGACTGTGAGACTTAGGTAACTGGGCACAGGTTCAGCCCCACTGAGACTTCTCTCTCACCTTATTTATCCCCAACAGTAACTTGCTGGTTGAAGCCATAATTCCCTGGTTCCATGGAGCAGAGAAGTGGGGCTGGTATGGTGAAGGAGTTTGTCCAGGAGGGACAAAGCAAACATAGAACCAAACCATGACCACAAGCTGGATGGGCTGGGGGAGAAGTCTGGTGATGGATCCCTTGCCTAGAAAGAGAGGCAGGTACCAGGGACTTGGACAGGTGCCTGCCCAAGCAGGCTTGGATCCCTACCTTTCTTCACCTTTCCTCTTTGGCCATGTTGTATTAAAAACTGAAGTCTTGGCTGGGTGTGGTGGCTCACACCTGTAATCCCCATAGTTTGGGAGGCGGAGGCAGGTGGATCACTTGAGGTCAGGAGTTCGAGACCAGCCTGGCCAACATGGCAAAACCCCATCTCTACTAAAAATACAAAAATTAGCCAAGCGTGGTGACGCACGCCTGCAATCCCAGCTACTCGGGAGGCGGAGGCATGAGGATTGCTTGAACCCAGGAGGTGGAGGTTGCAGTGAGCCAAGATTGTGCCACCGCACTCCAGCATGTGTGACAGAGCGAGACTCTGTCTCAAAAAAAAAAAAAAAAAAAAAGCCTGAAGTGAAGTCTTGCCCTAGCCAGGAAACTGCTGTGATAAAGGAGCATCAGGGCCGGGCACAGTGGCTCATGCCTGTAATCCCAGCACTTTGGAAGGCTGACGCAGGTGGATAATGAGGTCAGGAGTTCAAGATCAGCCTAGCCAAGATGGTGAAACCCTGTCTTTACTAAAAATCCAAAAATTAGCCGGGTGTGGTGGCGGGTGTGTGTAATCCCAGCTACTCGGGAGACTGAGGCAGAGATTTACTTGAACCTGGGAGGCGGAGGTTGCAGTGAGCTGAGATCGTGCCACTGCACTCCAGCCTGGGCAGCAGAGTGAGACTCCATCTCAAAAAAAAAAAAAAAAAAGCATGGGAAGGAGGGATTGCAGTATGAATTCCCTAGATAGGCAATTTCCTCTACTTCATCAGGTAATCCCTGAGCCAAGGGTGCACACCCCTAGAGATGTGTCTGCCTAAGACCCGTACTGCCAACCAAACAAAAGGTAGAGCAAGCATCTCGCAAGACATTGCTCAAATCCAGTGTGGTTTGACTCTAGAGTAACCTCCAGTCTTTTCCTCTCCCCTTTTAAGTGCAAGCCTATACTGCGGCAGGACTGAGTCTGGGTATGTGGCTGGGCAGCCGGCCATGCATGTTGCAGCTGGGTGATCACTGTGATTCTTGGTGTGATCTGGGTCTGTGATCCAGCCCATCCTCTGCTTCTCTGTACTATTGCTCTGGCTCCTGGCCCTCTCCTTGCTATGGGTCTTACCCTCAAGTCGCTCTCTGATTCAAAGATGAACTGCCAATCAATGTTCCTCTAATGAAAGATCCAATCACTCTGCAGCATGTGTGTATTCAAAGAACCTATCTAAGACTTTCTTTTGGTCGTGGTGGGAGGCTGTTGCTGAAAACATGCCAGAGCCCAGTGTGGAGGTCAGCTGACAGGCCGTATGACCTTGGCAATGGACTACTGGTCGTCTGGGACTGCTTAGGACTGTGCAATGGAACTTGGGGGCAAAACTGATAGAGACAGCCAATGGGCCTTAAATCCAGCAGGCAAAGACAGAGTATTATTTGTGTAGCCCAGGGCTTATCAAAGTGTGGTTCTTGGACCACGTGCATTAGTATCAGCTGCAAGTATTTGGTAAAATGCAGATTCCTGGGCCCTACACCAAACAGATTGAATTTGAATCTCTGGGGGTTGGGCTAAAAAAAAAAAAAAAAACAACCCTACATTTTAAACAAGCTCTTCAGCTGACCCTTGTGCAAATTTGAGAGCCCCTGCTGGAAAACCATTAGAATTTGCAAATGGCCCCCTCAAAATACTCTAGCCAGTCCCACTAAGTCAAAGACCAGAATCTGAGAACAGGGATGGGGAAATTATTCCTTTTTGTGGATGATTATGCAGCTGGGCCGTGATTTCACACCCAGGGGCCATGGGCTAAGATGGAGGGGAAGGAAGGAGTGTAATGTGTGCCCTCTGCCTCTTCACCAGGCATCATCCTCTCGCTGGCCCTGGCTGGCGTTCTTGGCATCTGTATTGTGATGGCAGTGTCCATTTGGCTTTTCAGAAGGAAGAGGTGAGCTGGTTTGGGCCCAAAATGGGAATGGGCAGCCGTGTGTCCATGATGATTAGTCTGCCTGGGAAGGCAGCTTTGTGGCATGAAGAGCCGCAGTCACCTGGACCAAAAGTTACCCTAGGAGTGCTGTCCCCAAAGCACCCGTGCCCTGGCCTCCTTTGCATGAGATACACACGTGACCCTGGTCTTTCAAGGGGTTCAAGGGCCACTGTGCTCAGATTTGGAAGCGTGTGTGCCTTGCTTACTGCTATTGTACAGCCTTGGATGAGTCTCTTGACTTGGGGCTTGTGCCTAGAGCTAAGCAGCAAAGCTGGCTTCTTATCAAGATCTTTACATATACGTTTTCATCTATGAATCCAAAAAGGAAGATGAAGGAAAACCTGATCTCCCACTCACACTAACTCTTCATGCCCTTTGCCCATGTTTTTATTGTCACATTTGGCTTTTCCTAAAACCTAATTTATTTTGGTGGTATGAAAAATAAAAAGGTTTCTGGGAACCCTGTTATGGAATCAGGGTTTGGAGAGCGGGGGTGACAATGAGACCTCTTTCAAAATACAGGTCTAGTATTGTTAGGTGTGGAAGAGAACAGTTGGAAAATGAACACGTCCTGTTTTGGTTAAAGCTTTTATTTGGTGACATTCCCTCCCAAGACCAACAGAATTGGGGAAAGGTCCCAAAGAGAGGAATCCAACTTTTAAAAACGGCCTCATTCCCTACCTGAGTCAGTCTGTTCTCTGGCTTGCTCGCTCTCCTCTCTATCAAGACTTATGTGTTCTTTTTGTTCTAGTATCAAGAAAGGTGATAACAAGGGAGTCATTTACAAGCCAGCCATCAAGGAGGAGACTGAGGCCCACGCTTGAGGTCCCTGGAGCTCCTGGGCACATCCAGGAAGGACCTCACTTTGGACCCTACACACTTCAGCTCACTGGACACTTGCAACACCTCAAGGTGTTCTCTGTAGCTCAAGCAAACATGACAGGCCTCAGGGGATCCTCTGCTGGGTGCCTCCTTGCCTTGGGACCATGGCCACCCCAGCACCATCCAATCTATGGATGGGATACACTCTCAGACCAAGCAGCAGGAACTCTAAGCTACTCGCTGTATCTGTGTGAGATTGTGAAGTGGTCTGAATTCTGGGATCACAAACCAAGCCATGCTGGTGGACCATTAATGGTTGGAAAACGCTTTCATCCAGGGCTTTGCCAGAGCATGCTTTCAAGTGTCCTGGAAATCCTGCTGCTTTTCCAAGCTTTTAGACAAGAATGTGCACTCTCTGCTTAGGTTTTGTTTGGGAAATTCAACTTCTTTCCTCTGGAGACGGGGCATCTCCCTCTGATTTCCTTCTGCTATGACAAAACCTTTAATCTGCACCTTACAACTCGGGGACGAATGGGGACAGGAAGGATCAAGTTGTAGAGAGAAAAAGAAAACAAGAGCTATACATTGTGATATATTAGGGACACTTTCACAGTCCTGTCCTTGGGATCACAGACACTGCACAGACCTTAGGGAAAGGCAGGTTCAAGTTCCACTTCTTGGTGGGGATGAGAAGGGAGAGGCAGCTAGAGGGAGGGAGAAAATGAGAAGACATGGATGATCTTGGAAGAGTCTCACTTTGGAATCAGAATTGGAATCCCATTCTGTTTATCAAGCCACAATGTAAGGACAGAACAATACAATACTAAGTCCAAATCTAACCTCCTGTCAGTGGGGCAGTTATGTTTTACACTCTACAGATTTTACAAATAACAAGGCTATTCCTCGAAAATCTGTTGTTGCTGGGTCCTGGAGGAGACATGAGTTCCGAGATGACCCAATCTGCCTTTGAATCTGGAGGAAATAGGCAGAAACAAAATGACTGTAGAACGTCATCTCTTTTGGCCAAATTTCATTTCAGCCACTTCTGCAGGATCCCTACTGCCAACCTGGAATGGGGACTTATCTACTCCTCTCTCTCTCTCTGTGGATGTCAAATCATGGTTTAGATCAAATATATTTCAAGCTATAAAAGCAGGAGGTTATCTGTGCAGGGGTTGGCATCATCATGGTATTCAGGGGCCAGTAATAATGGAACGCTACTAAGATACTCCATATTCTTCCCCCTGAGTCACACAGACAGTTTCTGACAGGTGCAGCTCCTCCATTTTCCTCCCGCAGGTGATGACTCAGTGCCATAACTGAAAAGTAACTGACCCCTAGTTGACAGCACCTTGCAGTTCCCCGAGAACTTTCTGATTCACAGTCTCATTTTGACAGCACACAATGTCCCCTTGAAGCATAGCTTTTTAAATATCTTTTTCCTTCTACTCCTCCCTCTGACTCTAAGAATTCTCTCTTCTGGAATTGCTTGAACCCAGGAAGCAGAGGTTGCAGTGGGCCAAGATCATGCCACTGCACTCCAGCCTGGGTGACAGAGCAAGACTCTCTCAAAAAAAAGAAAAAAAAATTCTCTCTTCTGTACCATCACAACTTTTCGTAATGATGGCAAGCCTTATGTCTCGGGAGCCTGTTTTGCTAGGCAAAGTTTCAAGTGACCTAATGGAGGCTCAGACGTGTGTGTGCACTCAAGACCTCTAACAGCCTTGAAGCCTGGGGTGGCATCCCGGCCGTGCCATTAGCATGCCTCATGCATCATCAGATGACAAGGACAACCCTCATGATGAAGCAACATGAATTAGGGGGTCTCTTGGCCTTGGTTCAAAATTGTCAATCAGAAACTAACAGAAAGGGCTCCAGAGCAGTGGGACTGTCTGTCAAAAGACTCTGTATATCTTTTGTGGATGAGTTTTGTGAGAGAACAGAGAGACCATTGTACCTGGCATAAGGGCTGTTCATGAAAAGGGAGACTTACTGGGAGGTGCGAGACAGTGGCATTTCTCCTCTCCTCTTCCTGCTCAGCACAGACCTGGCTTGCAGCCCCCAGGCTGAGACTAGACAAAGCCAGGGAGGCAGAAAGATGCTCCAAGAACCAACACTGTCAATGTCTGCAAATCCTCACAGGATTCCTGCGGGTCCAGCTTTGGAACTGGGAAACCTTTCTTCAGATCCGCACTCATTCCACTGACGCCAGCTGCCCCTGAAGGATGCTCAGCGGCCGCCCACATGCTCCTAACTCTGCTGCATGGCAGATGCCTAGGTGGAAATAGCAAAAACAAGGCACAGGCTGGGGCCAGGGCCATGGGGGAAGGCCCTAGATTCTCACTCATGTGGGATCTTGAATCTCTTTCTTTGTTCTGTTTCTGTAGTATCATCTGGTAAAAGTTAAAACAAAAACCAAAAACTCTGTATCTGTTTCTAGCGTGTGCTGCATTGAGTCTATTAATCACATTTCAAGTTCACCCTACATTCCTCTCCTCTTCACTAGCCTCTCTGAAGGCGTCCTGGCCAGCCCTTGAGAAGCACTGGGGTCTCAAGTTCCCGTGCCTCAGCCCATAGGCACAATCCTCAGTTCCTGTGCCTCAGCCCGTAGGCCACTGTGATAATGGTCTAGCACTTCTGTATTTATTGTAAGAATGATTATAATGAAGATACACACTATAAATACAAGAAATTATAAATGTTTTTCACATCAGACTGTTCTGTTTTCTTGGAGGTGAGGTTAAAGCATTACTATTTGCAAAGCACTCTGTAGCTCCCCGTTATGGGGATAGGTAACTAATCAGAATAATAATGTCACTCGCATCCACGTCTTAGAACCTGGTTTCAAAGGCAAGTACGCCGGTGGACTCAATCACTTTCCTGAGGATGGAGGCCTATGGCATGTGTGGCTGCAGGTCACGACACTGCTTAATGGTGCTGGGAAGCCTAGAGGAATCCAAGAAAGACGCTGGAGGAGGTGGGATCAGAGCTGCACCTTGAACAAATAATTCAGATTTGAACAGATGGATGGAAAAGAGGTAGATGTTCCCAACCAAGGGGACATGACACAGGGAACAGGTCCTATGTATCTTTACTCCTGAGAGTATTAAACCTAGCAGGTGGGCAGCCCCTCTTGGTTGCCGGTTACCTTATTTTGAATTCTTTTTGCAAAAGATACTATCACCCCCTCCAAATAATCTTTTGTCTAAATCCAGACTTCACATTCTGATTGGGGCGAAAAGAGGCAGTCTAGTAAAGGTTGTAAATAGAGACCATCATTGTTTGAGTTATTTAGAAAAGCATCCAATTTTCACTAATCACCCTAAGCCTGAGCGAGGTGAACTGTTCAAGGGTACTTTGGCTCCAGTAGGTGACAGCACCTGGCCCGGCTTTGGAATTGAAACATTTCTGATGGTCTGTACTCTGCTAGAATACAGGACACTTCGGCCCTCCCCCTCTGGCATCCTGCCAGGTGTCATGGCCACGCACAGGCATGAAGACAGCCAGGAAGCCAGAGTTCCCATGAAGCACTCACTCTTCGGACTTGCTCCCACCCCACTAGGGACAGCACTTCCCGGAGCAGGCAGTGAGCATCTCTGAATACGTCTCCCTGACTTCCACATCCACTGGGTGGATAATCAGGGAGGGGTAGCAGTGAGAGCCATAGGTCGGCAGAGGGAACTCAGGCCCTCTTTAGGTTGGCCATTACCTCATCTCAATCCCCCTAAATCAACCACCTAGAGCACAAGGGCCGAGAGAAATGTAATAAAATATAACATGAGACACATATGAAATTTAAACTTCCCAGTAGCCACACTAGAAAATGTAAAAGAAACCAGTAACATTAATTTAAATTTAATTTTAGATAATCCAACAGATCTAAAACACTGTCATTTCCACATGTAACCAGTATTTTCATGTGTTTTTTCTGCAGTAAAATCTTTGAAATCCGGTGTGTGTTTTACACTGACAGCACACTCGATTCAGATGCTAGATTTTGCTTGCAGATATTTGGTCGTTATTTAGATTTCATAAAATTTACAGTTTAAAAGATTCCAATATCCGAGTTGTTCCAAACACACTGAAAAGTCGTTTTCCAAATAATGGAATCAATGATCGGCTTTTGGATGTAAACTTATTAAAATAGCGTTTCTCAGTTGAGGCACATTCCAAGCGCTCAAAATCCACGCCCTGCGCAGACCAAGACGACGAAGCCGCCTTTCAGAGGCTCTGAGGGTTCTGCCAAGAGAGGTCCCACAGAAATTAGCCGGGAAGAAAGCCTTGCTGGTGAAGCCAGGAAGGGAGACGGGAGGGCAGGAGGAACATCAAGCCCAAAGGAGCACATTGTGGGCGCCGCTCTTCCTCTCCCGCCACCTCCTCGCCTCGCCGCAGGGGGCCCGGCCGTGCCCCAGGTCCCGCGGTCCGGAGTGAATGGCGCTCGGTGGCAGGCACGTGGGCGCCTGGTGAACGGCAGGACCCTGGCACCCCTACCCTCTCGCCCCTACACACACACACACACACACACACACACACACACACACACACACACGAACGCCCCTCCCGTTGTCACGTGGCCTTCCTGCTGGGTATCTGGAGCAGTTCCAGCCTCGCCTCCGGAAGGAAACAGGGCCTCTGGGGAGCAGGGACCACCTGCCAGTGCGTTCCAGCCGGGCTGCCATCCACACTGGAGACGGCCCCGCACGTGGTCCTCGGGCTCGGATTCAGCTGTCGCAGGATGTGAGGGGAAAGGTGTGTGGCCCGACAATGCCACCAAAGGTGTCCCCGGGCTCCACCCCGTGCCTCTTCATTATAGAATGACTGGGCAGAGATAAGGGCCAGAGTACTGCTTTTGAATAATTCACCATAAAAATGATTGCAACCAGGTCAGTGTATCACGATGACTGCAAGCCACCCAGGGATGTGGCAATGCCTCTCACTCTTGACTGACCCAAGTCCCCTTCACTCCATTGCACAGCTCAGGGACAGGCACAGCATTGCCCCTAGCTTCCAAGTGGGAAAGAGGAGCTGGCTCTGGCTAAGCCACACTCCCAGAGCTCCCAGAGCTCCCACAGCCCTAGGATCTTCAGTGACAGTGCTAGGGCCACCCTGCACAGCCCCAGTGACATGGAAACGCCTTCTGGTCGTAAAGTTTGCCATGCTTATCCCAATCATGCCGTGACCTCGTAAAACCCCCACGGCTAAAGGCACTAAAAGCATTTGTACTAATGACTTGACCTCGTAAAACCCCCACGGGCTAAAGGCACTAAAAGCATTTATACTAATGACTTCCAAAAAGTCAACCACAACCTCCCACCTGCAATCTGTATGGTAGTTCTAACCCCTGGCCTCCACTCGGGTTAAGCCTGACCAAGGACTGCCAACTGCATTTGGGCAGAGGAGTCTACTGAGCTCCTGAGACGTTACCTTCACCTCTTAATTCAGCAAACCAAGTTCCCGAAGACACGTTCACAAGCTTTCCCTTTTCCTAAGGCTGAACTAGAGACAAGGAATAATACACACACATGCACACACACAGACACACACACAATAGTGTGTCTCTATATATAGTGTATATATATAGTACATATATACATATATATACAGTCACACACCACTTAACAATAGGGATACTTTCTGGAAAATTCATCATTAGATTTCGTCGTTGTGTGACCAAACCCGCGTAGTACAGCCTGCTACACACCTAGGCTAGATGGTATAGCTATTGCTCCTAGGTTACAAAGCTGTACAGCATGTTACTGTACTGAATACTATAGGCCATTGCAACACAATGGTATCTGTGTACCTAAACAGAGAAAAATTACAGTAAAAATGTTATAAGATTAAAAATGGTCCACCATGAATGGAGCTTGCAGGACTGGAAGTTGCTCTGGGTGAATAAGTGAAGGGAGTATGAGGCCTAGGATATTACTGTACACTACTGTAGACTCTATAAACGCTGTACACTTATGCTACACTACATTGACTGAAAACTTTTCTTTCTTCAATAATAAATTTACTCTAACATTTTTACTTCATAAAGTTTCAAGTTTTTTGACTTTTGAACTCTTTGAACACATTGTACAGCAGTACAAAAGTATTTTCTGTCTTTACATTCTTTTTCTATAAGCTTTAAAATTTTTTTTTTACTTTTAAACTTTTTTGTTGAAAACTAAGACACAAATATACACATTAGCCTAGGCCTACACAGGGTCAGGATCATCAGCATCACTGTCTTCCACCTGCACATCTTGTCCCACTGGCAGGTCTTCAGGGACAATAACATGCATGGAGCTGTTCTCTCCTATGATAGCAATGCCTTCTTCTGGAACACCTCCTGAAGGACCTGCCTGAGGCTGTTTTAGGGTTAACTTTTTTTTTATAAGTAGGAATACACTCTAAAATACCAATAAAAAGTACAGTGTAGTAAATGCATAAACCATAACAGAGTTGTTTTAGCATATAAAAGTTTATAGCATATACAATTATACTATATAATTGTATAGCATATACATTTATAAATTATATAGTATAATTGTATATGCTATAAACTTTTATATAACTGGCAGTGCGGTAGGTTTGTTTACATCAGCATCACCACAAACATCTGAGTAACGCACTGCACTAGATTTTACAATGGCTATGACATAACTAGGCAATAGGAATTTTTCAGCTTCATTATAATCTATGAGACCACTGTTGTATATGCCATCCATCACTGACTAAAATGTTGTTATGCGGTACATGACTGTATTCCATTTAATACAAATTTCTTAAAAATGTACAGTCTAATGACAGAAAGCAGATCAGTGCTAATGACAGAAAGCAGATCACCTCACCTAGGGATGAGGTGGAGTGGGGAATGGAGGGATTACAAAAGTGTGTAAGAAATGGTTAAGGTGATCCATATGTTCATTATCTTGATGCAGTGGTTTCTCCACACGTGAAAACAATTCCAATGTTATACTTTAAATATGTGCCATTTATCTTATATCAATTATACCTCAATAAATCTGTTTAAAAAAAAAAAAACAAAACTCCCTCCCACCACCACCTCCACCCCACACACAGCCAAATGATACTCAGTCCCATCCTGGAATTTCCACTGAGAGCTTACCTCCTCCTGGCCCCTCTAGAGAAGAAGCTCAGCAAAGGCTGGTATAATGCACCTTCCTGGGCTCCCAGCCATAGGGCAAGTCCATACTTCCCTTGGACTCACACTGTGGGTGGGAGGCCAGAAAGGACCATGCTCTATTCACATGGTTGGCTATGACCTCTCAGTATTGTAAGTCAAAGTCATTATGTCTGCTTGGATTCACTCATTTCAAATATTAACTTTGAATGACCAGCAATGAAGACAACAAACACAGGGTCCATGGGGTCAAGGGCAGACTGAGACCTATAGCAATTTCGTTGATGATGACATAGTCAACTGGCCTTCTCCGGAAGAAACAAAGACCTTTCTAGTGACATAGGTAACATAACCAGTTCCTTCATCTGCTGAAACTAGTTTCTGAAGCTACCTGGATATCCAACAAAGATGTCATGCATCTAGTGTCTCCCCTCAACCACTCAACACATAACCATTTGAAAAGTGTTCCTCAATATGGTACATCCTTTCCATGGAGGAGCACACAGCCACTAAGCAGCGCAGTCCAGGAGCTTATCACTCCTTAATCAATGGGCAAAATTTGGATTAACCCCCTTCTATTATTCAAACTAATTTCCAACTAACTGTTTTCTCATACCTCCTTATTCAAAAGTAAAGATTTAAAGAACTACTACTGTCTGCTAAACACAGATTAAGTGGTCGGGATTCAAGCATAATTTAGATATAAGGACTAAATTACTGGAAAAGAGGAATGAAAAAAAGGGGGCAGGGGCCGGGAGCAGTGGCTCACGCCTGTAATCCCAGCACTTTGGGAGGCCCAGGCGGGTGGATCACCTGAGATCAGGAGTTTGAGACCAGCCTGGGAAAGATGGTGAAATCCCATCTCTACTAAAAATACAAAAATTGGCTGGGCGTGGTGGTGGGTGCCTGTAGTCCCAGCTACTCAGGAGGCTGAGGCAGAACTGCTTGAACCCGTGGACATTGCCATGAGCTGAGATTGTGCCACTGCACTCCAGCTTGGGCAACAGAGCAAGACTCCATCAAAAGAGAGAGAGAGAAGAAAAAAGGGGGCAGGTTAGATAGACTCAAGTGACTGAATCCCCAACCTGTGGGATCTGACACTATCTCCAGGTAGATCACGTTGGAATTGAACTGGAGGGCACCCAGCCCATGTCTGCTGCTTGGTGTGTGGTGAAAAAACCTACACCTCTGGTCACGGAAGTCTTCTTCTGCGTTGATGATTACTGTGGTGGTATGAGAGCAGAGGAAAAACACGGTTTGAGAGAGCTTTTCCCGAAACACAAACAGAAATTGCCAGCCCCACTATACAGAAGAGCAGTAGGTACAGACTGCTACATGTACACCAAAAGAAGAGTGACTAAACAAACTGCAGTATCTCTGTAAAATAGAATACTATTCAGCAATACAAATTGCAAATTTCTTGATATATACAAAAATATAGATGATATCTCAGAAAATTATGTTGAGTGAAAGATACCAGACACAAAAGAGTACATTTTGTGTTACTCAATGTAAATGAAGTTCAAAAACAAGTGAAACTGGCTGGGTGCAGTGGCTCATGCCTGTAATCCTAGCACTTTAGGAGATCAAGGCAGGCAGATCACCTGAGGTCAGGAGTTTGAGACCAGCTGGCCAACATGGTGAAACCCCGTATCTACTAAAAGTACAAAAATTAGCCAGGTGTGGTGGCGCACGCCTGTAGTCCCAGCTGAGCCTGGGAGGCTGAGGCCAAGGAATTGCCTGAACCTGGGAGGCAGTTTGCAGTGAGCTGAGATTGTGCCACTGCACTCCAGCCTGGGTGGCAAAGACTCTGTTTAAAAAACAAAACAGAAACACACAACAAGTGAAACTAATCTATGGCAACAGAAGTGGGAACTAGCGGTTGCCCCTGTGGATGGACTGGAAGGGAGATGGAACCAGCAGGGAAGGAAATGTTCTATATCTTGATTGAGGTGGAGCTTACAAAGGTGTACGTACACATTTGGCAAAATTCATCTAGCTGTATACTTTGAATCTGCGCATTTTGTTGTATATAAATTTTTCCTTGATTTTAAAGGAAAGTGTAAAGAGACCACAGTGGAGAAAGCTATTTGCTTTTCTGGGACTAATCAGGAAAGACTTCCCAAAGGAAGTGACATTTGAGCAGGATCTTGAAGGTGGAATAGGAGGTTTTCTGGTTGGAGCTAAAAACAGAACTAAAAATGTGGAGGTATGAGAGTTGACGTGCATCTCAGTAGAGGAGACCTCACGGATGTGTTTGAGAATGTCTGAGAAAGGAAGGTTGGGGATGGTGTGTGCAAGGAAAATAAAAATCTTGGGACCCTAAACTTACTGTGCCAAAGGGAAAAGTTCAGTTTGGGAACCGAGTCATGCAAAAACTGCCTGCCACTTTGTTTCTAAATAGCTAGCTGCATAAATAGAAGGCCACGTACCTCCCCAGGAAGAGCCCCCCTCCACATAATTTGCTCACAAGGAAATTCCTTGTACGCCCCAAGAATTTTACCCTAAAACAATTCTGTTCAATTTCCCGCTGACAATGTAAATTAACAGCATATCTTCACAGGTATGGGAGAAAGACGGACAGAAGTCATCCCTTCACTCACCTGAGACAAATACATATTTGACTGCTTCCTCTACTCGGTGTTTATATTACATAAAAGTGCAGATGCTCTGAGCACAAGATGAATGCGTAATTGACTGTTCCTCTAGCCCCTCCTTTCATGAGTAAAATGTGAATTTAGTGAGCATTAACCAAAGCCTAATCTAAGTCTTGAGAGAACGTAACCTCTTGCCTGTTTTATCTGCCCTCCTTTTTTTCTGAGACAGAGTCTCACTCTGTCACCCAGGCTGGAGTGCAGTGGCGCGATCTCAGCTCACTGCAACCTCCGCTTCCCGGGTTCAAGCAATTCTTCTGCTGCAGCCTCCCAAGTAGCTGGGATTACAGGCACACACCACTACGCCCAGCGAATTTTTGTATTTTTAGTAGAGACGGGGTTTCACCGTGTTAGCCAGGATGGTCTTGATCTCCTGACCTCGTGATCTGCCCACCTCAGCCTCCCAAAGTGTTGGGATTACAGGCATGAGCCACCACGCCCAGTCCCCCTCCTCCTTTTTTTTCTTTCCTCTTTCCCCTCCAGTCTCTTCTTTGCCTTTAAATACTGAAGTCCTAAAGCCCTCTTTGGAAAAAGCATGGATCACAGACTTCCTGTGATTTGTGTTCCTTTTTCCCAGGTGCGTCCTCGACCTTGACAAAATAAACTTCTAAATTGAGGCTTGCCTCGGTCATTTTTCTTTGGTTTACAGGTGGGAGACAGAAAAAAATGGTTGGGATCAGATTACAAAAGACCTTGAGTAACATCCACTTTCTACCAAGGACAAAGAGAAACCGTGAAAGTGCTTAGATTATGGTTTTGCCTGATAACATAAATAATGCATGCCCATTTTTTTGAAAAATGCAAACAATGAATTTGTGTATAAAGCAGAAAGTCCCCCATAATCCTAACTCTCAAAATAGTCACTTTTCACAATTTAGTGTTGCTAAACAATTATCTTTATCTAACAATTTTCCAGATGTTATGTTTGTTCGTATGTATTTTACACTCATTTTTAAATTTTTAATAAAATGGTTTAATAGGATTCTATATTATATGCTCTAGAAGGGACAGCATCATGCCTATTTTCAGTATCTAGCACAATGTCTGGCATAAGGAATATTTGTCGGACGAAAGACTGATCTTTTATTCTTGCTTTTGTTTTCTAGCACACCCTGGATATCCTCATTCTTTTCAGTGGCGATACAGTGTTCCGCTGCTTGATGCAATGCCCTATTGGTAGACACTTGCCGCAAATTCCTTACTGTTACGAGACTATTACCAGATCCACGTGTACTTGGATGTATTTCTGTGATATGGCGAAATATATATTTGATCTTCATCTCTGTTTCCTGGCAAACAATTCCTAAAACCTTAGAATCTCTAAAGTGATGTCTTTTCGTATGTGATGACTGACTGAAAGCTAGCAGTCCCTAGGCAGCTTCAGGATAGGGCCGGTGTCCAGAAAGCCCGAGGCAGGATTACAGGGTTGGGTCTTTGAGCACTACCCCTAACCTCTGGGGAGGAGAGGAGGCTCAAGATGAAGTTGATAGCCAGCGGCCAAAGGATTAATCAATCATGCCTATGTAATGAAGTCTCCATAAAACGTGCAAGAGGACAGAGTTTGGGAAGCTTCTCAATAGGGGAATGTGTGGAGGTTCTTGGAGGGTGGCACACCCGGGGAGGACAGGGAAGCTCTGTGTCGGATTCCGCCTTGTGAATCCCTTCATCTGTATCCTTTGTAATATACTTCATAATAAACCAATAAATGTGTTTCCCTGAGTTCTGTGAGCCACTCCAGCAAATTAACTGAGCCCCAAAGTGGGGTTGTGGGAACCCCAACTTGAAGTGGGTCAGTCTGAAGTTCAGGAGGCCTGGATTTGCAACTGGTGTCTGAAGGGGGCGTGGTTTTGGGGACTGAGCCCTGAACCTGTGGGATCTGATGCTATCTCCAGGTAGACAGCATTGGAATTGAACTAGAGGACAGCCAGCTGGTGTCTGCAGCAGAACTGATCGCTTGTTGAGTGAGAGAACAGAAAAAACTGTGAGTTGGTGGTCTTTTTCCTCTGACACACCATTTCTATGGGACAAATTCCTAGAAGAGGAATTTGCTGGTTCAAAATATACACATCTCAAAACTGTATAAATATAACAGATTTTGCTAAATTACCACCCAAGAGGGTTGTACTAATTTCCTTTTTCATAATATGTCGTTTCTACCATATGCTCAACAATCCTTGTTATTATCAATCCTTTTCACCCTTGATAATCCAATAGTCCAAAATTATTTGCTTGTTTTGCTTTTATTAGTGGTTTAGCATTTTGTTTTATGTTTATTGACTATTTGCATTTTTTCTGTGAATTACCTGTTTATATGCTTTGATCTCTTTACTGTATCATTAATTTTTTTAATTATAGAAGCTTTTTATGTATTATAGGTGACAACTCTATATTTGTCAAAAATGTTTCTCCCCATCTTCTTTGTTTAGAATGTCTTTTGCACTGCAGTTTTAAAGTTGTATGTAGCCAAATCTGTTTTTTCTTCTCTCTTTGTGGTTTGCAGCCTCAGTGAAATGTCAAGAAAAACTCTCCTCCTTTAGATGATAAAACTATTCTAATTTTAAAAGATTATTTTATGGTTTTATTTTTTGCATTTGAATCTTTAATATGTTTAAATAACTGAAAGTGAAAACTTAGCTTTGCTCTTTTTTTCCCCAAATATAATCAAATAATCAAACAGACACATTTATTGAATAACTTATGCTTTCCCCACTGATTTAAAATGCCAATTTTACCATATATGAAATTCCCACATATACCCGGGCCTGTTGTGAAACTCTCCATTCATATCCATGACTATAGATTTGTGATACACGTTGTTATCTAGTAGGATAAACAGAAACATTTCACACAATTTTATTCCCTGAGAGTGGCACTGTTATCAATGTGATCTAGATTAAGTAAATTAACAGGACACAAGTTCAGTTATCCCTTTGATAAATTATCAAAACATTTAAATATACCAAGAATTCTGTCAAAGTGTATATATAGCCATTTAATATGGAGAATTGCAATTTCAATCGTGACATTTTGTTGTCTTACAGAACAAAAAGTTATGTGTAATAGTGATTCCATATTGCCTATAAACATGTACATTTTAATAATTTTCTTTATAAAAACTACAAATTCAATTTATTTAAGATATAGTGGATGTCCAGTTAGCTCTATCATATAAAGAGCTTGGAAATCATCACTCTCATCCTTACAAGAAAAAGCTAAGCAAATGGAAAAATCAACAACTCTTTTGAACCCATCAGAGAACTGAGGTCTCAGGGTAAACCACCACTCTGAAATCTGGAGAGAGAGGTGAATCCAGAGTCACAGCTGAGATTTGCTCACCTGGAATGCAAGCTGCTGGAGCCATAAACTGGTAGTGACACTTAAATGCTAATGTTGACAAATTGCTGGAGTCTGAGTATGGACTAGTGCAAGGGTGGGAAATACTGTCTTCATTGTAAAATACATCCAGAGTGTTCTCCATAACAAAGGAAAAAGACTGTACCAAAGCCTTGTCCCAGCTGAGGAAAGGTACCTTTCTTCTCCAGCCACCTTCTAGCTTCCTGTCTTATCTAAGGGGGAAAAAGTTAAGAAACACTCAGCCCAGGGATCCAGGCCCATGAAAATACTGAGATTTAGATTTTATTATTATTATTATGCATGTCCCCTCCTCCACATCTCACTGCCATACCAACAGGGCTCTAGTGTAATTTACAGTGGATTACAGCTGAACGAGTTGCAAGACACAGGCTTTCTCTGAAAAGGGGCACTGAGGGAACTCCACAGTCAAAAGGGGAGACAAAAACAAGACCACCAGAGGAATTCGAAGCCTCTGGCACTCACAGCCACAGCAAACATTAAATATAGTCCAACTCCTACCTAGATTAACATAAAATTTACACTCAAGGCTTTTAAAATTCAGATCCTATTACCCAAGAGGCGATGTCTAGCTTTCAACAAATAATTACAAGGCATATTAAGAGGCAAGAAAAAACAAAGTCTGAAGACATAGAAGGATATGGAGATTTTCTAATTTTTTTTTTTTTTTGAGATGGAGTTTCACTCTTGTTGCCCAGGCTGGAGTGCAATGGTGCGATCTCAGCTCACCACAACCTCTGCCTTCTGGGTTCAAGTGATTCTCCTGTCTCAACCTCCCAAGTAGCTGGGATTTCAGGTGCCCATCACCATGCCTGGCTTATTTTTTGTATTTTTAGTAGAGATGGGGTTTCACCATGTTGGCCAGGCTGGTTTCGAACTCCTAACCTCAGGTGATCCACCCACCTCGGCCTCTCTTGAGTGAATTTTGTGGGTTTTAAAAAGGAATTTGTCCATTTAAGTTTTTACATTTATTGGCATTAAAGTTATCCATAATATCCTTTATTATTTATTAATGTAGGGCCTACAGTGATGTCTGTCATTACTGATATTTGTGCCTTCTCTTTTTTCCATCTGGCCAGAGCTTTACCAGTTTTATTGGTTTTTTCAAAGAACCAGATTTTTGTTTCATTTTTCCCCATTGTTTAATGCTATTTCTTTGGTTCCTGTTCTTTTATTATTTCATTTCTTCTCCTTATATTAGCTTCAGTTGCTCTTCTTTATTGAGTTTCTTAATTAGAGGCTTAGGTTATTTATTTTGAATATTTTTACTTACCCAATATAAGCATTTAATGTTAAGAATTTCCCTCTCTTGGCCAGGCGCGGTGGCTCACGCCTGTAATCCCAGCACTTTTGGGGGCTGAGGTGGGCAGATCACTTGAGGTCAGAAGTTCAAGACCAGCCTGGCCAACATGGTGAAACCCCATCTCTACTAAAAATACAAAAATTAGGTGGGCATGGTGGTACGTACCTGTAGTCCCAGCTACTTGGTAGGCTGAGGCAAGAGAATCGCTTGAACCTGGAAGGCAGGGGTTGCAGTGAGCCGAGATCATGCCACTGCATTCCGGCCTGGTGACAGAGCAAGACTCTGTTTCAAAAAAATAAAAAAAAAAAAAAGAATTTCCCTCTCTATTCCCTCCTCCAGGTCTTTGCTTTGGCAACTATCCTATCCTTCTCCTATGTCATTAATTTTTTCCTTTCTATGGAGTCACTCTTATCTTAATATAAACATGCAGTTACAGTCTATATCATAAGGAAAAAAAAAGAGAAAAACACACTCTCTTTCCCTCACATCCTCCTTAGGTTATCACCCCACTGCTGCACAACATCTGTGTTCTTGATGCTGTGTCTACTTCCTTATCTCCTGTTCCGTACAATCCATTCCATCCAGGTGTTCACTCTGATTTCCATCTTGTTTTTATCAAGGTCACCAGCAAGTTCCATCTCTCCATACACAACAATCAATTCTCTCTCCTCTTCTTATCCATTATCCAGTAGCATTTGACATCCTTTCCCCACCGGCTGTCAAGCCACTGCACGCCTCTGGTTTTCCTTCCTTCTTCTCTCCTTTCCAACCTTTCAACTGACTGCCCCCAGGGTTCACTCCTCAGCTATCACCTATCTATATCCACTACCCAGTGCCCTTCATCCACTTCTAAATTTTAAGCATCATCTTAGTAGTCAAGCTATTCTATATTATTCCATAATTTGTAGTGCATTTTGTAGTTGCCTTAAAATAATACTTAGGTGTTTTAATCTGTGCAGTTAGATTATATGTTTTCCAAGGACAAAGATCCCCACCGTCTTGTTCTTTTCCTTCCTTTTGAAGTGTCTAAGCAGTATTCTGTGCATGGTAAGCCCCGAATAAGCACTGTAAACTCCAACTGATTTTGTGCAAGCTCTAAAAAATGTGTAATTTTACTAGTACGTAGAAGGATTTACAGTGATCCACACTGAGGCAAAAAGTACCACTTATAAATTAATTGAGCATTAAAGCCAGGATCTGCTTGGGGCTCATAATCTATTATAGTCACCTTAGAATGTATCTAATTCTTTTATTGAGACTGGGACCACAACCTGTTCAGTGGTTCCTTCTATTCGGCATTTTCAAAGAGGTGAAAGTAAAATATGCACTTCTTTCCACTAGAGGTTTCTCATGTGTTGAGGCTGGTCACAGGGAAATCTCCATTCCAACGAAATGCCAAACAAGTAACAATTAAGTTAGAACCAAAATTCACTGTTTAAGGACCAATGAAATTGTACAGGAATCTGGGCTGATACCTGAGGAATGCCCACCTCTTCCACTGGTTTACAGGTTAGAAGCAAAGAGCCCTGAGAACATTTCATCCAATAATATAATCAACATAGCTTGCAACAGCCTCATTTCAAGTCAGAGTGAACCAGCATCAAATGGTTTTGAGTTTCGTATCATAATCCCCTATGTATCCTGTCTGATGGTGAGGGCCAAGCTCAGCCCTTTAGCTGTACTGCCTCCTCACCAAGGGAAAGAAACAGAAAAGGACTCTCTAGGCTACTCAGAATCACCAGGTAAAAGCTAAATTGTACTCTCCTCTTCACCGGATTCCAATCCTCAGCCACTATTATGCAACAATCTTTAAATTCACCATTTTACAATTAGGAGATTTTGCAAAGCAAGCTTCCAGGATATTTGAGGATTCCCCCGACTTAGTTTAAGATACCTCAAGGAAATGCTCTGCACCAAACTGTTCCTAAACACACAGATATGAAATTAGCCTTAGGAGTTTTAAATCAGATAAAGAATTCCTCTTTTAAAAATGTCTCTGATCAGTCATAAACAACAGAATGTACATCCAAGTTTCATAAGGAGACAAAACACGGTAGTAACAGATACTAAAGGATACACCATTCCACAGAACAGGAAACACAGGAAATGAAGAGTGCCAGACAATCTTTATTGTTCACTGAAAAATGCAGGTCTGCAAAGAGTCAATTGCATTGTGTACTGAATGCAAGGTCTGATATTGCAAGTATATATGACATAGTATAACATATAAAATATTACATATTTTACATAGTGACAATACCTGCCTCTTCTAAACACTAACACTTAATAGAATGATGTAAAAAGCCTATTAAATAAGAAACAAACATTTCAATCATGAACAAAATGCACTAAGCAAAATACTTTAAAAATTGTTGTGTGTGACGTCTATCTTGTCTACCTGGGGTTAGGAATGGTGGAGCCCAGAAAAAAACTGAGCTAACGAAAACAGCCAACACCCTCCAGGAACTCTTCCCCGGAATTAGGCCACTGGTGCCCGTCACAGGCTGCCCCCGTGTGGGGGCCCAGCCAGGCTTCAGGGCTGCCCCAGGGCCCACACTGAATGCTAATGCCTGTCTGGGGCTGGGTTGAGGTGAATGGGAGGAGTACCAGGTAGGAAGAAGCTTCTGTCACAACTGCTTATTCTGCATCCACGCTATGGATATGGACACCTAATGTTTCTGGTGTGAATCTGCCACCCTCCGCAAGCATTGAAATGTGATTGAGAATAAAATGTTAACACTGGGAACGAAAGCCATTTTCTATGTAGTCTGCAGATATCATCATTGATTCCTTTCAGCCATGTTTTCATTAAGATGCTCTAAAAGAGGCTGCTGCTATTATCCTGCCAGTCAGGCAGGCCCGGATAGAGGTAAAAAAAACTTCTCCAGTTATAACTAGTAATTCAAATGCATTAAAAATAAATATAGCTTATACTAGAGAGCAACACAGTATCTATTATTCACATGGTAATATATTCAAGAATTGCAACAATATTCACAATTCTCCAAGGTCAACTTTAACTATATCCACATTTCCCTCCGAGCAGAAAATCCTGAATGGAAGGGAGTGTATAACATCAATACTCCCTGTTTGTCTCACTTATTATCAGGGCTCAGAAAGCTCATTATAGATAACAAATGCCAAAAAAAAAAAAAAAAAAGCAAAAAAAAAAGCATTTCAATATACACACAGCAACAGAGGAAGACTACACCCTCCCTCTGGGCCTCCTTGGCATAAGGCAAAGCATGGCTATTCGCAACAACAGTGTCTAAGCTGACTCTGGAAAGGCTCATGTTTTAGGAGAAATCAGAATTACGGAGTTCCTTCATTCACAGGTAATAAAGGATTATTAAATAATTTCCTGAACTAAGACAACAGTCTCACCATCGAAGAAAATTTTCTTCTCAGCTGAGTTTTTATAAATGAGATTTTACAATATCCAGTTTTAGTCAATATGAAACTATCAGCGTACAGGCATCCTCAAAGCTCCAGACGAGTGAAGCTAATATTCTCAGATCTTCCACACTCTACGAATCAGTAAATATTTTATCAGAATATCCATTTAACAGTTTTAAGTCCATAATAACCAACTATATATTTTTCTTATTCAAAGAAGACCATGTTTTGATAAGAATATTCCCAGTTTGATGAGTATCTTATTCCTCTTGATGTTGCACAATAAATGTCACTGTTGAGTCTGTATATCCTTGACTCTTCCAGTCAAAGGAAAATCTTGTATAAAGCTGGAAAAATGCAAACTCCAGCGGAAGCACTAGTGTTAGTGCTGAAGTAAACTTTAGGGGAATAACCACAATTGCCTATCAGACTGTTTACAACATTGCTAGGAGCCCTCCTCTTCTTTTCTCTCTATTATCTCTATTTTTTCTCTAAACATTCTAATATTTTAAACATGGGGGTTCACTGATATTGATAAAGGTCTAGCTCGTAAGGTTTTGGTCTCTGGAATGATGTGTGGCTAGCCCAAAACACTGGCCATGTTTGTTTTAAACATGATCATTCTTCTTGCCATCACAATCTGTCAAACCCACCCATCTGTCCTGCCGCTGTCACTCCCCCAGCCCCTCAGGATTGCTGCTCCTCTCTTTTGAATGTTGTACTGCATGTATGGTATTCACTGAGACACGACTTTAATGTACAGGTCATTTGCATTTCACGCCACCAGTTCCCCAAAAGACATCAACTGGGAACAATTTCTAATTGTAAAGGCATGATTTGCCCACATTTTCCCTTTATAAAGGAAATCAAAGGGCCTGTTTGGAAGCTGAAAGAACACCTCAGGTATTCCTGAAAAGGGAACGCTGTATCTGCTACCAAAACCCAGAGACATTGACTAGATCTAAAGACCATACGGATTATGCAATAGTGTGAGATCTGGCAGTTTAAGATCTAGTTCCAATTTTACATTAAAGCATTTGGGTGAAAGTGCTGTTAGTATCACAGGAGCAAATGAAAAGTGTCAACGACACCCTTTTGGCTCATTTCCTCGTGCTTCTGGTTGTACTTCCACCAGCTCCAGCGACGCCTGTCCTAGGGCACATCGCTCAGCTCCCTGCACAGCTGCTCAGAGATAAAACAATGCACTTCACCTCAACTAGCCCAGCAACTGGCACTCAGATGGTGAACGCTGCAGCCAACGGCCTTGGGGCAGAGCCCATGGAAAGCTTTAAACAGGCTTACAGACATTGTATAAAACTTCCTGATTTTAAAATACCTTCCCAAGGAAGTCAGAAAACAGTCATTTTTAGTTAATAAAACGCAATCTATACTCACAAACAATGTAATGCCTCAGAAAGCAAAACCTAGAATGGAAGAACTTCAGAAAAATATGACTTAATCAGTATCTTACTTTGGCTAAATTATCATAGTTAATGTAATTTATTATTGCATTTAGAAGCCCAGCCTACCGTGTTCTCCTAAGATGGTGAAGTACACGAAAACGGTGAACAGGGGTTATAGCCCTTCAGCCTTCTGTGACTTCGGAACTTAGAAAGATAAAAGATAGCCAGGATTTGACATCCAGATACTTACTTGCTCAGCACAAGTTGAGTTAGGAGACAGTTAAACACCAGATTCTCATTCACTTATAGTGTTCTCAGGAAGCTCCTATTTGGATATCAAACCAGTGGGTCTCTACCTGGCTGCACATCAGAATCACCTGGGAAGCTTTTAAAACTCACCACGTGCCCAGGCCAATTAGCTCCAGAAGGTGGAGCCCAGAATCAGTAGGCTTTACGTTGTCCCAGGTGATTCTCATGCAGCCAGGACGCACACCGCTGAGGCATCCCTTTCGGAGAGCAGTTGCGGCAAAGCCAAGGGAATGGAACTCGCATCTGGATAGTTTTATTTCTTTCTCAATTCCACCAGAAAAAAGGGATTTTTAGAAAAAGGCACAGTTGTGCTTCCTCTAAAGATGGAGTCTGCAGTTTGGGAAGTGCTGGTTCCCAGAGGTTATCTGGAGCGCTGGTTGTAAAGAAGAAAGTCCTTGTCTTGGCAGAGGAGGCAGAGTTTCAGGCTTCGGCAGCTGCCTCCCGCAACAAAGAATGCCCAGGTGCCCATGAGCACCAGGATTATAAATGCCGACACCAGGTTTATTCCATAATAAGAACTTATGAAGGTCTGCAAAAGAAAAATAAATCAGCTGGGGTAATAACAGCAAGCTTATTAAACATGTGGAATAACCAAAGATAAAGGGAAGCATGGAATACTTTCAAGAACTTGGGTGGGTTTCACCAAACATATGATGTGTGTCATGTGTTAAGGCCCCAAGGCATGTAGAACTAAGCTGGTCAACAGACACTGCAGGTCCCGTGCTTTGCTGTATTCAAACGGTAACCCTAGAAGTCAGTCATTAGGCAGAACCTAATGGAGTATACAATACAAGATGCATGTCATATAACTAGTTTCTATTCGTTTTTGTGTGAAATTGGTTCTTAGAATTTGCAAGACAGTGAGACAAGTTCAAATTACTTTAATATGAATCCTTAGTATTCAAGGGAACATGAGGAAATAGAGTCTTTTTCAGTTGCACAATTGCTGTGGGTTCCAAAAGCGTATTCATTTAAAGAACACTAATGGAATGCTGAGAGGTGCTGGGTACAACTTGGGGAGACCCAAGTCTCTATCCTAGTGGAGGTTCTGTACTAGTAAGGGAGGCAGGAAACAAATGAAGAAAGAATTAGTTACAAATTGTGATGAATGCGAGGACAGCATAATTATAATTGAGATGAGGCTAGGATGGATAAAAACAAGGTGATCTCTTTAGGGCAGTCAAACGAGGCCCCAAGAAAGTGGTAGATTTTACAGGTAGCACCTTATGCAGAAAGACTGCTCTTCTCAAGACGCCTCTGTGGGAAAGGCAGGCATTGAGCATTTTCTAGATTATTCTTCACAATAATTCTATACCTCAAACCAACTGAATTGTAATTCACTTTACAGACTGCGACACTCTTTTGTATTGTTCTTTTCTTCTTTAAAAAACATTTTCCTGTTTTAAACAATTACAAAAGCAGTACATGATTGTTGTAGAAAATTACAACCCCAAAATGAGAAAAATAGAACAAATTTTAAAACTTAAAATTCAGCTAAGTTAATAGTTATTAAAAAGCTCAAAAAGCGAAACCATAAAGAGAAAAATTGATTAGACTATATAAAATTAAGAACTTTTGTTCATCAAAAGACATTAAGAGAATGTAAAGACAAACCACGTCATAGAAGTTATTTGCAATACACACATCTGACCAAAGATTTTTTTTTACAGAAAACATAAAGAACTCATAAAAATCAAAAAGAAAAAGCTAATCCAATAGATAGACATAGGATTCGAACAGGCACTTCAAAAGAATTATCTGAATGACCAATAAACATCTGAAGACTTGCTCAACCTTATTTTCATGGTGTGAACACACCTGTGTAACTAGCACCTCGATGAAAATCAAAACATTCTCAGCCCCCAGCAGCCTCCCTGTTCCACCACCAGTCACTGTCCCCACTAACGGTGACCACGATGCTGACTTACACCACCACTAGGTTCCTTCCTTTTGATCATTAAAAAGAATAGTATCAACTCTTCAATATTCACCAACATTTACTGGCCACCTACTATGTGCCACGAATTGAGGATACAAAGACTGATAAGATAAGGCCCTATCCTTGATTATCAAACACTAATTAGAAAGAGAGAGAGAGAAAAACTCTATTAAATAAAATATGCTAGCCAAGGACATGTGTTATACGAGAGCTAGGAATAAGGTCCAGTGATGGTGCCGAGTCTGGAATACGCAGCTTTTCCACGCAGCTGTCACAGAGAATGAACAGTTTCCAAACTGACCTAGGTTAGGGAGAGACAAATCACTGCAAATAAACAGCAGGGGAAAAAAATCTTTTAATAAGACCTACCAAAAAATGAATAGTGGTGGTCTTTCTGTGGTAAGACCGAGATGACTCATTCATTCCCTTAAACAGCTTTTCTGAATTTCCTCATGTTCTCATGAGCGTGCATTTCATCTAGAGCAGAATTTACCATTTTAGATACACAGACTTGAGTTCCAAAGTATAGTCTGAGCACGGCGGCAACACTCACCTGGGCTGACACCAGCAGATGGGTCAGGAGAACTATGAGGAGGAGGCACCACTTTTTCTTCTCACAGCCGTCAAAAAATACAATGCCCCAGAACACGTGCAGCAAGATGATGACCAGCGTCATGAAAGCTGAAAGACAGCCGACCATTAGTGTCACTTCTGCAGACATCAGAGCCACTGAGGGCCCTGGCATGTGCACAGACTCTCAGGGTGTCCACCACACCTCAGCAAGAGAGTTTAACACCTCCTGACGGAAACAGGGCCTTGACACGCGTTTGCCCACTCAAAAAGCAACACTGCGGAACAGGGGACTGACTGCTACAGCTTCTTGTCTAGAATGTAAACCTGTTCAATAAAAGGTCAACTGAGATCTGGCTTTCAGGCAGCTTCCCCGAGGAATGCAATAAAATGACTGTGATGTCCAGCCCGCTTTTTCCCAATGAGCCTTCTGCATGAGTAAAGAGAGACATGAATGAAAAGGAGTATCTTCTGTTTAAACAAGACTCCTCACTAAAGTGGAATTTTCCCTCGGATCCTTTTGAAAAAGGCCAATGGAAAAATATTAAAATCATGGCCAGGCGCTGTGGCTCAAGTCTGTAATCCCAGCACTTTGGGAGGCCGAGGCAGGCAGATCACTTGAGGTCAGGAGTTCGAGACCAGCCTGGCCAACATGGTGAAACCCCATCTCTACTAAAAATACAAAAATTAGCCAGGCGTGGTGGCACATGCCTGTAATCCCAGCTACTAGGGAGGCTGAGGCAGGAGAATTACTTGAACCTGGGAGGCGGAGGTTGCAGTGAGCTGAAATCATGCCACTGTACTCCAGCCTGGGCAACAGAGCAAAAAAAAAAAAGAAAGAAAAGAAAAATATTTAAAATCACAGTAATTATCTACGATGTTTCTTAAGCAACTGGCACTGAACTTGATCAGCACTACCAGGTTTTTCTGGGGAACACTATCTCTGTGTGTGTGTCGTTTGTGTATCCTGTGTGCTGGATAACAGTCTTTATTTAAAGTGGGCAAGCCCTATATATTCTGCGAAGTTTAACATGGAAAACAAAAAGGCACCTAGATTTCCTCTTTCAGCCACATAATAAGAAACCATTAACACCCACCAGATTGGCAAAAATTCAAGTCTGACACTCTGTTTCATACTGCTGATAGGAAAACAGTCTAGCATCACAAATTAAAGTGGAATTTGCATTCTCTATTTCACTCCAGCAATTCTGCAGCTAGAGCTACACTCTGAAGCAATTAGTTCTGAAATTAATAGATCACCTGCACCTGGGAACTTGTGAGAACTCCAAATTATGGGGACCCACCCCATACTTCCTGAATCAGAAACAATGGGGTGGGAGCCCAGCAATCCGTGTTTAAACAGCCCTGCAGGTGATTCTGAGACATGGTTGTTTCAGAGGCATTGCTCTACAGACACGTACACATCTGCACAAGAAGCATATATATGTTTAAGTCAGCACTGTCTGTAATAATGAAATATGTCCATCATTACTAGAATGGATAAATAAATCACGCTCTAGTCACACAGTGGAATACTATATGGTCTACAATATAAATGATCTCAAGAATCTAATGTTATGTAGAAAAGAAAACCGTATTGTGGAAAAAATGTGTATTATTTCATTGATAGGAATTCTAAAACATGCAAAACAATATTTAAAGACGTAACTTGTGATTAGAGGAGAGAAAGCTGTTATATCTGGTGTAAAAGTGTAATCATTTCAGTAAACGGTGGTAGATATTTTAACTAAAGTAGAAGAGAAATAGTTTCCAAAGTGTTGACGCTACGGCAGATGAAGCTAAAGCGATGTATTTTAATCCCGGTGGTGACCCTGGAAAGGGAAGGCTTCCTGGAGACAGACGCTTGGTGATGGCGGGGAGCTGAGACCGCTGAAGACGCCCAGGAGTACAGTTTAGGTTTTAAAGTTTTTGTGTCAGAAAAGATCAAGGCAGAAACTGACACAAATGGAAACACTGATTTTTTTAAAAATCATAAAGTATTCATACTCTAAGGGTTTTTCAGAATCTAGATGACAAATGTCAAGAGAAAGCAATGACACCACTAAGGTGTCATCTGTTTGGCAGCTTATGTTTGCCATTCTTTCTGAATATTGATGTTACCAGGGCAGCCCTGATGAAATAACCGGGAAAGGTCCTTAGTTTTTGTTATTGTTTTCTTTTTTTTAACTGTTTTTCTTTAGTTCCTTCATCTATAGGCTTAGCTGCTTAAAGAAACGAGATGGCGCGAGATGGCACCAGAGCTTCTTGACCCCTGACCAGATACCAGAGGAAGACCTCGCAAAACCAGCACAAACTGGAACAGGTGACTCCTATTTGCCTTTAGATTATCAGCATATCTTTGCAATGCTAAAACTCCCTCCCCTGAAAGAAAATCCCTGCCATTTCGTGTACATGTAACATATGAAGGCGTATGTTCATGAATAGTCTTGAACGTCCGGAGTCCCATCCCGCACATGCTAACATTCCTTTCCCGCCCCACATCTAGTCCCCCTATGACTTCCATTGCTTGGGGGAGAAAGTACATTTAGCACAAGAGCTCACCTTCTCTGTTCTCTGGCCAGGGAATAAAACCTGATTGCCTTTTCCAATTGGATGTTCTTTCTTTGTGACCAATACAGAGTGGGGAGAGAAGTGTATGCTCCTATAGTCAAGGCCTACAGTTCATTTAAAAATCCTCTCACGGGCCAGGCGGGGTGGCTCACGCCTGTAATCCCAGCACTTTGAGAGGCTGAGGCGGGTGGATCGAGACCATCCTGGCTAACATGGTGAAACGCCATCTCTCCTATAAATACAAAAAGTTAGCCAGGCGTAGTGGCACACGCCTGTAGTCCCAGCTACTTGGGATGCTGAGGCTGGAGAATCGCTTGAGCCAGGAGGCAGAGGTTGCAGTGAGCCGAGATGGCACCACTGCATTCCAGCCTGGGCGACAGAGAGACTCTGTCTCAAAAAAAAAAAAAAAAAAGAAACAACACTATTTGGCTCCTTCACCCTTCCTGAATATACCCCAAATGCTCTAACACACAGATTCATAAGTACCTTCATTTTCGCACGTGTTCCTTTCCCTCATTCCTGATACCTATTTTTCTGTCCTTGCAAAGCTAATGGCCTACGACAGCAATTGCGTCTAATACCGGCTTCCTGCCAGCACAGAAATTGCCATCACCTGGCTTCCCTAACACGGGCAGGGGATCTCTACCTAGGTCAAAGCCAGCCAAAGGCTGCTGCTGGGTGGTGGCAGCCACAGACAAAGGAGGACTTCCCAGGCCAAAGCTCAGCCGCAGCTGCCCAGAGGCAGGATGCGAAGATCAACGGGCTTTTGGCTTCTTTTTCTAAGTAGGAGAAAGGTCAGGGGCTTCAGGGTTCCGTGAAGCAGGAGACGCTCCTCCATCCATCCTGGCCACAGAAACTCGCTAGACGCTTGAGAGATCCCCCAGTCAGCTGGCACGAGTGGGAGTCGGGCCCCAGGGCTGAACCAATGCTTTTGAAAATGACTTTCCCTAATGGGGATTTAATTTAACATTTTTGTTTTAAAGAATGTAAGAGAATTCTGTGGCCTGATTTATTGTAATATAGATATAGACTACTAATCAAATAACCTTCTCTAAGATACTATTTTAATGTTAAAGTCCCCCTAGAAAATGCTGGAGAATGATGAAACACACCTCAAATTAGCTCATCACTGTGGAGTCCGCCTTGGGAGGTTTGCTAGAAGTTGTCTGATCTCGTCCTCTACGCAATGAAGAAAACCCACATGGGCCACTTTAAATACTTCCAATCTCGCTTCATTAAATGGCCACTATGAGAAAGTTCCTTCTTAAACTGAACCCAAATCTGCTTTAACTCAGTAGTGATTTTCAACTGGGATGATTTGGCCCATAGGGGGAATATGTCAACGTCTGTAGACATTTTGGGTTATCACCACTCGGGGACGGGGTGCTTCTGGCATCTAGTGGACAGAGGCCAGGGATGCTGTTAAACACCCCACAACACACGTCAGCTCCCAACCAAGAATCATCTGACCCCAGATGTCCATAGTGGTGAGGTTGAGAAACCCTGCTCTAACCCCTGCTCACTGATCCTGAGAAGGCTCTTTGAAGAAACACAAGTCAACTCTTTTTTCCTATACGTAGCACATTAAAAAACATTTGAAACTCCCTGCAGCAGCCAGCTACTGTCACAAAAATGCTGCAAAACAACAACAACAACAACAACAACAACAACAACAAACAGGCCTAAACTCATAGGCTAGAGCTGCCATTGGGATCATGAGGTCCAAGGCAGCCTGGAGTATAACCCCCTAATGGGGGACCTGCCTTCAGGCAGCTGGCAATGCATACAGGCTCTCGGGATTCTATTACTTTCTATTAATGCTTCATTGACTTCACAAAACTAATTAATTTCTATGTTTGTCTCTGGCCTAGAATAGTTTCAGCAAAATCAGATTTACCATTTCTTTAAATGTTTGCTCCAAACAAGCTCTCAAACCTGATCTATGCCATTTATAAAGCAAAACTAAGCCCATAAGACCTTGGATGAAGATTTAAATGGAAATTGCAGGTAAGGTTTATAGTCAGATTGGATGCGAGTTATGAGAGGAAAGGTGAAGAATCAGGAAATATTCTAAGAAATAACTGAGCACCTGGAAGGATGGAATTCCATCAACTGAGATGGGGAAGGGTGCAGGAGTGTACCATTTTAAAGATCTTATTCCACTGCCTTCCAGAACTTCTGATAAGAAGTCAGCAGTATTTAAAATTGTTGTTCCATGGCTCATGCCTGTAAACTCTGGGAGGCCGAGGCGGGCGGATCACGAAGTCAGGAGATAAGAGACCATCCTGGCTAGCACGGTGAAACCCTGTCTCTACTGAAAAATACAAAAAATTAGCTGGGCGTGGTGGTGGGCGCCTGTAGTCCCAGCTGCTCAGGAGGCTGAGGCAAGAGAATGGCGTGAACCCAGGAGGCGGAGCTGGCAGTAAGCCAAGATCGTGCCACTGCACTCCAGCCTGAGTGACACAGTAAGACTCCATCCCAAAAAAAAAAAAATTGTTGTTCCTTTGAATGTAGGGAAAAAGCCCCACTAGAGGTGAAAAGGTAGCTTACCACCTGAAACAAAGGACTTTGATCTCAAGAAAAATATTCAAGTGTAAGTCTTTGGTGAGGGTTTAGAATAACGATAAAAGGCAGTAAAATCCAATAAATCTACCCATTAAAAGTAAACCTCAAAGTTGATTAATTCCTCCAAAGAAATAAGAGATTTCCAAACATTTATGCAAATAAGTTTGTTTCCAGGAAATAGTGTTAGAACACTGCACAGTAAGTGAAATATGTTATAGTATGAATGATTCCCCTAGAAGCGGGGCAATGCAGAATGACTCTCTTTAGCAGAGCTGTGGAAAGGTAGAAAAGGGAACTGGTACAAGTGGTCCCGGTACTAAAGAGCATCTTCGGTAAGAAGTGGGCATGGAGTAAGTTGATAAATGCTGGGATTCCCAGCCCAACTTCTCAGCATAGCCATGGAGCTGCAGGGGATCAAGCTGAGGTTGCTGGGGAGGGCCAGACTGAGCAATAAAGTTGGAAATAGTGGGGGTTTTTTCCCTTTCAAATTATAAATGTTAGATGTAATGAATAAAATATATATTCCTGTGAGGCTGAATGAAGAGTGATATCATACTGGATGATGTTTTTAAAATGTGACTTTTGTCTCATGCAATCATATTTACAGGACAGTAATCTGTAATACAGTATCCTGCTCATCATGGCTACAAAAAAAAAAAAAAGTCTGTGAAATTCATTGAAGAATAAGAAACAAAACCTCCAAAACACCAAAAATTAAAAGCAGCAGTGGCTAGGTACAGCATTTCGGGAGGTTGAGGCAGGAGGATCACTTGAGCCCAGGAGTTCAAGACCAGCCTGGACAACATAATGAGACCCCATCTCTACAGGAAAAAAAAAATTAGCTGAGTTTAGTGGCACGTGCCTGTGGTCCCAGCTACTTGGGAGGCTGAAGTGGAAGGATTGTTTGAGTCTCAGAGGTCAAGGCTGCAGTGAGCCATGATCATACCACCTGACTCCAGCCTGGGCGACAGAGCAAGACCCTGTCTCAAAACATAAATAAATAGGCCGCACTTTGGAAGGCCGAGGCGAGTGGATCATGAGGTCAGGAGTTCGAGAAAAGCCTGACCAACATGGCGAAACCCCGTCTCTACTAAAAATACAAAAATTAGCTGTGCAAGGTGGCATGCACCTGTAATCCCAGCTACTCAGAAGGCTGAGGCAGGAGAATTTTTGAACCCAGGAGACGGAGATTGTGGTGAGCCAAGATCGCGCCACTGCACTCTAGGCTGGGCAACAGAACAAGACTCCGTCTCAAAAAAAAAAAAAAAGAAAAAGAAGAAGAAAAAAAAATAGGCCAGGTGCGGTGGCTCACACCTGTAATCTCAGCACTTTGGGAGGCTGAGGCAGGAGGATCACCTGAGGTCAGGAGTTCAAGAACAGCCTGGCCAACATGGCGAAACCCCGTCTCTACTAAAAATATAAAAATTAGCTGCGCAAGGTGGCATGCACCTGTAATCCCAGCTATTCAGAAGGCTGAGGCAGGAGAATTGCTTGAACCCAGGAGACGGAGGTTGTGGTGAGCCAAGATCGCGCCACTGCACTCTAGCCTGGGCAACAGAACAAGACTCCATCTCAAAAAAAAAAAAAAAAAAAGAAGAAGAAAAAAAAATAGGCCAGGTGCGGTGGCTCACGCCTGTAATCTCAGCACTTTGGGAGGCTGAGGCAGGAGGATCACCTGAGGTCAGGAGTTCAAGAACAGCCTGGCCAACATGGTGAAACCCCGTCTCTACTAAAAATACAAAAAATTAGCCAGGTGTGGTGGCAGGCACCTGTAATCCCAGCTACTGGGGAGGCTGGGGCATGAGAATCACTTGAACCTGGGTGACAGAGGTTGCAGTGAGCCGAGACCACACCACTGCACTCCAGCCTGGGTGACAGAGTGAGACTCGGTCTCAGTAAAAAAAAAAAGTAAAATAAAACAAAATAAATAAATAAAAGTAAAGGCAGCAGTGGCTGATGAAAATAAGGGCCATTTTACCCATGAAGAAGAAACAAGGTCTACAGAGAATGGAGAAGGGCAAGTCATTCAACTGCACCAAAAGGGAGTCAGCAGAGCCTAGCCATTCATCCGTGGAAAGAGAGATCAGTGATTTCGGGTGGCCTGAAATATACCTAGGAGAGCCATCAAGTCTTACAGCCCCAGCCCATGTCATTCTTTCAGCCAGAGGCTATGAAGCAATACACCGAGCTGCCTGCTTCCACACTGCCTGAAGACCGACGCCTGTGGTGTGCACATTTCATGATGTATCACAAGCTGCTAGAGTCTATGATAGGTCATATCTATTTAACGAAAGTGCATTCCAAAAAGTACAATTTTCTATTCTTAGTTATTTGAGCAGCTTGAAGGAAAGACTTACACTATTGATATAAAGCAAACAAGCCAGGCGTGGTGGCTCACACCCTATAATCCCAGCACTTTGGGAGGCTGAGGCAGGAGGACTGCTTGAGGCCAGGAGTTTGGGACTTGCCTGAGCAACATAAGGAGACCCTCATCTCCACAAAAAATACAAAAATTAGCTGGGCATAGCAGCACATGCCTGTGGTCCTAGCTACTTGGGAGGCTGAGTGGGAGGAACACTTGAGCCCAGGAGTTCAAGGCTATAGTGAGCCAAGGTCATTAACACTGCATTCCAGCCTGAGTGACAGAGCAAGACCTTGTCTCTTAGAAAAAAGAGAGAGAGAGAGAGAAGAGAAAGCAGATAATGAAAAATACATATTCGATGATATATACAGCATATCGAGTATCACTATATCATAAACAGTAGCAGTTAGCTGTGACAACTTATAAGACATTAAGATTCTAATGAAATCATAAAAGGATAAGAATTGCAGGTTACAATCTACTGTTAATCATTTTTTCTGTATCATTAAGAGATGTTATACTTTCTCTACCACTTTGGAATTTGGAAATGTACATATTGAGATAGCCTTGCTTACAAAGAGCTTTCAGTCAAGAGTCTAAACTTTAACAAACTGCCACCCTGTAGAGATTATTCTTAAAATATTACGAATAGAACAGTGAACAAAAAGTAAAAATTGTATTGGGTTACAATAACAAAAATTTATTCTCATGCTCCCAGGTCTAAAGGCTGACTGTGCATTGCTGATAAAGGCTGGGCTCAGCTGGAAAACTCCGCTGCAAGCTCCTGGGTTGGGCCCTGTGTGGCTCTGGGTGTATTCATTCAAGGGTCCAGGCTAAGCGGACATAAACTTTCCAAGGTATGTTCTTCTCATGGCACCAGAGTCCAAGAAGGAAGGTCCAATCATGCAAATACTTTTTAAGCCTCTAACTTACATCATATCCACTAATTGGCCAATTCCAGTCACATGACTGAGCTCAAAGTCAAGGGGTGGAAAAGAACACACTCCAGCCACCATGAGACCAGGCATGTGTGTGGATGTATTATCACAGAAAACGACAAACAGGGACAAAAACAATCTCCCACGTTCCTCTTTTATTTTCTTCAAGCTCAGTATTTTTCTTTCTTCAATCATATCCCACAGGCTGTGGCTTCTAGATCTTCTACCACACTGACAACATTCTTTCTATATGAATTTTACTTCTTCAGTATTCCGGTTAAATCACAATGCGTGGAACAATACAACACTCCACACGTAGTCTGACCCGTATTGGTTTTCCCTAGTGAAAGGTTTAGTGGCTAAAAAGTTTAAAACCTTGCCTAGGTTTTAAGTGCACTATCTAGAAAATATAATAGAAATGAAATGGTCTGGGGAATTTTTAAAAATAAAATGGTCAGCTGTTCTTTTTCTTTTCTTTTTTTTTTTTTTTTTTTTTTTTTTTTTGAGACGGAGTCTCGCTCTGCCGCCCAGGCTGGAGTGCAGTGGCCGGATCTCAGCTCACTGCAAGCTCCGCCTCCCGGGTTTACGCCATTCTCCTGCCTCAGCCTCCCCAGTAGCTGGGACTACAGGCGCCCGCCACCTCGCCCGGCTAGTTTTTTGTATTTTTTAGTAGAGACGGGGGTACTAGCTAAAGACATTTTTTCTTCTAAAGCATAAGGGAGGTAATTCAGAATGAAAAACCCAGATTCTATATAATACTAGAAACATTATCTTTTCTCTGAATTCTGTTTTCTCATCTCAAGTGCTAAATTCTCCACCTTAATAATATCCTTAGGCCACTTTAGAGTTTATAAAGCACTTAAATACATATTCTCTAAATTAATTTCATTTAATTCTCAACAACTCTGAGCTAGGCATTATTTCTGCCCTTCCTGAAAGATCAGGAAATTGAAGATTAGATGGCAGGACAAGACTTCCTTTGCCCTGTGAACAATACTGCTCTTACCTCCCAGCCTGGAGCAAAGAGGCCTCGTCCCTCTGCCTGGAACATCTTTTCCTGACAACCCCTTTCTTTGCCTGCCTAGCTATTATTCACCCTTTAAGTAAATCTCTACTCATTATGGCACTTCCTCCATAAGCTGCGCCCGGCCTTCATTTTTCTGTAAGTTATTTATTGAGTGCCATCTAGAAACAAAGGACTCCACAAGATGCCGGGGACACAGCAGTAAACAATACAGATGTCGTCCTTGCACTTGCATGGCTTAGCACCTGACTGGAGAGAAAAGACATTCAACAAATAACTATACCAGTACTTAATCACGCCTGTGATAAATGCTGCAAAGGCAAGGTACTGTGGCCTAGGAGCATGGATTAGAGCCTGTCCTTTGTGCCCCATGGCTCTTCCTCATTTCACTGTAGCATTGATCATGCTTTATTGTAATGAGCTGTTGGTCTTTATTCCCCATTATGAATGGACGTTATGCATGGTAACTGGGCTCTATTTTCATAGCTTGGTGTAACTCCTTTAGACTAAAAACACTTAATAATGATTTATGGAATGAGTGATTCAATAATCAAACGGGCTTGCCCAAAGTACTAAATTAATGAGCCAGGATAAGATTCAAACCTAGGATTCCAATTCCCATACTTTTGTCTCTATACAAAATTACCAAGAAATGGTAATGATTCTAGTAAAATGTAATGCTAGCCTACAACATAACCACAAATAAAAAAAAGAAGTAACCTATACATAAACATTATTTATAAACTATGCCTATTTGTAACATAAGAGCCTATGTACATACAGGTTTCATATAGTATGGATCTTATTAACACACACTAGTACAGATAGATACATACTACAGATTGAATATCCCTCATCTGAAATGTTTGGGACCAGAAGTGTTTCAAATTTTCAAATATTTGTGTGTATATAGATATATAACAAGATATTTAGGGGATAAGACTCAAGTTTAAACATAAAATTCTTTTTTCTTTTTTCCTCTTGAAACAGGGTGTCCCTCTGTTACTCAGGCTGGATTGCAGTGGGATGATCACAGCTCACTGCAGTCTCAACCTCTCGGGCTCAAGTGATTCTCCCACCTCGGCCTCCTGAGTAGCTGGGACCACGGGTGTGCGCCACCACACCCAGCTAAGTTTTTTAATTTTTAGTAGAGACAAGGTCTGGCTATATTGCCCAGGCTGGTCTCAAACTCCTGAGCTCAATTGATTCTCCTGCCTTGGCTTCCCAAAGTGTTGGGATTACAGGCATGAGCCACCACACCTGGCCAAAACATGAAATTCATTTACATTTATATATACCTGATATACATAGGCTGAAGATAATTTTACACAATATTTTAAATAATTTTCTGCATGGAACAGTTTTTTCTTGTTCTGACCGTGATCCAGCGCATAAGATCAGGTATGAAATTTCCTACTTGTGGCTTCGTGTCGGTGAAGGAAGTTTTGGACATTGGAGCATTTTTGGATTTTGGAGTTTGGGATTAAAAATGCTCAATCTGTAAATAGTGACCCTACATTCCTTATTTATTCTGAGTATCATTTAGGCATTTGTAATGGAGTATGCTAAACATATAAAGTTACAGATTTACCTGGCAAAAATGACTTGTATCTAAATAAATGGTAATTACAAGTAGTTACAAACAACATAAATACAATAAATATAAATTTGGGGATCTTATTTTTAAATGTAATACAAATTAATTTCTTAAATTTATAATTCAAAGTTTATGCTTCAAAGAATGATGTTGTAACAGTAAGAAACTCGCACATGATAAAAAACACTGTTCTTTCATTCTATAGATACAAATTTATAACATAGCCAGTCTGCCATCCTAACTTGGCTAAAGACATTAAGATAGCTTATTGAATATTGAATTTTTCCTTTAATTCCTAGAAATTACAAATACAGTCCCCAAACTGGTACCAAATCTTTCTTTTACTACCAAAAGAATCATTTCAAATGTCTTACGAAAACAGCCTAGGTCACTAAAGGGAATTAGCACCATCTAGCGAACAAAGCTGGCAAAACTTGTATATCAAAAGAAAACTGTAGCAGGGAGAGCCGTGTGTTAACTGCATAAGAAAACAGAAAACAGCCGGGCGCGGTGGCTCAAGCCTGTAATCCCAGCACTTTGGGAGGCCGAGACGGGCGGATCACGAGGTCAGGAGTTCGAGACCATCCTGGCTAACACGGTGAAACCCCGTCTCTACTAAAAAATACAAAAAACCAGCCGGGCGAGGTGGTGGGCGCCTGTAGTCCCAGCTACTCGGGAGGCTGAGGCAAGAGAATGGCGTGAACCCGGGAGGCGGAGCTTGCAGTGAGCTGAGATCTGGCCACTGCACTCCAGCCTGGGCAAGAGAGTGAGACTCTGCCTCAAAAAAAAAAAAAAAAAAGAAAGAAAGAAAAAAGAAAACAAAACAGTAGCACTAACATCCCTTACAATTATGTTCTATTAATGTATATCTGGTTCTAACAGACTTTACTAATATTACATTTGTTTTAAAGACCTAACACTCACTATAATCAATCCTTAACACATTTGCCAGAAGTATTCCAATGATGAAATGTTCAAAACAAAGATAATTTGCTATGTTGGAAGCATCATTAAGTAAGTAAGACCTATTAACACACTTTCTTTTTTGAGACGGAGTCTCGCTCTGTAGCCCAGGCTGGAGTGCAGTGGCCGGATCTCAGCTCACTGCAAGCTCCGCCTCCCGGGTTCACGCCATTCTCCAGCCTCAGCCTCCCGAGTAGCTGGGACTACAGGCGCTGCCACCTCGCCCGGCTATTTTTTGTATTTCTTAGTAGAGACGGGGTTTCACCGTGTTAGCCAGGATGGTCTCGATCTCCTGACCTCGTGATCCGCCCATCTCGGCCTCCCAAAGTGCTGGGATTACAGGCTTGAGCCACCGCGCCCGGCCAACACACTTTCTTGTCCTCTAACTTGCAGCCAGATTTAAAGGGCCTTGACTTTATCCTGTAGGTCCTGAAAAGGCAAACCATTTTTGTAACAGGGAGGATTAGTTTGGTAGTTGCATACAGGATTCACATGGAAAGTGTGTTAAGGAAAGACTAACCAGTTGAGGGCAGATGGTGGTAAGCCAGAGAGGAGATGTCAAGGCCTGAACTGAAATGGAAACAAAAGGTCTACTGAGAACGGTGAATGGGCATCCACTGGGCTTGGGGATCACTATGACATTCAGCATGCCTCTAAACTATTGGAGAAATTTTTAAAAAATCGGTCATACCTCTTTATATCTTTTCTATTATTACCTTAAACTGTTACTGGAATGCTTACTCACATTTTTTTTTCTCTTATTCCCGTATTACAGGGTAAACTCCCTGAGGAGTTTTAGCATAGATGCTATTAAAAGAATGTACAAATCATGATGTGAATCAGTTATTTCAATGGCGTAACTGTTGTGGAAATGACTAAAAATACAGTGGGTGTTTTCCCCCTATTTTTAAAAGAGTCTTCTTGTGGAACTTAGAAGAAATCTACATTAATTATGTACACTGCCAACTCTCAAATTTGTGATCACTGCATCATGATGACAATTTTTAGCTCGTGGATGAAAAAGCAATTTGAAATGAGTCGGTCCTTTTCGCTGCATCGTTTGGATGAAATGATCATCTATTATCCCATTTTTCCTCTCAATTTCAAGATTACATTATACTGCCTATTCCCACAAAAGGCACCACAATGACAATTACAGATTAGGGCTTCTACTGAAGATAACATAAAATCATAAAAACCAAAAAGAGCACATGGCCTTTAAAAATCCACTTCTAACATTTCAACTATACAGCAACATTGTTAGTACAGCAAAATAAAAATAAATTTAACGCAAGCTAAATTCCACTCTAAAATTCTAAAACACTCTAACCAAAATTTTTATTTTCCAAATTAAGTCTTTTACTTCACAGTGCCTCAGGGTATTTCGCCTTTAAAAGACATAACATAAATTCCTATTCACTGGAATTCCTAAGCCAGTGAACTCCAATAAGAATGATCATTTAGACTAGAAGCCTGAATGTTGACAGCTATGAGAGACATACCTGAATAAAGGAAGAACTGAGGAGAATCTCCATGAATGCCGACTGTGCCTGGCCCCAAGGAGTCAGATAGGGTATTCACAAAGGAAAATACTCCACTCATGATTCCAAAGCCCAAGCCAGAAACTAAACAGGAAGAAAAACACTGTTAACTCTTTTCCTGCCAAGATTTCAAGTCAAATTTCCAAGGACTAGTTAATATAAAGTGTGTTGGAGGGGAAAGGGTGCTTATGTTCTGCCTGAAGCAGCAGACAGCTGGCTCTGGAAAGGCATGTGCTTGGCTAAATGACAAATCGGAGAGGGAAGGGGGAAGAGGAAAGGCAATGAATGGCTGAATGCAGCAGAGTCATGAAAAAGGGGAGAAAAGGGTCTAGAAAGGCACAGAAGAAATAGTTGAGACAGAGGATACAACACCAAAACTCTGGCTTTACTTAATGATAACAGAGCCTTCAGAGTCAAGTTTGATGGCTTAGAACCGAAATTGAGTGTAAAGGGGAACGATGTATTCCTGAGCCCAACTGGGGAACCTGGATCCAATCTTAAACATAATTCTCCAAGTATAATATGCAGAGATATTAACTGCTTTAATATGAAGACTACTCCTAGAACAGCCAAAGTAAGATTCGGAGAAAGTAACAGTTTCATCACTTAGAAAATCTTAGTTAGGGTACATACACATTAAAAATCTAACTTTCAAACCTGGTTAATATATAATGGACATACAGGTAAGGGTCACTTGTAATCACTTTCATTTACAAAAGGAACCTGGAAGGCGGGGATAATAAGCAATTCTGTATACCAATAGGCCAAGGCAGTAATACCAATAATCTTTTGAAATCTACAAAGATACAAAAGATACAAATGACTTTTATGCCAAGTCTGATTTGTTTTCCTTAATGAAACCATGTGTTTCTAACTTACCATAGGCCAGCAGTCGCATAGAGGGCGCTGTCTCACCTGGGTTTATACTCTTCAAACCCTCACTGGCTTTTCTAAAATAAAACCACATATGTAATTAAGAAGAAAAAAAAAGGGGGCAATATATCAGAAAAGTCCAATAAGATACTTCAAACCCAGATACCCACTGAGGCTTTGCATCAGGTTATACTCTAAATCTATAATTTATTTAAACAAAACCCAGCAAATTTTCAATGAACTAAAATCAACCAAAATAAACAACTAATTTTTACCTTTTGACATTCGCATAAAAGAATAAGAAAAATATAAGTAAACAAGCCATCAGGAATTGAATTTAAAAAGATAAAAACCACAACACTTTCAACTGCTTTCTGAACTCGGCAAATATTTAATTCAATATCCTGTGGGATCTACCACTCTGACTTTTTTTTCCCTTCCCAAAGTACTCTATCATTATTCCTGCTTTCTTGGCACTTTGTTCTATCTTCTACCAGGACTATACTTGCTCCGCCACCCTCCCTTGTACCTTCCACTCTGTAGAACCTAAACTACACTCATCCTTCAGAGTCCACTTCAGGCAGCAATTTGTTAAAGAAGCTGCCTCTACCAATGGTTGGTAATCACTAATCTCTCCTTATTCTTAAATCCTAGAATACCGATGGTCTGAACTCTCACATGAGTATTTAATCGTATGATCTTCTGATTCTAAAACATTTTACATATTTGTTTTATATCACAAATATGTAAATAAGGCTTCAAGGGAGAAAGTGATCTTATACTTTCTTTGTATCTTGCAGAATACAATGCTACCCTCAGAATAGGAGATAAATGAACCCTTGAATGAAAGAACAGAATACTGCTCAAGAGAAAATAATCTTCAGCCGAGCATGGTGGCTCAGCACTTTGGGAGGCCAAGGTAGGAGGATCACTTGCATCCAGGAGTTCGAGACCAGCCTGGGCTACACAGCGAGACCCTGTCTCTATAAAAAATAAAATAAAATAAAGAAATGATCTTCAGAGTGCTCTTATGCATGCTTCTGTTGTGGCCAATTTATAAACTTACCATGAGTGCCATGCAGATATGTTAGGCATGCTAGGTGTGGCTGGTCAATTCTACCAGCATCCCTATTACCAATTCTTGTTGGTGAGAAAACTGCAATAATGTAAGATCCTGACTCAAAGAATATTTAAATTATATTTACTATAAAGTATATTTAAGGCAACAAAAGAACCAAAACATTTTGAAAATGACTTTTTAGCAAATGTTGAAACAAGACAGGTTAACTCTAAGAATAGACAATTAAATTAACCAGAACATACTTATTTTCTGGGCATTATGTTATTTTAAATTCAGGGTATGGATATTCATTATAGTCAGCTTATTCATTACAAAAATATAAATATCATTGATTACATTAAGGCAATGTAGAATTCAACCAAAATAGGAATAAGCCTGGGGAAGAGGGTACTTTTCTAGACTCAAAAGAAACCATCTGCCATTTTGGTGCTCTCCATCCGGAAGTGTTTGGAAGTGAGGACATGAGCCAGAAATTTAAGTGACCATCTTCTTTCTCTGAAGCAGTAACCAACTAAAATGTCCAATTTTCCTAAATAAAATAAACTTACCCCTCATAGTGATATTGTTAAAAGCGAATTAAAGCTTATGGGACACATAGTAAAAATCTCTGTCAACAAATATATCAATAGAGTAGAATCAAAAAATTTGGGAGGATTTCTGTTTTCTATAAAGTCCTCAATAATAAATAAAAGACTTGTGTCCATGTGGACACAAAGAAGGGAACCACAGACACTGGGGCCTAGTTGAGACTAGAGTGGGAGGCGGGAGAGGATCACCATTTACCCAGGTAACAAACCTGCACGTGTACCCTTCAACCTAAAAGTTAATAAAATAAAATACAGTTATGTGTTGCATAGCAACATTTCAGTCAACAATGAACTCTGCATATACGATGGTAGTCGTCATTATAACGGAGCTAAACAATCCCTATTGCCTAGGGACGTCATAATGTCGTAGCATAACGCATCACTCCTGTGTTTGTGGTGATATTGGTGTAAACAAACCTACTGCACTGCCAGTCATAAAAAAGCATAGCACATACTGGCCAGGTGCAGTGGTCCACGCCTATAATCCTAGCATTTCGGGAGATGAAAGCAAACAAGTCACTTGAGCCCAGGAGTTTGAGACCAGCCTGGGCAACATGGTGAATCCCCATCTCTATAAAAAATACAAAAATGAGCCGGGTGTGGTGGCGTGTGCCTATAGTCCTAGCTACCTGGGAGGCTGAGGTGGGAGGATGGCTTGAACCAAGGAGGTGGAGGCTGCAGTGAGCTGAGACTGCACCACTGCACTCTAGCCTGGGCAACAGAGAGAGAGGCCCTGTCTAAAAAAAAAAAAACACATAGCACATACAATTATGTACAGTATATAATCCTTCATAATGATCACAAACAACTGCTAATGCTTTTTGTAAAAAAAAACAACAACAAAGTTAAAAGACTTACACTTCTCTATTTCAAAACTTACTACAAAAGTAAAGTATTCAAGACCATCTGATACTGGTGTAAGGGCAGACACACAGATTAACAGAATAAAATTGACAGTCCAGAAATAAACCTTTATATTTACAGTCAATTGATTTTCAACAAGAGTGCAAGATGATTCAACAAGGAAAGAAAGATGGTCTTTTTAATAAATGGTGATGGAACAACCAGATAATCACATACAAAAGAATGAGGGTGGACCCTTAACTTACACCATATATAAAAACTAAAATGAGTGAAAAGTCCAGCTGTAAGAGCTAAAACTATAAAACTGTTAGAAGAATACATAGGTGTTAAGTCTTCATGACCATGGGTTGAGTAATGATTTCTCAAATACAAACACCTAAACCACAAGCAACAAAAGGAAAAGTAAACAGATGAACCTCATCAAAATTAAAAACTTTGATGCTATAAAGGACACTATCAAGAAAGTGAAAAGACAACACAGATGGGAGAAAATACTTGCAAATCATATTTGAAAAAGGACTTATATCTACAGAACTCTTACAACTCAATAATAAAAAGACAAATAACCCGATTTAAGAGATAAATTGTCTGGGCATGGTGCCTCACACCTGCAATACCTGCATTTTGGGAGGCCGAGGTGGGCGGGTTGCTTGAGCTCAGGAGTTCGAGACCAGCCTGGGTGACAGAGGGAGACTATGTCTCTACCAAAAAAATACAATTAGCTGGGTGTGGTGGCATGCACTTATAGTCCTAGCTACTCAGGAGGCTGAGGGCGGGAGGACAGATTGAGCCCCGGAGGCGGAAGTTGCAGTGAGCCATTATTGCGCCACTGCACTCTAGCCTGGGTGACAGAGTGAGACTGTGTCAATCAGTGAATCAATCAAAGATTTCAGCTATTTGATATAGCAAAGTACTACTATCACAAATATATTAAATAAATAAATTCAAAAGTTTAATAAACTTCCTAATTCTATATTGTGGAAGTACGTGGGAGGAAAAGTAACAGCACTAAGAGTTCTCAATGTCAACATCAGGAAGTGAGAAAGCACAAAACATCATCAGTTTCTGGGTTCACTTCCATTTTCCTGAAGTGGAAAATTCTTCGTTTGCATTTATTATTGTGTTCCCAAGAACAAAAAAGAAACAATTCAAATTTCAAAAATATAAACTTTGAAAAACTATTGCTAAATCATACCATCTTTCTTTTCTATTCTATCCTTTTTTTGAATGTGTGTATGAGAGAAAGAAAGGAGTATGAATACAAGTTAAATACGCCATTTTTGGAAGTTTTGAAAATAGACATGATGCTTAAAAGTTGTAGCAATGGTTATCCTAATGTTTTTTCTATACATGGAAGATTTTCTAAAATTACAAAATATTTATGGTATCAACATTTTAAGACGAAATTGAATTAAATTACAAAAGTTTCCATCCAAACAGAAAAAATCCTAATGTCTGTTTTAGACAACATACAGGAGCTTCAAGCAACATTGAGTTGCCTAAACTGTATGTTTTTGGCAAAATATGATTATGTTTTAAGCAACATAACTTGGATTTAAAAAGAAATTACTGTAGAAAGGGCTGCCACACATGCCAATTTCTCATTATGCCAGGCTTTTCCAGGCTGAAAGTTTCTATTCATTCATGTAAGAATAAGATTAGTAAGATTAAGTGACTAAGGCCTAACTCATGAAATAAAATTATTATTAGATTGCAATGAATATTTTGATACAATTCCATATATTTCTAAAAACTGGTATAAACTCTCTGCATTTTAATCTTGGCACCAAATTCTGATAGCAAAAGTCTGAGGTAGCACTTTAAATTTAAAAGTTCAAGACCTACTTTGGCAATGGAGATAAAGTATTGATTAAACCAAAGTCCCTATATTTGAATGTAATATAGCATAAAAGGGCAATGTAAATGTATCCATATAAATGTCAGTCATAAATAAAGCATCATAATTCTTAAATTGTTTTAATACAACTACATAACATCCTACATTGCTCAAATTTGCTGGGAAAATTTTGAATATTCTAAAGGCTTGTAAAAGATGCATTTTGCAAATGCAAACAAACGTACCTGTCAGTACAAGTCTGTCCTACCATTTGCAAATTTCCAAAGGTCCTTTCAGAAAAGCAAACATGGTTTCCCTAGGAGGCTAAAGAGGCTTCTCTGAACTTCCTGGCATTCGAGCCTAAGGACTGACAGCTGTAATTTCTTCCTCATGTGGCCCTACTCCTTTCCTGCCCTCGTTAAAAAGTGGACCCTTGCTCCTCACTGTGAAAAGAAAATTTTATTTTTATTATTATTTTTTTTTTGAGACGGAGTCTCGCTCTGTCGCCCAGGCTGGAGTGTAGTGGCCGGATCTCAGCTCACTGCAAGCTCCGCCTCCCGGGTTCGGGCCATTCTCCTGTCTCAGCCTCCTGAGTAGCTGGGACTACAGGCGCCCGCCACCTCGCCCGGCTAGTTTTTTGTATTTTTTAGTAGAGACGGGGTTTCACCGTGTTAGCCAGGATGGTCTCGATCTCCTGACCTAGTGATCCACCCGTCTCGGCCTCCCAAAGTGCTGGGATTACAGGCTTGAGCCACCGCGCCCGGCCTGAAAAGAAAATTTTAAAAATTAAAATTAAAAAAAAAAAAGAGGAACAAAAATGTGGATCTATGTTCAGCTACAGACCTTTGGAGCACTAAGCTAGTGCTAGGAAAATGTTGCCATTTCAGGTGGGAACCATGAAGATGCAAGGGAGTGACGAACAGCCCATACTCATTTTGTCACTCTGGTAATTCAGGTTTTAGAACATACAAGTCCTAAACTTTAATTCTGTATTAGAAATTAAGGGGTTTTTTTTGTTTGTTTCTGTTTTTTTTTTTTTTTCCCCCAAAATTAGACCCATGGTATGAAAATGCGTATGAGCCAGTGATGTCACTGACAGGAAAACCCGGTGCAATGTAAGGCTGAGCTGTGAAGACTGCAGCGCCCAGTCAGGGGCACTACTCAGACCGCACTGCAGAACACCATGCTGGGTCCTGAGCACAGGCAGAAACCAGGCGCTGACAAAAAGTGTCACGTTCACTGATCCAAAAGAACAAACAGCCTTTCTTTTGGAAAGGTTTGGAAGCCACAACCATGCCTGCTGAGGTCCAGGGGAAGAAATGAGGACTGTTCAACCCTGAAAAGCAGGTAATGATAACCATGCAGCAGAGGCTTCATTTACTTGGTACTCGAGTAGGGCAGAGGTCACAAGAGGGGAGGTTTTGGTTTTGTTTTTAGACAGGGTCTGGCTCTGTTGCCCAGGCTGGAGCACAGTGGTGCAATCACAACTCACTGCAGCCTCCACCTCCTGGGTTCAAGTGATCCTCCCACCTCAACCTCCCAAGGAGCTGGGACCACTATGCCCAGTTAATCTTTGTATTTGTTGTAAACACAGGGTTTTGCCATATTGCCCAGGCTGGTCTCGAAATCCTCAGCTTGAGCGATTGTCCCACCTTGCCTTCCCAAAGTGTTAGGGTTACAGGCATGAGCCACCAAGCCCAGCGGAAGTAGATTTGATTACCTTATTAATATTCTACGGTTAAGCTTAAAGTCATAGAATGGTAGTAACTGCCACATACCAGAAACATTCAAACACAGTTAGATGTCCATCTGTTAGGGATGTTGTATTACATGGAAATTTCGATGTTACCTTTGATATTTATTTGCTCCCATGTAATATTTCCAGGTACTAATGGGAATTTCATTTTTGAAACTTTTCTATGATTTTTGCTTCTAAGCAATGGCTTCCTGGTTTTCAATTTCTAATTTAAATTCCTTCATTATGAAAAGGGAATTCAGTATCTGGTATTAAAAGCAAAGAGTAACAAATACAGAAAACCTAGCATAATGGCAAGAACAAGTTCTCAGAAGCCTGTGAAAAAGAGTTGTTGTTGAGGTTCCTCTTGGTTATATCCATGAAATTCATGGACAGCCTTAATTACTTCATTTGTAGAAATGAAAAAAGACAGCACATTTATCACTCTACTAAGTCTTACTACATAATCAAAGCCAATCTCATGACTGCCTGAAAGGAAATATGGTTCCAAGTTCCAGCTGTGTTTCAAACCAGCAGTTTCATGTGAGGTCCTCATGAGTCCTAGAGAAGACTTACTTTCTGGCCCAACAAGGGAGCCCAAGGCGTTTTTTAAAATGTAATTTTCTATTATAGATTTAAAACTACCGGAAATATCACAAAATGAACTCCGGTTTTCCCCTACTACAGTCAAAATAATGGAAGGCATGGTCTCCATAAGAATTATTTATCTTGGCCGGGCGTGGTGGCTCACGCCTGTAATCCTAACACTTTGGGAGGCCAAGTTGGGCAGATCACTTGAGGTCAGGAGTTCAAAACCAGCCTGGCCAACATGGTGAAACCCCATCTCTACTAAAATTATAAAAATTAGCAGGGCGTGATGGCACACGCCTGTAACTCCAGCTACTTGGGAGGCTGAGGCAGGGGAATCCCTTGAACCCGGGAGGTGGAGGTTGCCACGAGCCGAGATTGCGCCATTGCACTCCAGCCTGGGCAACAGGAATGAAAACTCCGTCTCCGGAAAAAAAAAAAAAAAAAAAGAAAAGAAAAGAATTATCTTAGGTGGTGGCAAAGAGGAGAACATAGAATATATACACTCGAAACTGGAATGATTTATGTAGTTGTTTTAATGCTTCCCTAGCTTGTTTGTCTCCATGACACTTATCTACCCTAACAGTGTATTTCTTGTTCATTCATTTATTGTCTGTCTCCTCCTACTATAATATAAGCTCCATGAAGCCAGAGACCCGGTCTTTTAATCACTGATGTATCCCCAGTACCTAGGATAGTGTCTGGGATTGATTCTCAAGGAATATTTTTTTGAATAAACAAAGAAAGGAAGGAAAGAAGAAATTTCCACAAGATAAAAGAACACTCAATATTTTCAGGCTGGAAATGTACCAATCTCTTGGCTTAGTACTATGTACGAGGGCACAAATACAATACTTATATTCACGTTTCAAATGACCAAATCATAACTAAAATCTAACTAGGGAAAAAAAAGGTAACGCAGGTATTTAACTTACTTTAAGAGTCTATAATATGCAAATCGGAACATTTCTTGGATATAGACAGAGACAAACGCTCCAAAGATGAGCAGATATTTCTGTGTGGGTCCATCTTTGTTGTCAGTAATGACTCTTGCCATGAACCAAACAAGGGATGAAATCAGTAGAGACACCAACCAGAAGAAAGCTCTGAAAAATAGGGGAAAAAATGTTACAAGTGAACATCAGTACAGGATTAATAATGTTTAAAAGCAGGAAAAAAAAAATCTGCTTAAGAAGGAAGAGATTTCTTGACGTTTTAATAAGGAAAAAAAAAAAAAAAAGTCCTCATAGCGATGCTCTGATCAGTTGTTCTTAACGGTGCATTTTCCTTGGTGAGACAGACATGTCCAAGAGGAATGTTGAGGTTTCCCAACAATTACTCTTTTTTCAGTGACCCTGCTATTTGCAAGTACATTTGCAGACTCTATCTGCCAAGGGCTGTCTAGCTAGAAACTTGGTTATTTGTTATTCTTTCTAACCAATGCTCTGCCCACTGAAAAGCCAAAACAAGAAAATATACAACTGATTACTGCAATTTTCATATTCTAAAAACTTACAAGAAATTATGGATTTACTGGTCCGATATCTGCAAAGATAAGTATCTTTTCCAGAAAAATATCTACATCTCTATTAAAGTGATTGGTATAAAATTCAACTTGAAAACCTGTGTTCTGGTCTGGATCAGTATCCAAGCCCTCCAGGTCTTACAGCACCCCTGGGGATTCTAATGATTATAGCAAGCTTTACAGACCTTTCCCCAAGTCTCTATTGTTTTTTAAATGACACGCAACGAACCACTTTCGTTTGTGGGAGGTGAAGAAACGCAGAAAAGTGGGAATCACTGGCCTAGTGCGGTGCCAAGAGAGACTCATCAGGGGAGGGGGATGTGGTATGTGCAAGGAAGAGCCAGGTGATGACTGGGATGGGACAACACAGTCCGGTATTTATCAAGCTCCCACAAGGAGATGTACAGTCAGGTGCTTCGGTGTTTTTACAGGTTTCCAACCTTCGGCTGCACAACGGAACCATTCAAAAGGAGCTTTAAAAAAATTTTTTCTGAAGCCCGAATCCCATCCCCTAGACATTCTGATTCAACGGATCGGGGTGGGGGTGGGCATCGGCATGTTTTAAAGCACCTGGCCACAGGTGATTCTAATTGGCAGAGGTCGCGCACTACTATCCTAGACGCCAATGGTTCTTAACCCTTTGGGGATTACAGAAGCTTTTGAGAATCTGAGGGAAATTAGGGACTCCCTCTCCAGAAAATGAAGGATGCTGACGATGCATATATGAACTTATCCATAATTTTTTTATACAACTTTAGTGGCTTCACGGATCACTAAACCCTAGCCATGGGCCCCAGGCAAAAGGCCCTGACCCCCAGTGTGCGCTTCTTCCTAAGAGGGCGAGGCGCCTTTGGGGAGCGGGATCTCCGCTCTCCCCCTCTCAACCCTCCTCCCGTCCGAAACGCAACAAGGTCGAGCCGCGCGGTGGGGGCGCCGAGGGTCGCGGGTAACCCCGGCGGGGGAGGGGAGCCCCGGCGTCCGGGTTTCCCGACGCGACCGCCTCACCCAGCGATGAGGAAGATGACACGCAATGGATCGGTGGCGATGGTGAAGACATAGAGGGCGAGCGCAGGCCCGAAGGCAATGAAGGCGCAGCCGAAGAACACGGCCGCCGTCATGGCCACCGCGGAAACCGACCCGGGGGCCCGCTGGGTACGCAAGATGCTCCCGGCGCGGGCGGGGTTCGGTGGGTGGGGCTCGGGGTGGGGGGCTGAGCCGGACGCGGGGGGCGGGGCGGGGCTCGGGGGCGGACAGGGGACGGGGGCGGACAGGGGACGGGGGCGGGGCTGAGCGGGGCTCGGGGGCGGGGCACGTGGGGGCGGGGGCGGGGCACGTGGGTCGCGGGGCGAGGCGGGGCGTGGGGTTAAACGCTAGCGCCGTGGGGACAGGGCGGAGCGTGGGCTGAGGGTGCCGGGCGCAGGGGCGGGCTCAAGGCTGTGAGTGCGGACCCCCCCCGTTGGGCCCTCCGTCCTACCGGGTGTTCAGTAGCGCCAGGGCACGCCGCAGCTCCTGCTGCCGAAGCGGGCGTCCTTGGCGACGTTAGGGCCCGAACCATCGCCGCACCCCCGCAGATACACCCCGATCGGGTTCCAGTGCCGGCCGCGAGGTGGCTAAGAGAAAGGGAGCTCCCCAGCCCACCTTCGAGCCGCATGCACCGAGAACAGGCCGAGATTCCAAGTCAACTAAAGAGACTAAAGAAAAACGTAGCGCAGGCACAAGCAGGATTCCTTTTTAAATAGTGTTTGTTTGTTTGTTTGTTTGTTTAGCACGTTTGGATAGTTGCGGGAACTTCGTACTCCATCCTGTATAAAACCTAGGCTGGGATGGCAGTGACCCCGGCGATAACCCACAGATGGTAAAATGATGAAAGAGTGGTGGAAGAAGCTGCCCTCCTCAGGGCTGTTTTGGCCAAATGGTTTTTATTTTTTTCTCAAATCTTCAAAAAAGTTGTTTTTTCAGGCATTCTGTGACCACCCTACAAGCAATAGTAACATCTCCCTGCTCCGTCTTCTCACTGTCGTTCATTTCACTTGCTTATTTTTCTTCCCCGTTAAAATGCGAACTCCTGGGGGACAGGGAGTTTGCTTTGCTCTTTGTTGCTTCCTCAGCACCTAGAAGTTCACTAATATCTGTTCAGTAAGTGAAATAATTTAAAAAGTGGAAGTTATAAACACCTGTATTAATTTCTGAAAGGTTTAAAAATTAAAACGTAAGTTCTCTGATCATTCACATCCAAGTTAGATTTTTCTTTTATGTTGAATAAGAATAATGCTTCATCGGTTGTTTTGATCAATGTGCCTGACACAGGTAAGTGCTGTGTAAGTGTTAACCACTCCTACGTAATGCCCATCATGAATAAAGATTTTGGCAATCCACATTTTAAAAAACACCAGCAGACAGATGTTGGGACCTGACCGGTGTTTTGCAGCTCACCTCTCAAAATGGTCCTTAAAATAATACAACTGCAGGTATTTAATTCTTACAGAAAAACATTACCTTTGCCCGTTTAAAAGTCATATATATTTCCATTCACTCCCACAGAATACTTCTTCAGATTCCAGTGACTGTATTTTGAATGGTCGGATCCCAGCACACCTATCAAAACTCAGGCTGAGGCAACAGTTCAGAGTGATAGATCTGCTTTGTAAAGATACGGAAAATGAGATTCCAGACGGGAGGTCCTCAGCATAACGCAGGCATGAAATGGTAATGGCCGGAATCAGGGAATTAGCAGGACTCTGGAGGGAAGCAGACAAATTTAATAGAAGTTTAGGAATTGTACAAACAGAATTTAGTGACTAATGAGCTACACAGAGTGAGATGGGGGAAGAGTCAAGGATGAGGGCTTCTAGAGATTTCGGGCTTAAGTGGATGCTGTGGAGATAGGAGGAGAGAATATGGCAAAGTAGACAGATAATGGGTACCATTTTGTTATTTTGTTGTTGTTGTTTTGGAGACGGAGTCTAACTCTGTCGCCGTCGCCCAAGCTAGAGTGCAGTGGCGTGATCTCAGCTCACTGCAACCTCTGCCCCCCAGGTTCAAGCAGTTCTCCTGCCTCAGCCTCCCAAGTAGCTGGGACTATAGGCACATGCCACCATGCCTGGGTTATTTTTATATTTTAGTAGAGACAGGGTTTCACAATGTTGGCCAGGCCAGTCTCAAACTCCTGACCTCAAGTGATCTGCCCACCTCAGCCTCCCAAAGTGCTGGGATTACAGGTGTAAGCCATCGTGCCCGGCCTTCATTTTGGATGCCTTAAGATTGAGATACTTGTAGCACTCCAAATGGAGGTGTTCAGTAGGCAACTACATAAACAGAATCAGGAGAGAAATGGACTGAACATCAGAGCTGAGACCAGAATACCTGAAGCCGTTAGAGTACATAGAATCTCCTAGATAGCTAGTAAAGCCAGAACAAGGCCTATGCCAGAACACCAACATTAAAGGTATGAGGAGAAGAGGAGCTTCATAAGAAACTGAAAAGGAGTGGCCAAGAGGGTAACAAGAAAACTGGGGGAATGTGGTGCTGTGGAAGCCAAGGGTAAAACATTTCAGAAAGAAGAGCAGTCGAATGGTTAATCAAGTGGCCAGGCACAGTGGCTTATGCATGTAATCCCAGCACTTTGGGAGGCCGAGGCAGGCGGATCACTTGAGGTCAGGAGTTTGAGATCAGCCTGGCCAACGTGGTGAAACCCTGTCTCTACTGAAAATACAAAAATTAGCCGGGCGTGGTGGCAGGCACCTGTAATCCCAGCTACTCAGGAGGATGAGACAGAAGAATCACTTGAACCTGGGAGGCAGAGGTTGCAGTGAGCCAAGATTGCGCCACTGCACTCCAGCCTGGGCCACAGAGTGAGACTTCTCTGTCTCAAAACAAACAAACAAAAAACAAACCCAAGCTACCAGTGAATTATGTCCACTGGATTTAGCCATACAGAGGTCATCAGTGACCCTCCCAGACATAGGGGTAAAAGGCAGTCTGTAAAATATTCTTACATGAATCTATGGCAAGAAAAAAAGGAAAGAGGAGAAAATGGAGAAATTTAGCTTTGGAAGAGAGGAGACAGGACACCAGCTGAAGACAGGAAATGGAGGGAGCTTCAGAACATTTCACCCAGTTTCCTTGGTAACAAGTGATGCAATTTTGATCCTGCTGTGATCCTGAAGGTCAGAATGAAGTCACCGGCCCTATAGGAGTCAACCCTAGGACCCAGATTTCATGCAGCACTGGTTTTGTTGATGGTACAGGATGAGAGTCTTAACTACATTCTCTTAGAGTTTTTTTCAACTTCAGCTTGCAAACAATATTCACAAGTAAATTTTTTTTAAGGCAATGCAAAAGGAAGTGGCTGGGCACAGTGGCTCACACCTGTAATCCCAGCACTTTGGGAGGCTGAGGCGGGTGGATCACTTGAGATCAGGAGTTCGAGACCGGTCTAGCCAATACGGTGAAACCCCATCTCTACTAAAAATACAAAAATTAACTGGGCGTGGTGGCACACACCTGTAGTCCCAGCTACTCAGGAGGCTGAGGCACGAGAATTGCTTGAACCCGGGAGGCAGAGGTTGCAGTGAGCCAAGATCATGCCACTGCATTCCAGCCTGGGTGATAGAGTGAGACTCCAACTCAAAAGTAAATAAGTAAATAAATAAATAAAGGCAATGCAAGAGGAAGAAACCTTAAGAAACAAAAACAAGGAGGGCAAATATTGTTCATAAGAAATCAGATAAAGAATTACTACCTAGTTTATACTAAGTATCCATGTTTATAATGCCAAGTTGATTTAATTTATATTATATTTAATTTATATTCCAAATTTAGAAACCATAAAACGAAATACCTTCCTTGAGACATCAGAGAGAAAATTGCAATGATGGTAGAGTATCACATGATCTGTATTAGAGAAGTTACCAGTGTTTCTTAGAATTTTAGAGCTGAGAAAGGACATAGAGGTTATCCAATAAATTTTTTTTTTAAAGCAAACAGAGGATACAACAAGCCTAGAAAATGCTCCATTAATGAGCAGCAGAACCCGCTTGGAACCTGGAAGTCTTGATTTCTAGTTCAGGCCTCTTTTTGCTAGATCCAGCTGCCTCAACTGAAGTCTGACACACTTGATAATTTATTGACTAATGTGACTACCTATATGAAATATTTCCCTAAAATTTCATTGCAATATTTACTCATAAGGAACAAAAACTCATTTCATGTATTTAACAGTTGCTCTTTTTTTTTTTTTTTTTTTTTTGAAATGGAGTCTTGCTCTGTCGCCAGGCTGGAGTGCAGTGGTACGATCTCGGCTCACTGCAACCTCTGCCTCCTGGGTTCAAGTAATTCTCCTGCCTCAGCTTCCCAAGTAGCTGGGACTACAGGCGCATGCCACCACTCCCGGCTAATTTTTGTAGTTTTAGTAGAGACAGGGTTTCACCACGTTGGCTAGGATGGTCTCGATCTCTTGACCTCGTGATCTGCCCGCCTCGGCTTCCCAAAGTGCTGGGATTACATGCATGAGCCACCGTGCCCGGCCAGCAGTCGCTATTCTTAACCACAGCAATTTCCATTTTTCTTTCATCACCCAACTACTTTTGCCTTAGGCAAATGTATATTTATTTATTTTAATTTATTATTTATTTTATTTTCTATGGTGCATTCTCATATATCCCTGGAACTAATATTGGAACACCAATCTTGAGGGTTGGAATCATGAAGTGGGAGAGAGGGTTTCCTCAATTTATCAATACCTAAACAACATTCTGGGTGATCTCTTTAAAAGCAAATCCATCTATACTTAATAAAGATTAATATAGTGTAAGATATTTGACACAGATTAAGATAGTATAAGGCAGTGGTCCCCAACCTTTTTGGTATCAGGAACTAGCTTCCTGGAAGACAGTTTTTCCATGGACAGTGGGTTGGGGTGAGGGGGATGGTTTCAGGATGAAACTCTTCCACCTCAGATCATCAGGCATTAGATTCTCATAAGGAGCACAAAACCTAGATCCCTCACATGCACAGTTCACCACAAGGTTCACACTCCTATGAGAATCTAATGCTGCCGTTGATGTGGCAGGAGGCAGAGTTCAGGCAGTAATGCTCCCTGGCCTGCCGCTCACCTGCTGTGTGGCCCAGTTCCTAACAAGCCACAGACCAGTACCTATCCATGTTCCCAGAACTGGGGACCCCGTAAGGTATTTAACAAAGATTAAAAGAACCAGAATAAAGATCATATAAGGCCAAGGTCGGATTGCTTGAGCCCAGGACTTTAAGACAAGCCTAGGCAACATGGTGAAACCCTGTTTCTACCAAAAAAACCCCACAAAAATTAGGCTGGGTGCAGTGACTCACACCTGTAATCCCAACACTTTGGGAGGCCAAGGTGGACAGATCACCTGAGGTCAGGAGTTTGAGACCAGCCTGGCCAACATGGGGAAAACGCATCTCTACTAAAAATACAAACATTGACTGGACACAGTGGTTCACACCTGTAATCCCAGCACTTGGGGAGGCTGAGGTGAGCGGACTGCCTGAGCTCAGGAGTTCGCAACCAGCCTGCACAACATGGTGAAACTACGTCTCTACTAAAATAAAAAAATTAGCTGGGCATGGTGGAAGGCGCCTATAGTCCCAGCTACTGGGAAGGCTGAGGAGGAGAATCGCTTGAACCCGGGAGGTGGCGCTTACAGTGAGCCGAGATCATGCCACTGCACTCCAGCCTGGGCAACAGAATGAGACTCCACCTCAAAAACAAAATCCAAAAGCAAAACAACGAAACAAAAAATTAGCCGGGCATGGTGGCGCATGCTTGTAATCCCAGCTACTCAGGAGGCTGAGGCAGGAGAATCCCTTGAACCTGGGAGGCGGAGGTTGCAGTGAGCCGAGATCGCGCCACTGCACTCCAGCCTGGATGACAGAGCAAAACTCTGTCTCAAAAAAAAAAAAAAAAAAAAAAAAGCCAGGCATGATGGTCCATGCCTATAGTCCCAAATGCTCAGGATGCTGCGGTGGGAGAATTGCTTGAACCCAGGAGGTCGAGGCTGCAGTGAGTTAAGATTGCACCACTGCGCTTCAGCCTGGATGACAGTGAAACTGTCTCAAAGAAAAGTAAATGGAGAACAAAACTTCTAAATTACACTTAGCTCCCAAATTACACTTCACTTACTTCATGGGCGTGTGAATTTTGATGATGACTGAAGTACTGATTCTTTCATTTATGTATGATTATTTTGACACAGGATCTCACTTCTGTCGCCCAGGCTGGAGTGTGGTGGCACTATCACAGCTCATTGCAGCCTAACCTCCTGGGCACAAGCGATCCTCCCTCTTCAGCCTCCAGAGTAGCTGGGACTACAGGCGTGTGCCACCATGCCTGGATAATTTTTCTATTTTTTTTTTGTAGAGACAGGGTTTCCCCACATTGCCTAGGCTGGTCTCCAACTCCTGAGCTCAAGTGATCCACCTGCCTCAGCCTCCCAGAGTGTTGGGATTACAGGCGTGAGCCACTGCGCCAGGCGATTCTTTCATTTATTAGACATCTACCATGTGCCAGACCCCTTACTGGGTATGGTAGATACAAAAACTAAAGACACAACTCCCACCCTTCAGGAGCTTAGAGTCTATCTAGTAGAGAAGGAAAGTAAATAGACAACTCAGATCCATGTGGTGAGTGACACTTTGGGCATACACAGGAGGCTTCTAAGCAGGGGTGGGTTGTAGCTAAAATCTTGCCAGAGAAACCGTCAGTGAGTCTTTTTTTTTCCCCCCCTGAGACAAGAGTGTCGCTCTGTTGCCCAGGCTGGAGTGCAGTGGCAAGATCTTGGCTCACTGGAAACTCCACCTCCCGAGTTCAAGTGATTCTCCTGCCTCAGCCTCCCCAGTAACTAGGACTACAGGTGCCCACCACCACGCCCGGCTATTTTTGTATTTTTAGTAGAGACGGGGTTTCACCATGTTGGCCAGGCTGGTCTTGAACTCCTGACCTCAAGTGATCTGCCTGCCTCGGCCTCCCAAAGTGCTGGGATTACAGGTGTGAGCCACTGCGCCCGGCCCCTCAGTGAGTCTTGAAAGTAAGTGGAGGCCAACCAGGTAAAGGAGGAGGAAGTCGGCAGAAGGAGCAATGTAAGCCAAGGAATAAAATGATATGATGTGTGGGGGAACTGCATTTACTCATGAGGTTCAAAGGAAGAGTATGAGTTAAGGCGTGACGAGATTTAAGGCTGGGGAGAAAGAGGTGGGGATGGCAAAGGACTTTGTTTGCCATGCAAAGGAGTTTTTATTCCCAAGGTTAGGCAGTAGCACTAAAGCATTATATGTGGCAGGGACAGGATAAGATGCCACCTGTAAAACTCAGCACTGTGAAAACCGGATTGGAGGAAAATAAAATTAGAGGTGGGGAGACTGATTTGGAGAGATTACAGTGATCTAGGCAGAAGCTAAGGGGGCCTCAACAAAGACAGTGGCAGTAATAATGGACAAGTAGATAGGGGTAGGACCCACAAAATCTGGAGGTTGACTAAGGATCTACACAGATGATGGTGCTACGTATTATGATGAAAAAAGGACAGGCTGCCCCTGCCCCCAGAAGTGGGGTTTGCTTGGGGAAGGGGAAAAGACAGAGTTGAGTCTGAGTTTTAGACATGTTGTGTGTGATGTACCTGTAGTAGATCCAAGGGTGGATGTCCGGTAGGCAGGTAACTTTGAGGTCTGGCCCTCTGGAAAGTGGCTGGGGCTAGAGATACACGTTTGAAAAATGTTTTAGCTTTCTATTGCTGCTGTACTAAATTACCACAAACTCAGTGACATAAAGCAGCACAAATTTAGACTTACAGTTCTGGAGGTCGTAAGTACAAAATGGGTCTGACCTGGGCTAAAATCAAGGTGTTGGAGCAGGCTGGCTCCTTCTGGAGGCTGTAGGGGAGAATCCTTTTCCAGATCCTGCAGGCTGCTCACATTCCTTGGCTCACGGCTCTGCACAGCATCGCAGCACCTTTTCTCCCTCTGCATCCATCATCATGTGGCTTTCTTCTAATTCTGACTCTTCCTCTCCTCTCATGAGAAGGACCCCTAGGATTACACTGGGTCCACTTGGATCAAGATAATCTCCCATTTCATGATCCTTAACTCTATCCCCTCTGCAAACTCCTTTTTGCCATAGAAAGTAACAGTTGGAGGTTCTAGGGATTAAGACATGACCATCCTTGAGGGGGTAGGGGAAGGGGGGTAGGGGCATTATTCAGCCTTACCACAGAAGTTATGAGCATTTAAAGAGCCACGAAAAAGGGTGAAATTATTGTGCACAAGTGGGAATCATGGGAATACTGTCAGAGAAGCCAAGGAAAGAACATTTCTCGGGTGGGGGAGAAATATACGGTGAAATGCTGCCAAGAAGTTAGCTAGGAACAGAACTGAAAACTGTCTACTACTTTAGCAGCTAGGCTGTCGTAAGCACAATGTCAGCGAAGTGCTGGGGGCGTAGAAGACAAACCGGAGTAGGTTAAGGAATAAATGGAAAAAGAAAAAGCGAGGATAGTAACTATAGGCACCTCTTTGAAAACAGATGCCTTTAAGCATAACATAAAGAAGAGGAAAAAGAACAGTAGGTGAGAAAGGTCCACAAGCCACAGGGTAGGAGGGTTGAGGATGCTCAGAGGCTGAAGGAAAGGGCTAAGAAAGGATAAGGGTTTGAAGGTACAAGAGAAAGAGCTGTGAGTTCCCTGAAAGGCAGGATAGTAGTGGGAGGATGAATTCAGAGAAGGGGCAGAGAGAAGAGCCTGGGGTAAGAATGCCTCTGAGACCAAGAGGAAGGAGGTGAGGATGAAGGTGGCCTGTAGGTTAGGGAGGGAGAGGAGGCTAACGTGTTTCCTGACTGATGCTTTCCTCTGGAAGGAGGGAGGTGAAAGATCAGTCCGTGAAGAGGGACAGGGAAAAGGTAGGAAGCTTGAGAAGAACAGTGAAGGTCTGAAATGGCTGTGGGATGAATGGGAAAGGCTGAGACTGGGAACATGTGCAAACAAAGTAGGAGAGTATCGACAATGCTGGTGCCATCAAATTGGTTCTTTCCGTCTGGGCGTGGTGGCTCATGCCTATAATCCCAGTACTTTGGGAGGCCGTGGTGAGAGCATCACTTGAGCCCAGGAGTTGGAGATCAGGCTGGGCAACATAGTGAAACCCTGTCTCTACCAAAAAAAAAAAAAAAAAAAAAAATTAGCTGAGTTAGGTAGTGCCTGTAGTCCCAGCTACTCAGGAGGCTGAGGTGGGAGGATCACCTGAACCTGGGAAGTAGAGGCCACAGTGAGCCATGATCACACCACTGCACTCCAGCCTGGGTAACAGAGTAGACCTTGTCTCAAAAACACCATAAGGCTGGGCATGGTGGCTCACGCCTGTAATCCCAGCACTTTGGGAGACCAAGGCGGGCCGATCACCTGAGGTCAGGAGTTCAAGACCAGCCTAGCCAAAATGGCAAAACCCCATCTCTACTAAAAATACAAAATTAGCTGGGCATGGTGGTGTGTGCCTATAATCTCAGCTACTTGGGAGGCTGAGGCAAGAGAATTGCTTGAACCTGGGAGGCAGAGGTTGCAGTGAGTCGGGATTGTGCCACTACACTCCAGCCTGGGCAACAGAGTGGGGCTCCATCTAATTAAAAAAAAAAAAAAAAAAAGCACCACAAAACAAATTATTTTCAAGTGAAAACACAACAACAGAAACTAAATTTGCAAGGTCTAAGAAAGGAAGGGTGATCAATTTAAAGCTACAGGTTCTACAACAGAATAACCTTAGTGTATGCTGAGCTAAGTATGATGAACAGGAACAGGGGAGCTGGCTATTTTTCTAGATCTTTAAACAATTCTGGGTCAGATATAAAGTTTGCTAAAATATCTTAGGTCTGCCATGGTTTGAGTCATATACCTATCAAATTTGCAGAAACATTTTAAATTTTATTTATTTATTTATTTATTTATTTATTTATTTATTTTTGTGAAACAGGTCTCACTCCACTGTGTAGGCTGGAGTGCAATGGCCCAATCCCAGCTCACGGCAACCTCCACCTCCCAAGTCCAAGCAATTCTTCCACCTCAGCCTCCTGAGCAGCCGGGACCACAGGTGTGTCCTGCCATGCTCGGCTAATTTTTGTATTTTGTAATTTTGTAGTAGAGATCGGTGTCTCACCATGCTGGCCAGGTTAGTTTTGAATTCCCGACCTCAAGTGATCCACCCACCCCAGCCTCCCAAAGTGCTGGGACCACAGGCGTGAGCCACTGCGTCTGGTCCAAATTTGCAGAAACATTTTTAAAATGTGCAGTCCATTTCAGAGAGCCATTAGCATTTTCATTTTCATTACGTAGTTTTTATTTTAGACGAACATTATTATAAAAAAAAAGTTCACCTGGAATAAAATCCATTTAAAAAAAACACAGCATCAGTATCAGTACACAGTTAATGAACTGGCTTAAACAAGATTAACCACATGACAGGTCCACTTATCTGCAGGAGCTTTTCACATTAAGCCATTGGAGTAAAAATAAAATATGTTTAAACATGTACAGTAGGATAATTATATGGAAAAACTAGAGAGTTTCCATTAGGGGCATGATTTTCATCAGTTTATGGTATTTTGCATGAAAGGAACTGCAGTGTCAGCTGCAAACAAAATAAAACCCATCTGTAAGGTCATAAAATTGAACTATAATAACTAAATTCACATTTTAAGAAAAGGTAAGAAAGTGAAATAAGTTCTATTAGTTTCTTGGCACAAGAAATGCAATTGCATATGGCACACGCATTTCAAGAAATGAAGTAAAATCTGAAAATATCCCTAGAATAATTGTTTGCTAAGTTTTATTTCTGTACATTTCATTTAGATTTTTTTCAGAGTGAACATGATAGTCATTAATTTTATTAGTCTAAAAAAATGACTGATTCTACTCTAAAGTCGTGCTAGAATTTGAAATTCTTTTAGCATATCCTGTCCGTCTGGGTCCCTCTGTATCAAGGGATTTCATTTTTAGACATTCCTTTCCAACCACTCCTGTGCGCCCTTTGGATGTAACAAGGAAAAAAGAATGTCTCTTCTGTTTAAAAAAAAAAAAAAATTATAAGAAACCTGATTGCAGAAATGAGTGCTTAAAATTTACGATAAGTAAACCAACATAATGAAATGTGGTTTTCAAATCTTCAGCTTAGAAGCTCATCTTTAAAGACTGAGAACTACATTTGTAAAGGAATCTAAGTCATGAACTTGAAAAGAATGTCTGCTTAAATGTATCACTTACTGACCACAGGAAAAACTTTATAAGCCTTAATATAGACTCTCAGCATTCAGAACCTGTAAAATGGAGTTATAATCTCTTACTTAGAAACTTCTGCAAAAACGCACCTATATTGCACAGCTAAATTTATTAATGGAGACAGGGAGATAATACTTTTTTTATGCTACTGGATATGACATGTATGCTCTATTCTAAACTAATATTTCCTACCTTTCCCAATGATGTCTTCAGTTCAAAACAAAACATAGAGTCTAAATTTTGTTAGATGCTTAAAAGCTGGCTCACTGTTTTTCTACCAGGTATTAGAATACTAGTTAGCTAAATGAGGTATAATTAAAA